>NC_137219.1:22985436-23585436 GCF_949987685.1 Ammodytes marinus
GTTGAAAACTGCATCCTATTTGGGCGATTCTGACCCACAATCCAGTGCGCACGTGAAGTGACGTCACATTGACGAAGCCTCCATATGAAAACAAACGGGGATGCGACCGATATAAAAGCAAGAGGCAAGATCAAGGCGCAATGTTGTGATGAAATAAGAGAGTAAAGTATGTCCCAATAGTATGCCTACTGCATCCTAACTAGATTATTTTTATCGTCGGATATAGTATGTAGAATAGAAAAAAGAAAGAGTATGCGATTCGGAACGCAACCTTAGTTTTCTTGAAACACGGTGAGATAACTCCACTTGTGTGTGACGCACTTCTTCTTGTTCTGGGGTTGTTTTAGAAATGAATATGCAAAATGCACTTTTTCATGATTATCCAAGATCAATATGGGTTACTGGTGGGAGTAGAGACTCTCAAAGTATAAGAACATTTGATAAACACACCCCAGATACCCCTGTATCTAACAGGCAGTTAGATTCAGAACCGATCAAAGCAGGAAAAAGGCTCTTAAATGGGGCGTTTCAAACAGAGGCTGAAGAGTCATTCCAGCAGTGACACTGTGAGAATTATAAAGTTGTTTGGACACACTACCATGAAAACAGAAACCCAAATCACAATATTGAAACTGAAAATGTGCATAATGTGTGACCTTTAAATCAAGTTAGATTAAGGATGATCACTGCATCAGTATCAAGAAATTATACTGAGGAAGTTATTTCAATCTCTTTGCAGATCGTTTGCATTTGTTTGAAATACAAGGTATCAGTAATAGATTCAACAGTTTGAGCCGGAAAATCTTTTCATTGAAGCTGACACTTGAGCACTGCACGTCATATGTGGTATTTCCTAAACAAAGCAACACTTACACTAGAAAGAAGAGTGGGTCAATACCATCGCACAGAGAAATCCTTTGTATAGTTCAGTTGCAGCACATGAATCAGACTCTCAGCTCAGACATTCAGGTTTGTTCACAGAACAATCCAATAGTCATGCAGTCAATACACTCCATGTAGCGTTTTGTTATTTTGTCCATCCCTGTATATAATGATTTATTGGTTAAAATACAAAAATAAAACAAGTTTTTCATGTTTTTCTGAGATTTTAAAATGACTACTTGGTTGGAGAATATGTTCTTTGATTCCTGGGATTACTCGCCATACATTTGATTGAATAATAAGTAAGCAATGTAGTTAATATACGTGACATCGCTCTATAGTCACACAACAATCACTTTTACAGTGTGTGCGGTTCATAACAAAGGCTTCTTAGTCAATCTGCTCTGCAGTAAGCGGCTGATAGACTTTTCTGGTATCACACAAGAAAAGGTATCCAATAAGAAGAGAGAACTCTTCAAAGACAGCTGGATGTTCACCTGGATACAATAGCAGAACAGGTGAAATTAATTCCCAATGTTTGGTGTTAGTTTTATCATGTTTTATTGTACTTACATATCTGAGGTGACACTAGATAACCCGAACTGTGAGTAATCATAAAGTGACATTAATCTTTCTGGAGTTACTCTTTCATATTTCAAAGAGTAACCCCGGAATAATTTTACTCAGTTTTCAGCACATCACAAGTTTAATGTCTGAACACCTTTATAGTGCTGCACTGCACCGAGGTTATTACTGCTGCAGAGGCAGGGAAGGAATATCTTCTTTTGATGCCGCCATTCCAGCCTGGGACTTTGATGGTTTTAAGTAACTGGAGGAGTGTTATTGGATATCTAACTTCTGCTCCTAATCAGGGCCGGCGGTAGCGAGGGGCCAGGGTGGGCCGTGCCCACCCAATCAATTTATTTTTATTTATTTTTTTGGTGGAAGTCCAGACCCACTATCGGACGGGCCTGTTCATTTGCTGTCCAAGAACATGTCAAATTAAATTCAGACAATTAATTAATACCATTACCATGCATTGCTTCTAATTGTATTATTGTGTGGTAGGACAGCCTGCCTCCAAGTTACCACCCGCCTATAGTGGTCACTGGTCAGCAGAGCCGGCCCGAGGCATAAGCGAAATGAGCGGTTGCTTAGGGTCCCGACTGCCAGGGGGGCCCCCCCAATTTATTTTTTTATTTAGTTGTTTTTTTAGTTTGTGTGTTTGATATCAACATCATATTTTGTAAATGTAAATTATCATACAATAAAAGGAATAAAATGTTTTGGTAGATAGTTAATAGCATAATAATTGAATCAGTTCATCTGGGAGGTAATCCGAGGTTAACTGATCACGTCACGTTCAAGTCCATGGCATGCACAGTGTGTATTGAGTTTATTTAAGAATATTTGAAAATGGGGCTGCCCTCAGTTGCCCATGCACTGTTTATACTGTAGTCTATAGCCTATTTCAGCCTCGTCTGTGGAAAAAAAGATAACTGGACATCAGAGTTCTTCTGCTTCGTTCCTCTCACTGCATTTAAATTAATTCATTATATTACAGAAAAATATGTCCCGTAAAAGAAAAAGAGCACAAAGCCCATCCCAGAGGACCCTGCATAATATTTTATTTCAAATTTATATTTCTATGGAAAATCCATGTCTTTCTTCAATAGCTTCTAATTCATCCGACCCAGTGTCTCTAAATTATTTGTTCACACAAAATTCCTCAGATTTAGCCTCTTAATTTTCCTCTCAAAGTGCACCAGATTCATAGCCTGGAAATCCAGACCCTGATATCTTGAACAATAGAGGGTCTGGCCACGATCAATAGTAATTTCCAACTCAAGGGGTGGCTCCTACTCGTGCATTTCAAATGCCACTGCACGCAGTTGGATAGCACTACAACCAATCAGAGCGATGCGTGACGTAAGCCCCTTTCGTTTAGCGAACAGCTGTTAAACTGTTAAATTAAACGTTTGCCGTTGTCGGTCGGCAAAACAGAACATTCCTCTTACTTGCTAATGAAAGATTTGAGTGCCGTCTTCCAAATCGTAAAGGATCGAGGCCAAAGCAGTCTCAAACTCACACAACATATCCGCAGCCATCTTTGATGTTTACTATCACGGCTTCGACGTCGCATGCACGTCACTGTCGCCATCCGGTTACGTCCTCCCCAGAGTACCATATAAAGGGCTCTGGCGTGCCCATATTAGATAGAACCAATTGAAACCATAGCCAGATTTCTGGTTTTCTTGATAAAGCTTCAACGGAGCGTGTCCAGACCAACACGCGCAGCAAATTTAATTTGCCAGCGCCTAGTGGCAGGTCTGGGAATGCCAGGCTACCAGATTCATGCATTTCACTTTAAAAAGGTAAAAAAAAATCTCCCGGGGGGGCATACCCCCAGATCCCCCTAGCAGGGTCGTGACCTCAGCTGGGTACTATTTTCACCCAGCTGGACATCGGAGGCAATAGTGGAAAGACTATACATCTATATAGTGTGTATAGTATATAGCTCTGGACTACCACCGTCCAGGTTGCCCAGTCCCAAAGCGTTCTCTTCAATCAGCTCAGGCTGCCAACAGTTAATACTGCGATAAAAAAAAGATACATTATGTTGTATATAATGTATATTATATGTTATTCATAAACATTTTGGAAAAAAAATATGCAAGAATCAAATCTCCCACACAGCAACACTCAAAGTTTATTTACATATTGTGTTCTACACAATTCACAGTAAATGTGCCAAAAAGCAGACGCAGAGATCTTACGGGGGCAAAAAAATTCTGCTCGCGAGAGCTCGCATCTTCAGTCTTTCTGCCCAGTGTGCCCACCCAAAATTTCTACAGGCCCACCCTAATCTAACTGTCTAGAACCGGGCCTGCTCATAATGCTTCACCTGTCTCATCATCAAGTTTGTGTCTACATTATTTACACCCCACTTCTTTTATTAATATTATAATGATCATTTATTTTCTTCAGTTGCTTTCACACATGCAGTTACCTGTTGGTGGTGCAGTTCTAATGAATGTTGTAACGATTGCCCGTTTGGTACAGTTTGTGTGGGCTTGGGTGGAATATGTCAGGGTGTGGTTTGTGGTGTGGGAGCAAAGCAGACCAACTAATGGATCATTTCCTGACATTAAATATGATATTAGCATGAACTTTATAGCTGAATTAATGTTAAAACATCTGCTGATTGTGGGAACACATAGAAGGTGCAGTAGCATACTCTCAAAGTCTCCAGGTTTTCATTTCCCCACATGGGTCCATGCAGCGCTGATGATGCGGGATAAGTCAGTTACTCACTGGTCCACATTTTATTTTTATTCCTCTGAGCTGAGTTTGTAAACCAGCTTTCTGCATCATCAAAAAACAACTGAGAAAATGTTGTTGATCTCTCATCAGGAAGCTATGGCTAGATGATTTGAAGCTCTTCTGAAGGCTCAAAGCAGCCCAACCCCTTACCTTTGAACTGTCACGCATCATATTCTAGACTGGGACTGTGCGACGAAGTCAGAGAATATGCATCAACATCTCTGTACAACAACACCTGCTCTTTCTTGTTTGACAGGCAGGGCAGTGATTAGCATTTACATTGGCTGGTTATTGCTAGAATGATAGTCATTTAACTCTGCCACTGTGTTGCCAGCTGCATGTGGGAGTGTGTTGTTGGCTGAATTATATACAGCCCCAGAAAAATGTAGGACCTGTCTGGATTGTTCTTGAATTTTTATCTCAACTTTACTTATGCTGGGCTTTTACACTACACGACTTTTCACGCGATTTGACAGTCGCAGACAATCTTCCAATGTCGGACTGAAATCACAGGAGTCGTGCTGGAGTTGCGGCGCGCACACGTAATCTCAGTCGTTTGGTGTATGGTGGTCTTCCGACCCGATTTCAGCCAGTCTTCTTCCCGTCTTGATTATCAAACATGTTTGATATTATCGCTAGTCTTAGGGGGTTGGCTCAAGCGAAATGACGTAAACACTGTCACACTCTCGCATGCACCAAGCACGACACAGGAGGAGCGGCATTAGTCGCGACCAGTGTCCGCCTGGTGAGGCACTTATTTCGGATACTTTTTCATAGAAGCCTCGGTGGAGAACCAGGCTGACAGCCGCGCAACCTGAACACTCTACCGTCAAATACAGGGTTAGGAGTTAAAGTTATTGGGGTATGAGATCAGCAAATAAAGCTGGTCAATTAACTAAAGGAAGTCCCCCGCTCGGAATATTGAATTAACTTGTTTTTAATTAAATAATCACAATCGCGTTTGCAGTTATGATATTAATCTCAAAAGGAATCTAGTTGTAGTCTGCAATATGAGACCCCTGTCTTTTCAAAATCACACTCTGTGACTGAAAACTAATGACTAGTTGTCTTCAGGTGTGAGTTGATTGTCTTTAGATGTAAGAGGGTTTCAGTCTTCAGTCTTTTCAAAGTCTTTTAAAAGTCCTCTAGTGTAAGCCCAGCATTATTGAAAATGCTCTAAATGACAATATTTGTATTGTAAATTTGGTAGAAATGTTGTCAGTAGTTTATATTGTAAAATCAAAATGTTCATTTTACTCAAACATATGCCTCTAAAGAGTAAAACAAGAGACACTGAGCATTTGGAGTGGTCTCTTAAGTTTTTCCAGAGCTGTAGGCCTATATACAGTTTGCACCATTCTGTTGGTCTTCCTTTGATCTTCCCTTTTATCAGTTGTATGCCTGTGGGGTTAATAAGAAAGGATTTATCATTGAGTTACATAACTGGACTCCATTATTTTGTCTCATTGATGTTTGACATGAGTGTGGGATCAACGGGCCTCACGAGAATACACTGATGAGAAATGAGAGTCACGCCTGCACAGACTTGCATCAGCCTGGAGTTTGAAACAAGAGAAGAAATATTACCGCCGCTGGGTGAGATTGTTCTTTTAGAGCCTCTGTGTTTCAATAAAGGTAGACATCGGCTGAGGAGATTTACAGACATTCTAGTGTCTTGTTAGAATATCTAAAGCAGCTCCCCCTCTTTATTTTATTTTTTTTTACGTTAAAAGTGTCATGTTGTTTAAAACAGCATGTCCCGGTCAGAGCGATAAGCTTCGGAAAGTGTCCTGTATTGTAAACAATCAAATAGTGTTTGTATGTTGTGGTTAAGATATACAGTATTTCGACAGTGCTAGTACGTGCAAGGACGACATCAAAGTAATGGCCAAACAACAGCCAGGTCACTGTGCCTGACATCATTGGTCATACAATGATCATCCAATAGTGCAGTGTTTGCTGGGTGCTGATTCACCCACAAAAAGATCAAATCATTCTAATGAGAAAATCTAATTCTTAGTGGTTTCGAAAACAGTCATAATGGCTTGTTAGGTTAATGTTATACTGTGCAGTTGCTCCGAGCCTCATCTCTCCTCCTCACCTCTACACAGTATGTGCCACGGGAGCAGCAGGCTGATGTGAACAAAAGCAAAACTAAGGGACGTTAACAGACATTTGTGTTCAAATGTCATTAATGCACAAACATACATTCATTATCTTTCTTGCCATTCTCCAGAGGAAGATCATTCATGGTGGTTCTTCAACCTGTCTGTATACGTAGCTACTAGCTGCTGCATATGCATGTCATGCCTAGAACACCGGCTTCCATTAAACATGTAATTCATTTGAATGCAGGCTGGAGTATTTTAGCCCTCACCCTCACCACTGCTCTGTCTTTGCTTCACAAGTTGTTATTTTTTGCACTTCCTACCTCAGTTAAATCGATGCATCTTTCTCAATGCGCTCACATGCCTACCTTGACATGCCCACCCACTCGAGCACCATTCCTGTGTAGTATCATACACTGGATATGAAAAATGAATTCACCACCTGGCAACCAGCAAGGTGAGCATGTAGTGTGAGTAGTTGTCATGAGAGACAGGAATGTGGATTGGGAGGAAGAGATCTGGATGATTTACAATGTGTAGCAGACATAAATTCATGTTTAACAAATTCATTATATTTTCCTGTCTACTCTTGTTGAACTAAATATACAGAGATTGCCACAATGCGATTGGTAATGACTTTGAGAGATAAAACTTGCAGGCCCACGGGGATTCTCTGTTTAGCTTAAAAAAGTGAACATAATGGGCCGTGGGACACTGTGCACAGCTAGAAATCACTGCTTAACTTCACAGACGTGCAATTTCTCACCTGAAATGACTCCAAAAATGAGCCTCAAAATTCCAATCTTCCCGTGCAATCTACTTTGAGTCTATTATGTTTCATTTGTAAAGCTGTGAATTCATGGGAGAGGTAATGAATTGCTGTGAAATTACATCATGGTTTTACAGCCAGCTGGATGTCTCTCAATAATACAGAGGGTTGTTGTGAGCAGCAATGCATTTTGGGAGGCACTCAGCAGTTGATTGGACATTTGGACCACATCGACTCACTGTGTAATACTGTAAATTTCAATTTCTTACAGAAGCATTACAGAACCTGAGCCGGCCCAGATAATCAGTGGTGGCTAGAGGACAGATTCACAGCTTGCTGGTGTATTTGGCTTATTATGTAGGCCTATATTTGATCTCAATGGTATTTTCCTTATATGGCTTTGTCAAACTACTTCTATGCTAAAGGTCACTTATGATGCATAAAGCACCTGTTCATGGTTTTTCAACATGAATATGTGACTAGAGACTCCCAAAATACACTCAACAAAAATATAAACGCAACACTTTTGTTTTTGCTCCCATTTTTCATGAGATGGACTTAAAGATCTAAAATTCATTCCAGATACACAATATTACCATTTCTCTCAAACATTGTTCACAAATCTGTCTAAATGTGTGATAGTGAGCAATTCTGCTTTGCTGAGATAATCCATCCCACCTCACAGGTGTGCCACATCAAGATGCTGATCTGACATCATGATTAGTGCACAGGTGTGCCTTAGACTGTCCACAATAAAAGGCCACCCTGAAATGTGCAGTTTTGTCTCACAGCAAAATGCCACAGATGCCACAAGCATTGAGGGAGCGTGCAATTGGCATGCTGACAGCAGGAATGTCAACCAGATCTGTTGCTCGTGCATTGCATGTTAATTTCTCCACCATAAGCCGTCTCCAAAGGCGTTTCAGAGAATATGGCAGTACATCCAACCGGCCTCACAACCGCAGACCACGTGTAACCATACCAGCCCAGGACCTCCACATCCAGCAGGTTCACCTCCAAGATCGTCTGAGACCAGCCACTGAGACAGCTGCTGAAACAATTGGTTTGCATAACCAAACAATTTCTGCACAAACTGTCAGAAACCGTCTCAGGGAAGCTCAACTGCATGTTCGTCGTCCTCATCGGGGTCTTGACCTGACTCCAGCTCGTCGCCGTAACAGACTTGAGTGGGCAAATGCTCACATTCGATGGCGTCTGGCACGTTGGAGAGGTGTTCTCTTCACGGATGAATCTCGGTTTACATTGTTCAGGGCAGATGGCAGACAGCGTGTGTGGCGTCGTGTGGGTGAGCGCTTTGCTGATGTCAATGTTGTGGATCGAGTGGCCCATGGTGGTGGTGGGGTTATGGTATGGACAGGCATCTGTTATGGACGAAGAACACAGGTGCATTTTATTGATGGCATTTTGAATGCACAGAGATACCGTGATGAGATCCTGAGGCCCATTGTTGTGCCATACATCCATGAACATCACCTCACGTTTCAGCAAGATAATGCACGGCCCCATGTTGCAAGGATCTGTACACAATTCTTGGAAGCTGAAAATGTCCCAGTTCTTGCATGGCCAGCATACTCACCGGACATGTCACCCATTGAGCATGTTTGGGATGTGCTTGACCGGCGTATACGACAGCGTGCACCACTTCCCACTAATATCCAGCAACTTCGCACAGCCATTGAAGAGGAGTGGACCAACATTCCACAGGCCACAATTGACAATCTGATAAACTCTAGGCGAAGAAGATGTGTTGCACTGCATGAGGCAAATGGTGGTCACACCAGATACTGACTGGTTCTGAGTCCCCAGACCCCCAATAAAGCAAAAAAAATGCACATTTCAGGGTGGCCTTTTATTGTGGACAGTCTAAGGCACACCTGTGCACTAATCATGATCAGCATCTTGATGTGGCACACCTGTGAGGTGGGATGGATTATCTCAGCAAAGCAGAAGTGCTCACTATCACACATTTAGACAGATTTGTGAACAATGTTTGAGAGAAATGGTAATAGTGTGTATCTGGAATGAATTTTAGATCTTTAAGTCCATCTCATGAAAAATGGGAGCAAAAACAAAAGTGTTGCGTTTATATTTTTGTTGAGTGTATTAGGCAAAAACAGCTCTCTCTCCTTTTCTCAACCCCCACCTTCCTCAAAACCTGTGTTCAAAAACCCCAGGTTATATTTCTCTAATCTTATGACATCATAATGGGAAAAGCCACACCCTCTCATTACCAACCAAACTTAGCACCACCTCGAGCTTTGTAAAGCACACCACCAGATACAACAAAATCTAACTGGCAGTTTGATTAAAGGCTGCCTCGCTTTGCTGGGATTAAGCGAAAAATCAGTTGACAAACTTGTATACTGTAAAATATAGTAGCTCAAAGATGAAAATTGAATGGTTAAATATCTGGTGATTCAGGAGACACCTTGCTAAGTGGGCACTACATGACTTGCACTGAATGTACAAGGGCACTGAGCCACACTTAGTATGTGGCCTTCCGCTTTGTGTTGCTGTTTATTGACCTTGTACACCAGGAGGAGGCAGAATGTACATTGGAATTCATTCAGAGGTAAGTACCGGTATGTGTTGAACTCTCGCTCTCATGCACTGCTCCATCTTGACAGCCTTCATCCGTTTGATATGTGGTTGTTAGGTCTAGCAAGTAAACATGATGGCAGGAAACATTCTGATCTGCTTTATTATATGCATCATAACCGCAGACATCAGCTGTTTCTCAATTAGAAATGATTGTATTGTGCTTTGTGTTAAAACTGTTATATCCATAGGTAGTAGCATTCATCTTCTTCTTCAGTCTAATGGCCGATAGCAACTAGCGATTAAGATTAGGGCCCGACCGATTTAATCGGCCGATTATAGCACATCTCCGAAAAATCGGCATCGGCAAAATGGCCGCCGATTTTTTGCCGATTTTTTTTATTTTTTATTCCAGCAATCATGTTGAGTGAGATGCATTGCTGCCCTGGAGGTAGCCTTATAGCATATTAACAGCAGCAGCAGGGGTGTTGTAATACATTGGATTAATTCACACTTGACAGTTCCCCCTGACACTAATAGCAGAGTCATTGGTCATCTCTTGATTGTTAATAGTAGTTGATATTACTAGAGTTATTATATATAATTTATATAGTGCTTTACTGGAGGTCATTCAAAGACACTTTACATCAAACATATAGAAAATCATACTTATAGAAAAAGAAAACAAAATACAGACAAATTAAAGATAAGGTTTGGAGTGGAGTCCGGTGTAATTATGCTTTCTTAAAGAGGTGAGTTTTGAGTTGACTTTTGAATGAGTTTATTGAGTCTGAGATGCTGACGTTTGGAGGGAGGGTGTTGACGCTGCCATATCTTAAGGGCTGGAATAGCCAACTGAAAATACCATGATAGAGGAAAAAGACACACACAGCCACTGGATTGCATTCGACTGACATTCACTGAACCTTCACAGGCAGCAGTCATTTATTGATTAGATAGTGTATAATACAGCTGACACAGCATATTTTAGACATATATACAGATAGATAATATGGATATTTGTATTCTTGTGGCTATTTGCATAAACCTGGCCAGCAGGTCATTCCTTTGTATGAGTTCACTAAACCTTGATGTAAATACTCAGATACACAAGGCCCCGCAGAGTAAACCCAGCCAGATACTGCTGTGACAAGCAAAGCCGTTTTATTTACAATGCAATGAAGGAAATAGTTTTTCTCCTTTGATAAAAATAGCACAAAGAAATCTCGGTGGAAGGCTTAAACATGGGCCAGAAAAATAGGGATCCATTTAACAGTTTCACAACGCTCAACACTGTGACTCACACAATGTAATAATTACACACACCTACACAGCCCCCATTTAACACAGCAAATAACCCACAGAAGAGGAATAGAACAATATGACCCAAATAAAAATTACCCATCCAACAATACTAGTAATAAAAGATATACGCTAGAAAATCACACACCAAACAAAGGCTGGCCCCAGGCACATCAATACAGAAAGAAAGGCCCATGAGCTTTCAGTCCCTCTTTATATAGACTGCGCTCCTCGCCTGGATCACACAAACAGCCTTCCCCTCCAAACATAAAGGACAGTTTACAGAGAAGAACATATTAACACATACTCTTAGTGGCATCAAGCTGTGCAGATACTTTGGGATTTAGTCGTCCAGAATATGGGATATTTCTCTATACATTTTGATTTTTATTTCTCCAGTACATCGGAAAATTATGGAATATTTAAAAAAAAATCAACAGCAAAGTGAATTTCAATAAATCCCCATGATTTTTGGATAATCCATAGAACATGGTCACAGCATTAAGTGGCCTAATTTGGCCAAAAAACATACCAGGTTACCAACTGATTATTCAGACTAATAATATTCACATAGTGTAAATAGTTTATCTTGTATACAAGTATATCTTGTTCTGTAGTCCCTGTTAAGTTCAGAGATGTATATTTTCTATCATGCTTTGCATCCCGTTCCTATTTGAGACATAAGTGAAGAGATCAGTGTACAGAATGGCTCAGTCATGCTGTCAAAAATCGACACGACTGCTCCATTCTGTACACTTTTAGTGGATGTATACTTCATTTAATTGCATAGCTAATGCAATGTCCTTAATGAAATTTGAAACAGAAAAAAGAAGTAAACTGTTGATTAATTTAACATAACTGTTGGAATTATATCACATGTATTTGGGAGCTATATAAAGACCTTTGTAGAGACTGTATTTACACTGATAATATGATTACTATCCACAAACGAGAAACCATCTCTAATGAGGTGCATTGCGGAACAATTTAGTGCCAGCAGGGCATCATAAGCAGCATGGGTTATTAAATTAGGCAGACGATT
The DNA here is from genome assembly GCF_949987685.1 of Ammodytes marinus. Taxonomy (NCBI): domain Eukaryota; kingdom Metazoa; phylum Chordata; class Actinopteri; order Uranoscopiformes; family Ammodytidae; genus Ammodytes; species Ammodytes marinus. Next base: position 22,997,423 of record NC_137219.1, read on the forward strand.
CTCAAGAACTTCAGTTAACTTCAAAATGATGTTGAGATTACTATGTCTACCACAGTTGGTATGGCAACAAGACCATGAATCACCAAGGCTTTTCATTTGCATTCAGTTCCACTACCTGGTGAGAAATGTACTGACCCTAAAGTCATCTCGGCCCCTGTGATTTACGATACATGTCCACATCATGATGTGTAAAATCCAAGTCTGCCTTGCTCTCTGTAGTCCTACATTGCTCGTATTCATGTTATGGCTTTTCTTCTATCAAAAGATAAAGAACTGGGATCACAGCGCGACCCTCTGACCTCCTTCTTATATCATATCTGTCGGAGTCCATCCAGACCCTGTCACTGGAATGTGCCTAGGCATGAGTGGAGAAGAAGTACAGGCAGCGCTCAAAAAATTACTAACTGCAGCATATGAATCAGTACTTTCAACAGTGGAACAATGGAACATTTGAGGTTGTTCTCCACTGTACCATATAGCGTGAACAACCTATTATGTGTCAGGTCAACCTCAAAAGATTACATGTTCACTTGAAAGAGTGTGATCTGAGCATGAAGCTGTCCAAGCTATAAATGGACTTGGGATTGCTTGTGGTTTTATGGTGGTGATGCAGATCTAAGCCAAAGGCCACGCGGGTAAGGGATGATTGGAAAAGAGTCTTGGGTTGTCATTGCCTCGAGTGCATTATTATTTGTGTTTTCGTTTCAATTGTGTGGAATTGTGATACAGGCGTCTTCTTATCAGGCACTTTCAATTCACAAGACACAAGATTCTCTTTGTGGGTGTAAGTGTCTTTGCACAGTCAGGGTCATTGTCATGGAAACATGGACTCCACTTTCTTACCTTCCAAATACTTTGAATGGAATAATTAGACGGTCTCAACAACAAATATGAAATGATGCTGAAACAAAAGCCTAAAGCTATGTTGGAATAATGTGCCAAAGAAAGATTGGAATCTGGGATATAAAATAACGCAATATTCAGTTATTTCTAAGCGGAGGCAAACACAAGAGGGATATTATTTTCGAGGCAGGTTCCAAGTGAAGAGGATCTGATAACGTTTCTATTCTGCCTTTAACCATTCAGCCATTTAAATCTTGAAAAGAGACCATAACCCAGTGGAATGCTCAAGCAATAAACACAATCTTGCTTCATAGAAAACGCTTGTGTTGCCTAACTTTATAGCAAACTTTAAAAAGATACTGTTGTGTCACTGACTTTACAGAGTTAGGATGCTACTGTAAATGTATGACAGTGGCCGCTGTTCAGCCAAGGTGACACAGTCTGGCTTTTAAACGCTTAGTTAGACCTCAAAAGCAATGCCTCTGCATGTGGGATGTGGTATGCATGTTTCTCTGACCTCTCCATTTATGCTATGTATCAGTCTAATGAAATAAATCAGCACCCGACAGAGTTGGTTTGTACTTAGATCCACATCTTTGAAATCACCTCCAGCCTTGTACTCTGGGACGTAAACAACATTGCCGTCTTCAAAATAACTCTCAAAAGTCTCCATCAAGCCAGTGGTAATTTTAATGTATTTTTACCGATATACTGTAGACCTGATGGAAACTCATTCTCTGTTTACTGTGAGATGTGTGTGTGTGTGTGTGTGTGTGTGTGTGTGTGTGTGTGTGTGTGTGTGTGTGTGTGTGTTGCCTCCTACTTAGCAGTTGAAGCATGCTGGCTGTATGTTTTTTTATTTATACAGGTAAATCCCATTGAGTCCGAAGACTCTTTTGCAAGGGAGACCTGTTCCTGTGTGCTGAATCCCATCTCCTACGCAGTGCCTCTCCTCTTGGCAGTTACATTCACAGGAGCAGGCACTGGCAGCAACGTCCCATCTGTCCTCTGTCTGAAGCATATGACTGGAGACACGTGTTCAACGATATGTTTTTATAAAGTCTGGTAGAGAATCTGCCTTAATATATGAAGCCGCTGTGCCCAAAGTTTCTTCCGTTACTTTTTGACTCAATGAATAATTTTGTATTCCTTTTTTGTACGCTGTAGGTGTAAGGCTAGTACTTCTGGGTTTTCGTGTTCTCTGATCTGTACAATCTCGTTATGGTTTATATTTCCTTCATCTCTCTCTCTCTCTCTCTCTCTCTCTCTCTCTCTCTCTCCCCCTCTCTCTCTCCCCCCCCCTTTGATACTTGCTTGTGATGAAAGTGCAATATGAATAATTGAACTCAACCTTTCTGAAAAACCTGTCACCTCCCTTAAGTAAACAGAAGATTGGAAAAATTCTCTGGTTAGAACTTTATTTCTAACGCCTAAAATCTCCATGTTGAGCTGGAGTTGGTCTCCAGCTAACTCCTTAAAGCGGCTACGAGTAACATTTAAATATCTTTTAAACAGCCTCATGTTTCCTCTGATAATCATAAATTACCTTTAACAGCAAACGTTAAGAAAGACGTTTTTATATAGTTTTTATTACTGCTTTTGGTCTGGTCGCACACCCAGTCCGATTTTCGGTTCGCTCGTGCAGGCTCTATGGTCACATATTCCTATTGGTCGCAGATTTCAGTGTGGCGCAGCAATGCGATTTGAGAAGCCTATCCCTCCAGGTGAGGGAAGGGGAGCGGGAGCCTTGTTTGAGACAATTATTTGTCGTCATAATGACTGATAACGGGGCTGAACCATCAAAGAAAAAAAAGAGAATGCAATGAAGAAAAGCTAAAAGGGAGAGTGATATAGGCTACGGGACGAGGGCGTTGCCAAGCAACGTGTATACAATTTCACGAGAGCGAAACTAGACTGCAGTGTTTACTCCTAAATGAATGAGCGGTTGGTACTAACACAAAGTTTGCTTTGCTTCACCATCATCAGATAACCATAATCTGAAATAGTCATTATTTACATCAACAACACAAACACATTACCTCATCGTGATCCATACTAACTGCCGTCTCTTGTTCATTCGCTTTCTGTGAGGACACGTAATCTTTCAGCTCCGTGAGAGAGAGTAGTTAGGTGACACTGCTGCATCAACTCATTGCAATCAGGTGTGTGTAGCACTGACTGGCATTAGTTGATGCAGTGTCAAAACCACTCTCACGGAGCCGAAAAGAGTCCTCACACTTTCAACACACGGACATGCACTATATTGCGCCCTTCTCAGTTCACACTCGCACGCCTGGCACGAGCTAGAAAACAGCTTTGCGACAGCGGGCGTCGTAAAAATACTACCGCTTTTGTCCAAAGGGGACGCCAACGTGCCATGTTACTCGTAGTGGCTTTAAGGGAGGACAAAGAAGTTGATAATGAAGTCATCGTTTAACTTTTTAGAACCAGACTGAATGGCCCTGCTCGCATGCTTTCCAGTGTAGCGTACCCATTAATAGATCCACAAGAAAACCAGACCAAGAGTCTATGTTCTACGTTAGCAGCTCTGTGAGGCTGTACTATTCCAGCAGGTTAACGTTAAATGAGGTCAGGTCGAATAAGCAGTATAGTCGTGCAGCAAACAAGCAGCTACGCAATTATCTGCAACACCATGGTGTATCAGAGGAGGGTTCAGGTGGGGACACTGACTTCGGTTATATTTACAATTGGAAGATTTGATTATTCATAAGATTTCTCCATGTCATTCAGTCTGACCCGAATCAGTCCCAGAAATGGTAAGCTAACATATTGTTATTCCCCTGAGCAGTTAGCACAAAGACAGTGATTTCCTGCTCAGGTCAACTTATCAATGTATCTGTGACCTGAATAGCTGATGTTATATTTTGCATTACACTGTTCAGGCAGTCAACCCGTGTCATGTTGTTACATATGGAGGTATTGTAAGGACACCAAAACTAATTGCCGAGCTGGCGAGTGCATTGGGTCATCTCCTATAATAAGTCCATGCCTAAAATACATTTAAGGCATGCATGTAAGAAAAACCTCGGACAAAGAACAACATTTCCAACTATCCAGTTAAAGCGGCCACGAGTAACATTTAAATATCTTTTAAACAGCCTCATGTTTCCTCTCATAATCATAAATTACCTTTAACAGCAAACGAGACCATCAGTGCAAAGAAAGACGTTTTTATATAGTTTTTATTGCTGCATTTGATCTGGTCGTACACCCAGTCCGATTTTCGGTTCACGCGTGCATGCTCTATGGTCACATATCCGTATTGGTCACAGATATCAGTGTGGCGCAGGAACGTGAATTGAGAAGCCTATCCCTCCTGGTGAGGGAAGGGGAGCGGGAGCCTTGTTTGAGACAGTTGTTTGTCGTCATAATGACTGATAACGGGGCTGAACCATAAAAGAAAAAAAAGAAAATGCAATGAAGAAAAGCTAAAAGGGAGAGTGATAGTCGGACGGGAGGGCGTTGCCAAGCAACGTATACACAATTTCACGCAGCGAAACTAGACTGCAGTGTTTACTCCTAAATGAATGAGCGGTAGCCTACTAAGACAAAGTTTACTTTGCCTCACCAGCATCATCAGATGACCATTATTCATCGGAAATAGTCATTATTTACAACATAAACACATTACCTCATCGTGATCCATACTAACTGCCATCTCTCGTTCATTCGCTTTGTGTGAGGACACGGGGACTCGTTCAGCTCCGTGAGAGGTGACAATGCATCAACTCATTGCAATCAGGTGTGTTTAGCACTTACTGGCATTAGTTGATGCTGTGTCACCCATAGACTCACGGAGCCGAAAAGAGTCCGGTGCCCTCACACTTTCAACACACGGACACGCACCTTTCTTTATAGGTCCATGACACGCACCATATTGCTTCCTGATTATTTGAATCTTGCACGCCTGCACGAGCTACAAAACAGCTTCACGACAGCTGGCGTCGTAATAATACTACCGCTTTTGTTCAAAGGTGTCGCCAACGTGCCGACTTACTCGTAGTAGCTTTAAGTAAGACCCATTTCACGCCACAATAGACGGCAAACATTAATCTAGCCTCCAGTCAGACCAGGGCCCTCCCCACTAGGGATGGGAATCGAGAACCGGTTCTTGTTCAGAACCGGTGCCGAGTCAACCAATTCCTTGGAATCGTAAACATGCCTGCTTAACGATGCCGCTAATCGGTTCCGCTCATTGCAAATGCGTCATGACTTCAGACACGCGCTGCTTTGTTTTGGTTCAGAACGCAGCAAACATGACGTCGAGGCAGAAGCGCTCTAAAGTGTGGTTGTATTTCATGCGAAAAGGCGACAATCCGGCCACTTGCAACAATTGTAAAGTTTCCATTTCATCAAACGAATCGTGCACGAGCACAAGCAAGCGCACAGACTGCGATCCTGACGGTTAAACGTCCGGTGCCTTACTAGTCGGCACCAGAATTGCCCATCACTTGGATTTGAACATAAAATGTATGAATTAACGTGTGTGTAGGCCTAGGTGTGGGCAAGTGAAAGGGGGAGATACATAAAAAGGCGAGAGCAGCATAAAGCAAAGCAAAAAGGATTTCTTTACCGCTGCCAAATGCCCGCTGTTTATCCTCGTTCAGCTGTTAAAATGCTGCCTTTACGCACGGCGGTGGAGACAGACCCAAAACAACACACAGCGGGACTCGGCGGTCCGGTGATAAGAAAACGTTTAACAAGACACTTTATAAAGACAGTAAGACACACTTAAAATAACGCTCTCTGCCCATACAAAAAGCTCTGCCTTGGATTACTTGATGCAGCGATCGATGTATAAACCCATCCGCTACGTGTGTCTGATGACGGGCCATTATATTAATAATAAACAGCGCGCTGCACATAACAGCATGTACATTGTAAAGCTGAGATGGAGCGGTGACTCCTTGTCGCTGGCGTGGTGAAGAATAAGCCAAGCGCATTCTCTTTTAGCCTTTCTGGCGTATTTATTCTCTTCTTGAATAGCCTACATGACTGATCTTTTCAAAAGACTTGTTTATATTTATTATGTCAGTTGAATTTGGTTTCAAGTGCAAATGAGCACTGTTAATATTCCAAAAGGCACAAGCTCTTCCTTGACTGTTTTCAGTCTGTGTTTTTAGGGCACATAATGGCATTTGCCAAACATTTATTTTTTTGTTTGGACCAATTAATGTGAAAATTGACAATTTCCTAATCCTCAAGTAGCCTACTCTTGATAATCTTTCAAGGCACAGACTAGACACACCTCTGATCAGATATTAAAGAGAGATAATAAAAACAAACTCATTTGTACTTATTCTCTCACCCAATGAGAATCGATAAGGAATCGGATCGATAAGCAGAACCGGAATCGGAATCGTTAAATTCTTATCAATTCCCATCCCTACTCCCCACTGTATGTCTGTTAGTGGAAGGCAGCCCATGATTGGTTCATGTAGTTGTTGACGTCAACATGGATCCACGAAAAAGATTGCGAGATATGGCTGGTCTCAGGAAGTAACATTGACGACTACACATTCCAAACACATTGTCTCAAATTGTCGGTCTATTTGAGCTACAGTCCCGATATCTTCCCTCTGCCCCGTCATTGCTTCTGCACTTTCATCATTGCTCTGCTCCGCCTGCTTTTCAGCCCCACCATCCACCTGTAGGTTCCAGGGGGAAAGATACGTAATCATCACTCTTCAATCGTGCATATAAATATGTTGAGGCTAGAGCCTAGACACCAAACTCTACCAGATATTGCTCAATAAAACAGGAGTTGTCTGACTGAAAATGAGTGAATGAATCCCTGTGTAATGCAGTTACAGTGGGCCTTTACAATGCATTCATGTTGTTATATTAAATCATAGTCAGCACTGTCACAAAGCAGACCAATGCTCTGCTCCTGAATGATAAACCAGTCATGTACTTAGGCATCATTTCTTATTAAGCTAAATGAGTTTATAATCTGTGGAGACAGTTGAGTCATACGATAATGAGGCAGCTCTGATTAATACTTAAAAGGCAGTTCTTCATAAACACTCTTGTCGGACTTATTATAATGAATAGAAATTAAAATGCTTCTCTCACCGCTGATGGATTTTAAGTCACAGACTTTGTGTGGACTACAACAGCTGCATAAGATACACTGTTTTCCACACTTTCCCTTCCCCAGCATCCACTCTCCAACACTCCTTTGCATTATTAAAACTTACTGCGGGAGATAAAAGAATAGCCACATCAAATGGCCTCTCACTACTTCAGTTGTTGTAAACAGAATGTAATTTGACTAGGCAGCAGTTTGTCCCTGTAAGCTGTTTAATGTGTGATGTGCTTCTGAAAAAACAATGGGAGCCGGAGACTCTCCCAAGCAGGGAGAGGACAGCCTGCAGCAAAACACACAGGAGGAACATCTTTGGACTTTTCAAGGACAACAATGGCGAGACAAAATAAAGTACAATTGAACTTAGATGACTGAGACTTAAAGTGCCTCAGAGTGAGGACAGGAGGACCAGAGGGGCTGATGATAACACACTTTTCCTGTGTCTATTGACTTAAAATGGAAACAAATGGACCTCATTGGCCCTTTCCGAATGAGTCTGGAGCCACACAACAACATTCTCTTTTCCTGGTACTCCTCCTCCTTTGGCCCACTTGTTATCTATTTAGATATATTTGCAAACCTCTAGTGGACTTTGTGTTGACACCAGCAGACACGAATTGGGATGCAACCGCCCGAGCCCCTTTAAAGTGATAGATGTGGCAGGAGGCGCTACTTTGTGTGTTTCCCCAAGACGCTTCTGGCTCTCATGGTGAAATAAACACTCGAAAGATGACGGATACATCTTTGTATTCAGTGATTTACTGGACAGTTACTGCCACACATTCTTTTATGACACAGTTTAGTCTAAAATACAAACTCTGAATGGCTATATTACGCTTTGGAAAAAGCTATCGCTCGGGCAATATTGCAGTTGTCAGCCTAATATTTCTTCATTCATAACGCTGTGTGCTCCACTCTATGGGAAAATCAATGAAGACCTCGCTCCATGCTGATCGTCTTTTATTTGGTTAATAATGTTCCCCAGGAAGTCCTTACATGACAGAGGGAAGCTAGTGTATTGACAGCATGACCTGCATGACTCATTATACTAGAGGAGTGAAATAGGAGGAGAGAGAGAAAGAGAGAATAAAGCTGTTAAAATGGGAAAAAAAAATCAGAAACATAGAGTCCATTTTACACATTTTGTTAAACCCCCGTAAACCCAAATCCACAAAATCCTTCTATGCAAATGGGCGAGTTAATTGCATGATAGTAAGCGTCTGAAAAGAGTTAGACATATGTATCAGTCCAAATTGAAGATATTGTCATTTAGGTTTGATGAACCTTACATGAATTTTGTTTCGATGAGGCGAGCAATGCTGTGGTTCTTATGACACAATAAGTATCTTGAACCAATCATGTCAGTTCTCTGCCCGAACGTTCTATAAAAACAATGACTGTTGCCATGGAGAACTTTTGATATGCCCCCACAGTCCTGTCAAACGGTCTAGACAGTAAACAAAGTTGTTTTTTGGATCTAAGTTTTATAATATTCATAAACCTTTATTTTCAAATCAGAGTTTTGTAAAAGCTTATTGAGACATCCAACTTTGATATCATATATTGCTCAGACTATTTTAGACCAAGTTTTCAGGGGCTTTAAGTCGGGCAAATAAGAACCGTGGAACCAGATCAGTTTCAGATTAAAGGAGCATTACATAGACGATCACATTACACAGTACAGCTGTGACATATAAAATAATCTATATGCAAATACTCTACATCTGTTTTTTCATCGTGCCCTTTATCGGTCAGTGTGAATGTTAGAGAACAACGTAGGCCTACCGTGGTTTCCAAAGAGGTGAGCATACATGGCGTTTTATTCTTGTGAAGACAAAAAGACTGAACCAGTGTGTCTAATTGCTTACTATCCCTGTTGACCTGTTGCAGACACTATTATCTGAGTCACATCAGGAGTCTCACTGTTGCTAATCCTCTATTGGAAGCGTAAATGTTTGATGAGAGCCACTTCTGTAGGGGTTAAGGGGGGTTCGTTTTCACAGCAATTGCAAATTAAACATCCGATTCTTTCTCAGGGCGACTAGAGCCATTTCATTTGAGTTGCAGGCATTCTACATCACTTTATCAGTTCTTGTGTATTTGATGAATTTGCATTGTGTATGTATTGTTTTTGCTTTGCATTTGTTTGACTCGACATCATTGCAAATGAGGGTCACCGGCACCGCTCAATTGATCTCTTGAGTAAATAAGAGTTAAATGCAATGAAATAAAATGATATTATTGCAAGAGAAAGGAAAGTAATCATGGTACGCTACTGATTTGCACAAGTAAATGATGCAGTATCTTATATTTAATAGACACATTTCCATACACACATTAGGACTGCTAAAAGGTGTTGAGTGTCTGGCTCAAGAATGCTTCAATATAAACTATAACATATAAATGCAATTGTTTTTGCTGAAATCAAAGATCTAAGACTTTTTCTATTCACACAAAGATCCTATTTCTCTCCGATGTTGTTCACAAATGAGTTGTATCAGTGTTAGTGAGCACTTCTCCTTTGCTGAGAACCCATTCACCTGAAGAGTTCTACTGCATATACAGCATTGTAAAAGTAAATTAAATATATTCTTTCATCAGTCAGTCATTGTGAAAAATACATTCCTTCTCTAAAAATGTTGTACTCAAAACGATAAAACGTTATGTCTCTTTATGTGGAATAGAATAGAAAACCACTTTAATATCTCCTAGAGTGGAACAATGGCTTGAGGCTTTTGTCCTGATATTCAGTATTGTTATTATGTGCTTTAAGATAATTACATTGAACAGTTTTTGCTCTCAGCTCTGGGAATTGCATTTTTTCTTCTCAATGTCCTCTTGATTCTACCTCTAATACTACGTGGTTGATCCCACCTATTTGTCCTTTATGCAGAAATGTAATGAAATGATTGAAACTGTCTGAGCTCCGCTGAGCCACGTATTTCTCCGTAAACCACAAGATGACCTATAAGCTCCCATTGAACATCCACATGCTTGCAGTTTAACCTAATGCCTCGTTTCCACCGAGTAGAGCCGGTCGGATCGGAGCGGCTCAGAGCGGGACAGCTCACTTTTAAGAATCTCGATGGTGTTTCCACCGCCGACCCTACCCTTACTGGTGGGGCGGGGTTTAGGCTGGACTGCGATAGCCGCCGCCAGAATGTGGGTCAAACTATCGGGCTGTGGAACAACTGTGGTCAAGCCAGCGGTCTCTTGTTTTTGCTTGGTCAAACCAGCCGCTTCTTTATTTATTCCCCCCGTGTTGTGAGCACAGAAACGGCTCGGTGCAACTGATAGAGACAGTGAGCGAACAGCGCTGGCTGCGGCAGCTACGTGCCATCGTAGCAGTGGGACACAGTGCAGCCAACTGATTCATTTAATGACGAGAAAAAATACCACACAAACAGTGCCACGCTCACATTGTCGCCAAAACTCTCTTCACTCTAGCCGAGGTGACTACAAACGGCGGAAATTATTCAAACCAGCCGCTTCTTTATTTATTCCCCCCGTGTTGTTGTGAGCGTGTATTTACTACTAGGCTATCTATGGCGTAAACACAGACACGGCTCGGCGCAACTCATAGAGACAGTGAGCGAACAGTGCTGGCTGCGACAGCTACGTGACTATGGGACACAGTGTAACCAACTGATTAATTTATTGACGAGGAAAAACACCACACAATAAACAGAGCTGTGCTCACATTTTCGCCAAAACACAAGACTATCTTCACTCTTGCCGAGATGACTACACATGGCGGAAATAATTCTTTCGACCAATCAAATGATGGCAGTGTGTAGCTCCGCCTTTTAGGCACCCTTTCAGGCGGCTAGTACCCCTACGGAGGAGTACTGAGATTTGGAGCGGCTCAGAGCGGTTAGGTGCGCTTAAACCGTACCCTACCCAACTTTTGGCAAATGAAAAGCCAAACTACCCGGACCGAACCGCTCCGATCCGACCCGCTCTACTCAGTGGAAACGAGGCATAACAGGCCCTTGAGCTGTGTCCCTTAAAAGGTGCTGTAAGCGAAATGGTTATATTAGCTAACTTCCTGTCAGTGACTGCAGTTAGCAGTCCCCTCGCTCGTCCCTACGTCACCACATTATCTAGCATCATCTCAGATCCGTAAGTGCGATAAAACATGATAAAAACCATCAAAACAGAGCGATTTAACACTTATATTAACATAAATATATCGCTCACTTCACCTTTAACACTAGAACCGCCAGCATTCTATTTATACCTAGAACCGCCAGGCGGGTCAAATTGACCCGTGCATTTCTAGTGTAATATAAAGTCATAAATGAGTTTGTTTAATAATCATCTGTGTTTTGGACCTCTTGTTTTATAATCTAAGTATCTTTAAGAACACTAATCACGTTTCGTAGCGACTCAGTAATGAAACTGAAAGTAGATATAATATCGCAAGTAGCCTATAGTAGCCTAATGAAAACAGAAGGTCAAAACAGCGTCCAAATGAGCTAAAATCCTAAATACAATAAACAGTAACATGGCAAACTTATTTTTAGGTAAGCTCTAATTGATTATTCATTCATTTTTCCCCACGTTGACATGTTTTGAGGCGGAGGATCCCTCCGACGCTCTCTGTCAGTTGAGCTGCGAGCCGCGGTGTGTGGAAGACAGCGCTCAGTTCAGATCTCTCGCTATCAGACTGGCATCACTCATTTCATTCTAATGTTGTTAGGTATTTATCTTCATCTCTAATTTATTGTAAGTGTTTATGAATGACTGCACGTACAGTTGTCAGATCGCGGACCCCAAACAATGCCGTTGCCTAGCAACCTGCTCGAAAATATTCCTTTTTCCTGTGCGGGTCAAATTGACCCAGTGTGGCGGTTCTAGGTATAAACGCCTGTTTTTTTAATCCAGTTTAATTGTGACTTTATTTAACCATAGGGAGAGCATCACAACACAATTTTAGGAAAAGTCAAAGAGTTGGGGGCTTCAATATTTCGTAAAAGTATAGTTATGGGCAGTTGAAAAACCACCATGGGTCAAATTGACCCCGTGGCGGTTCTAGTGTTAATGGAAAAGTGTCCCGCAAAGTAGGCACTTGACTTTTCACGTAAACCAACAAGTGTGGTAATTTAGACAGGTGTAGAAAATCTAGATTTGGGCTAACGGGACAGGGTGTGTAGAGCTGAAGTGAGATTAGCGAAGGGCAACCAACACAGGTACTATATATCGCAGGTAACTGACCCTTATTTTAAGACTCATCAGACAAAGTAAATTGTACATACAGTTTAACACAGTCTAGGAGGTTATCATTAAAAAGAAACTACAGCTCAATTCATTTTCAAATTGTCTAGAATATTCTGCCATTGTGGCTGCTGCTTGATTCAAGAAATATACATTTTACATTTCCTTTACAAATAAGACTGCAATCACCATTCGCAACATGCTAAAGGACCCCCTGCTGTCGGCCAGGATAGAAATGCGTATTTGATTGGAACCCAATGCAGAGTAATGATAACCACTCAGGGTTCATTAAAAAAGTAGAAAACAAAATGTAATTTCCTCTGTTATATTGAACATAGTGACGCACAGAACCACTCTAATTATGTACAGCACGATCACGGCCCAACTGGTGCCATTTCACCTCAGTTCTTCATCGTTTACTTTCTGTAATTGCATCCTGTGTGTTGGCTCTCTGAGTCATTTATGTGTGTAATAGAAAAAGAATGTGTCGGGTCGTGCTCGTTAGTTCCTTAATTGTTTTCATATTATTGCCATGGCGTCATTTACACTCCAGCCAACCGTGGCAGGATATTAACCCAGAGATGACTCAAATCAGTGAGAAATCTGATGCCTTCCTTTTCAAATCATGGAGCTGGATTGAACTGGATTAAAAAGGTGCACTATCTAACTTTGGGTGTGTCAGAGAAGTGAACATTTTCTAAGATATATTCTCATAACTTAATAAACAAACTTTCCTCACCCGAAAATGTGATCCCTGGAACACTGTTTCATGTTAAGCCCAGTTCAGACCAAAGATTCGCCTTGCAACTGCTTGCGACGAGACGGTTTTAGAACGTCGCGGGGGATAAATCGCAGCAGTCTGAACTGCTTGTTGCAGCGCGTTGCAAGCCGTTGCAAGGCGTCGCAGAAGATTCAACATGTCAAATCGCAAGGTCCAGTTTTAGAACGTTTCGGCGGTCTCGTCGCAAGGAGTTGCAGTTACAAGCAGTTGCAAGGCGAATCTTTGGTCTGAACTGGGCTTAAGAAGGCTACCATACAAGATACTGTTTCACTGTTGTTTACAGCAGCAGGGCACAAAGTGTGGTTTACAAACTTTACTCCAAGGTTTTTTTGGTTCCAGGTGCCTCAAAATAACTTTGTTTGTATTCATGATGATGGAATGATCCAATACCAATAATTGCATGTGTAGAGGAAATGTAAACTCCCCCGTCCCAGAAACTGCATAGTGCACCTTTTAAGAAAGTGGAAGAAAGATAAGTGCAAAGGGCATTGGAAGATGCTGAACTTCCAAGATACCTATCTGGAGTTTTCATACCTTCCCTGGATGAACATTTGAAATAAGATCTTCTCATACACGTCGCACCGACTGTTTAACCTCTTCTCTTGATTTGACACTTTGTGGTCTTTGACAAGAGACAAGTCCTTCACATACAGTACTACCCTGGCACCGCCCACCTACCTACAACTGCTCCATTTTCATTTCCCTTCAGTAGTCAGTCTAGTAAATTTGTAGGTTTTCTCCTGTATACTTTTTGCCAGTGAACAGAGGGAGTGGCTGAGAACAATGACGCCAGTTTCAGTCGCAGAAGCCGGTGCATGACATTCGTCACAACCAAACGTTATGCGATTGGTTGGCAGATACAGCGTGGCACTGGGCAGATGCAATAGTTTTAAACTTCAACAGACACCCGCCTTCAAGTGAGTTAACGTTTGTCAATTGAGCTATTCCAGACCTTCTGTACAAATGAAATGTAGTACGATGGTCTGGTAGGACCAGGCAATGCAATACGTTAGCAGAGCAACATATTCTGCATTAGTCCTCCGCTGTGCCCGCTGTTTCCCCATGGTGCAGTTTGTTCTGATTCCCTTCTTTCATCAAGAGTCAGCTCTGCCTCTGCCACAGGTCAGGTCAGGAGAGTTGGCAGGCCAATTGAGCACAGTAATACCATGGTCAGTAAACCATTTACCAGTGGTTTTGGCACTGTGAGCAGGTGCCAGGTCTTGTTGAAAAATTAAATCTTCATCTCCATAAAGCTTTTCAGCAGATGGAAGCATGAAGTGCTCCAAAATCTCCTGATAGCTAGCTGCATTGACCCTGCTTTGATAAAACACAGTGGACCAACACCAGCAGCTGACATGGCACCCCAGACCATCACTGACTGTGGGTACTTGACACTGGACTTCAGGCATTTTGGCATTTCCTTCTCCCCAGTCTTCCTCCAGACTCTGGCACCTTGATTTCCGAATGACATGCAAAATTTGCTTTCATCCGAAAAAAGTACTTTGGACCACTGAGCAACAGTCCAGTGCTGCTTCTCTGTAGCCCAGGTCAGGCGCTTCTGCCGCTGTTTCTGGTTCAAAAGTGGCTTGACCTGGGGAATGCGGCACCTGTAGCCCATTTCCTGCACACGCCTGTGCACGGTGGCTGTGGATGTTTCTACTCCAGACTCAGTCCACTGCTTCCGCAGGTCCCCCAAGGTCTGGAATCGGCCCTTCTCCACAGTCCTCCTCAGGGTCTGGTCACCTCTTCTGGTTGTGCAGCGTTTTCTGCCACACTTTTTCCTTCCCACAGACTTCCCACTGAGGTGCCTTGATACAGCACTCTGGGAACAGCCTATTCGCTCAGAAATTTCTTTCTGTGTCTTACCCTCTTGCTTGAGGGTGTCAATGATGGCCTCCTGGACAGCAGTCAGGTCGGCAGTCTTACCCATGATTGCGGTTTTGAGTAATGAACCAGGCTGGGAGTTTTTAAACGCCTCAGGAATCTTTTGCAGGTGTTTAGAGTTAATTAGTTGATTCAGATGATTAGGTTAAGAGATTGTTTAGAGTACCTTTTCATGCTATGCTAATTTTTTGAGATAGGAATTTGGGGTTTTCATGAGCTGTATGCCAAAATCATCAGTATTAAAACAACAAAAGACCTGAAATATTTCAGTTGGTGTGCAATGAATCTAAAATATATGAAAGTTCAATTATTATCATTACATTATGGAAAATAATCAACTTTATCACAATATGCTAATTATATGAGAAGGACATGTACAGCTTTCAGGGCTTAATCAATCGCATAATGAAAGTCTTAATACCTTCTCGTGCCCTTTGGGTGGGTAATATTTTGTCATAGGTGCTGGAAAAAAAGATGATTAAAACTTCAGTATTAGTGCAAACAGCTAATGCTTTTCTATCCAAGTCTGAAATCTGATATTCGAGCAGCTTCACCAGACATGTATTCTAAGTCTATTCTAGGTCTAGGTCTAGAAGGCAAACAAACACAACGCCAGATAAATGCTGATTGTTTTGTTCCATGTCTGATGGATACATAAATAGGCAACTGTGTTATAGCTTGAAAAGAAAGTGGACAAAACAATCAAATAATGCAGGTCTACATTACATTAGAAATAGACGCTTTCCCTTGGCTGTTGCTAAACCACCTAGAAAACGTTTGAGGAAACAGTTCAACCCATTTTGCCTTTTGTTTGATGTAGTGAGTAGAATTTGTGGGATTTTTTTTTTACCACTCTTTATTTGGCATTGCTTTTAAAGAGAGATAAGTCTTGAGAAAAAGCAAATCATTCAGCTGCAACAACAACAACTATGTCTAGTAAGTGTACGATCGTGGATCACACAGAGAACAAATGGATCCACATAGCCTCACTGAGTGGATGATGAGGACTCTCCGTGGCTATCATCAACATCGAGTGACAACTGGTTATTGACTGCACACAGGTGTGTGTGTGTGTGTGTGTGTGTGTGTGTGTGCGTGCGTGTGTGTGTGTGTGTGTGTGTGAGTGTGTGGTAGATTAAACACTCTAAAACACAAAGGATGATGGTGCAGATGTGTTGCACATTACAGTTTATCAGAAAAATACACAGTATTGTGAACTGCTTTTATCATATGTTCCAATTGGATCCAATATGTATTCTCACGCTGGTTGAGTTCTGTCCAAATTGGAAATGTATTTAGTCTGAAGAACTATGGTCAGAAATGAATATAATATTTGTGTTTCACATTGAGGTGCATACTGGGGGAGTAATAAGAAATTATTGAATTAATTTACAATTTTTTTTATCACATATAAAGTGAGAGTAGGATGGAAAGAGGAGAATTCATTGTCTCAAATGCCATTTATATAATTTCTCATTAAATCATTATGACCCGCATGGTCTACAGACATTAACATTCTTTTTAATAATGATGAGAAAACAGTTCATAACTGGGGTAGTCTGGTCTTTATGTGAATATTTCATTTGTTAACTAGGCTCAATGTGACCTGAGGCGCAAAACAAAAGAGCACCACAGTGCAACTGAGCTCTCCTCTTTATGAGAGCTAGTGTTGTTTGGCTTTGTATGTGCCGCACCAAGGGGATTACTCAGTAGACTCATTTGTTAGCATAGGATTGTAGTTTAAAATGTAAATTGCGATCCCAGCTAAGGTTTGTGCTGCTTGTAGTACGGAATGAATTAAAGAGTCTTGGAGCATCCTGTCATGGTGGAGCTTGTTATATCATGTCACAACTGTTTTTTTCAAACCCATTTTAGTGAAAGAGACTTTCTTTTGGTTTTCAGTTGATGAAGATGTCATGGATAGCAACAGAATTGAGCAACAGAGGAAAACATCTTGGCCCAGAATCAAAAGGTGCCATCTGCCCCAGAGCCCTGTGTCAGCAGTTTACCCATATCAACATGGTGGAACCACATCTCTGTGATCAAGACGTGACTGAAGCTCAAACACTCGCTCACAACCCACGGCCGGGGACAGAACAGTGGGTGGAGAGAGAGATGCAATCTGACAAGGGGCTTTGATGTGAGCCAAAGATGTCCGGCCTGTCCTTAGCAGCCAGGGGATGGGGGTCATTCCTTTGGGGATACACCCGGCAGAAAGCAGTTAAAATATGCCTCCTCTCTCTCCTCACCATGAAGCCTGTAGCTGTGTCTGGGGTGATGCTGTTGCGTTGGCTGTCTAACCATTTTCACTGCCAATATCATGATTTGAGTGGGTCAAACAACACATTTCAGAACCACTTTATACACCGAATGCAAAAGGAGAACACATGAATTTGACGTGGTGTACAGCTCCTTAAAAACAAGGAATTAAGTTTAAAAGGTTATTATTATGTATTAAATAACTGTTAGTCTCTGTAGGGGTTGTTGTCAGTTATTGACCTGGTTGACACTGGCCCACTAGCATTACTCACTGCTCCTCCTGGCCAAGTTTGATCAACAAAACATTTGCAGCTGATGTTACGTTACCATAGTGGTGAACAAAGTGCTTTATAATGTGGGCAGAACTGTTTATTGCTGCTGAATAATGCATCATCCATCCCTATTATATCATCTAAGGTCATTATCAGACGTCTTAAATTCACACTGTTGTGCCTCACTCAAAATACGAGCTGGTATATCCATTTGATCTCCAGAATGAAAGTTCCAGTGTGAATGCATTTTTCTGCTAAACGGATCTGTTTCTGTGAGGTGTGTGTTGTTTTCAGTGGGCAGACAGTACGTGGCATAACACTGCTGAAAATATATTTAAGCGTGAATGTGATATTGGTGTGAGCTGTTTGTTAAAGCCAGTGTTTTGCTGCTACTGTCTATGTAATGTAGTGTTAAAAGTATTTTTCGAGGAAAAGATGGCCAATCCACTTTTGTACCGGTCTACCCAAAATACTATTTCTGCCAACAGAAGTGCACCTGTTGCCTAATCAAAGGACCCTCACTAACTGATATGAACCAAATGACTCCAATATGATAACCATGTTACACACTGACTTCATATTTACCACCAGCGGTGACAGCATCGCCTGTGGAGGTGTTCGTCCTCTATGGTCTAATGGCTTTAGTCGTCTGGAAAGATAAACAGCAACAGAGAGCATGTTATTACGTTTCCTGTTCAGAGCCAACTCACACTGCTGACATAGACACTAGCATTCTCCTGCCCCGGGGCTAAGATATAGCAGCAGACTCCACTGAACATAAATAACACATCTGAATCAGTGAGTTACTGCTGTGTGTTCTCCAGCTTTCACCATCCACCAACCAAGGCAATTACGGTATAGTCTCAGGGTGTGTGTGTGTGTGTGTGTGTGTGTGTGTGTGTGTGTGTGTGGTGGGTCTTTCCGCACTGAACTCCCGGAGGGGGGTGAAAATGTTAAATTGTTGCGGTTAATCCTGTCAGAGGCATTTAAGATAAGCACATTATATTTAATTTCAATATGTGAAAAGAGATGCCACACTGCCTTTCTGCATCTACATATCTGCCTTTGCTCTTGTTCAATTCAACTTTATTAATCCCTGTGGAGGGAATTGATTTAAAGGCAAAGAAGAGTGCCTCCGACCACATGATAAGGGACATAGAAACTGAGTCATGGTGAGAGAAGGGGAGCGTGTGTATTTTACAAAACTATATGTGGATATAGGCTACTATATGTTAAAAAGGTGTCAGCAATTCTGTGGAATTCTTATAGTCAAAATCACTTTGTCAAAATCAGTTTATATCTCCATACAATATAAGCTACCTATATGTACTGTGTCTGTGTGCATTAAAACAAATCTGGTATTTATACACAGCCTTGACTCTGTAAACTGGTATGTAAACAAATGGTATGTAAACAAAGTCGTTCCACCGTAGCTAGCAACATGCCCGTTTACAGAAGCTAGTCTGTTTAGACGAACTGACATTTTTTCCAGTGCACAAAGTAGTGGATTGTGAGGAGATATTTACTGATTTTGACCAACTTTAATATCCCAGCAAAATATGACGCATTCACCAAAATTGCAAGCAAAAAGTCTGCTATTCAACAAGATGTTTGCTTCCTGGTACAGAAAAACTGTCAGTGAGAGTTGTTTTTCCCCCTGCCCTGCAATCAAAGCTGTTTGGAAAGACTGGAAAAAACAACATTTTATTTTCCTCTGCACCTCCTTTTAATGCCACGTCTGTGTGTGTAAACCAAGAACTGAAGACATGGGCAGTCACAGCGTGCTATTGTGGGAGTTAAGCATGCTACCAGTGCACTTATAAATACTGTACTACCATTTCCTCAAAGAAAATAATAAGAGTCCACTTAGAAATAATGCCACTCTTACACAATCAATAGTGCCGTGCTTTACCATAACATGTATTCAATTCTTACAATACAATCAGCGTGCTGGATGTACTATGCAGGGTTATTGTTCCTCCTGATATGGAGCTGCACTCCATGATCCCTTTTGCATAATCCTTTTTCTCAATTGTCTCAAAGCTGGAAATCCTTCTGTTCACTCACTGATAGTTTCAATTATCCACATCTCCATTGAGACCAACATTAGAGGAGGGGAAATCAATGACACATAATGGCACATATAAGCACACAGTACAAAAACAACTTTAATGACCCTAAGTGTCCATTCACAACACATGAGTAGAGAGGGAAAAGAATATGTTCTTTGTGTCATGCTAGTCAAGTAAACAGTGGGGCTTCTACAGGTCTGTGGATCATCCTTGAGTAACTGCGACTATAATTGAAAGAAAAATTGCTTGTCGTCACAAACACATTTTTTTCCACCTCCTTTAAAATGAAGCGGATGTAGAAATAGTGGAGACTGGGGCGCCCTTAGCTCAGTTGGTAGGGCGTCCCCCCCCCCTGCATGTCACTCCCCTCTCTGCCCCATTTCACTCTTAACACTCTTAATAAAGCATAAAAAATTATTTAAAAAAAAAAGAAATAGTGGAGACCAATATCTCCAAACGTAGGGAAATATGACAAAAGCTATCAGCATAGCAACACAAAGGCTGGAGTCCTAAATGATGGACTATAACATGCAGTCGCCAAATGTCCTCAACAACTAAATAATGCAGCTTTAAATACCCTCTGCATTTGAAACAAAACACAGTGCTCTCCGGTGGAACTATGCAGCGGTGACACTGTTGTTCTCAAACATACCCTATATTTGATCATATCTGAACCTACATTTCTTGTTACCAACCTGCTTACATTGGCCAATCAGAACACTGCTGCTCGAGTACTCACTAGGACCAAAAAAATGGATCACATCACCCCAGTTCTGAGGTCTTTACACTGGCTTCTTGTCACTCAAAGAATTGATTTCAAGATATTGATGTGTGTTTATAAAGCCCTAAATGGTCTAGGGCCAAAATACATTACTGATCTGCTGATACGTTATGAACCGTCCAGAGCCCTTAGGTCATCTGGGACAGGTCTACTTACAGTCCCCAGAGGTAGGACTAAACAAGGAGAAGCAGCTTTTAGTTTTTATGCACCAAATCTCTGGAACAAACTCCCAGAAAACTTGAGGTCTGCTGCAACTCTCAGCTCTTTTAAATCAAGTCTGAAGACTTTTCTGTTTCCATTTTAACTTATAATTTCTATTTAATTTAAATGTTCTATTTCTATTCATTCACATGGTGTACTTTAATCATGCCCTTGTAAAGCACTTTGAATGGCCTTGTGTCTGAATTGTGCTACAAAAATAAACTTGCCTTGCCAATAATATCGTCCCACTGACCGGTCAGGCTCTTTTTGACTTATTCTCTGTTCCATTGGTTCCTTGTGTTTTTTATATTTGCATTCTCAGGTGAGTATGACCCTTACAGGCCACCGCTGTGCAAATACAAGCTCATGCAACAGAGCTGCACTGCCTGATCTTTTCCTCTGAACAACTGCCCACATGTGATCCCCAGCGGTTAATCCCCCACACCATCATTAATATTTATGAGCATATTAGCATGCTGTATTTAGACCTGACTCGCATATTATCCACCTGGACCAAACGTTGAGTAGAATATCTGATTTATCTATTGACATTGGTATTAGCAAAATGACAGGATATAGTTTGTATTCCATGTAAGGGGGAAACTTCAGATATGAATGCATTGGAAGAAAAGGAAATTAGAAGACAAAGTGTTTTAGGGTTATTTTACTGCTGCCAAAATATCGCGTTAAGTGTAATCTTTGCCATTGTATTTAGTAACAACTTACTAAAAGATACATGGCTTAAATCAATGTGTACTTGTTTGTTTTACTGATACATACAGTAACGCCACAGCATCTTGTATACTCGATTGCTGTGACCACCCTCTAACATAGTTCTAACATGAGCCACTTGTCTACAGTATATGGGTCACTGATTTCCTGGGAGATTTGCTCACACACCGCTGCCTGCTAGTATTGTGACATTTTTCTCCTCCACGAGGGACCTTAGACCGAAAAAAAACTGGGCTTCTTCTCAACCACAGTGTTGGACCAATATTACCATTTTCAACAAGAGATTGATGATTCCTAACCGTTTGTTTTCCACTGTGTATAACTCATGACCCAGGGGCTTCATTAGGCCCTGGTAAACTTCTACATTGTGCTTAAAATATGTTCTACAAATAGTTTGAAAGCTGTTTGCGAAGAGGAGACTGAAGATCACATTCACACACCTCAGCCATGGAATCAAAGCACATTTCCAGTCAGACTCTTTAGCATTATAAGCAGTTTATGAACATAAAAATGGCAAATAAACCAATGTAGTTGTGTCTACCTATACGGACATTGTAAGTTCTAAGCAATGTAAATGGTAAATGGACTCCACTTAAAAAGCTCTTTTCCCTATATTTTTTTAAAAGATCCAAAGCGCCTTTCATAGTTTTGTACACATTGATCCAATTACACAGACATTCATACACCAATAGCAACAGCTACCATGTAGGTTGCAAGCTTACTATCAGGAGCTATTTGACATGGACATGACAATATCATTGGACAAACCAGATGTATTTTTTTTTCAGTGTATTAGCAATGGCGGCGCCCATGTTGGCTGCGGCTACTTTGGCTCACGATAGTTTTCACCAAACTAGGAAATAAGGCATGAATACAGCATCAGAACAAGATCAATCTGTAACATCAGCAAAGCGGAACATCGCTATCTACATCTACGACTGTCAGTTGGTGTTGACACTCCGTGGTTTCAGCGGTTTTGGGTCAGTAAACACCGAATCGCTAGCCACTCTACATAGCCTCGGACTGTTACAGCAGTTGGTCTCAGCGGAGTTATCCATCAACACTGACCGCCCCAGGGTGCGCCGGAGGCGGTGTGACAGGAGACAGAAGCGCGGCTGTCGCGGTGGGATATCAGAGAAGCTAAAAGCTAACCCGTTCAGATCGCCGCTTCTATTCATTCTGCTCGCCAACGTACGCTCTCTAGAGAACAAACTGGACTATCTGACGCTGGATTTATCCACCAAACGGGAAATCAGAGACTGCTGTGTTTTCATTTTTACAGAGACATGGCTAAACTCATCGGTCTCGGACGTTGCCATTAACCTGGAGGGGCTTACTACACTTGTGGACGACATTCCTTATCCGATTTGCCACAGCTGTGTACAATGTACAATATTTGCCTGCAATTATAACCTCTATGTATATTGAAACATATGTTACAGCTGTGGTAACTATATTGCCATTAAGTATCTGTAGACCATTTGCTAACAGCTAAATGATAGTGTTTTTCAAAGCACCAAAATACTTATTTGCTGCTTAGGAACACTGAACAGGGGGACTTTAAGTAAAGTGTAACCTAATTAGAATTTAAACCCAACAACACATAAAGATCCCTATGCAAAGTATACAGTTGTTGTTGCAGGCTAATAGGTTGTAGATGATTACATTCTTCTATTTAAAGTCAGTGGAATAAGGTTTCAAAGGACTATCTCTTAATATTGGAGATGTAAATAAGAATGTAACAAAAGTAAGTGCTCATTTAAATGTGTTTGCACATTAAATTGCTTGCTGAACGGGAATGAAATAATGCTTTAATGAAAAGAAAACATTCTCCTTGGGCAAATAAGGAAAAGAGAACATGAGGCTGCAAATCCAAGAGAGAAACTGAATCATATTAATATTTATAGTGTTTCTTGATTTGACATGGCAAAGTCTTTCCTGCCATCTGTCTGATTGGGAGAAACACCTCTGATAAACTGGCATAACTGACAAACAGCTCCTCCATCAGAGCTAACACAGAGAATGCTGGATTTATGGACTACAAACACATTCAACATTTCCTAATAAGTACATTGATTTAAAACCTATCTGATATAAGAAGAACGGTCACACAATTCTCACATGATGATCCCACGAAGGGTTACTGGGTTTACTCTGTAGTTCCCTTCAGTTCTAGAGGTGGGCTGTAGAAAAGGCAGTCGAGGGTGGCGTGCCCGGTGTGTGCCAATAGAGGTGGGCTGTAGAGGCTTTGCAGCGTGATCTCTCTGCAAAGCATACAGCATGCTTGGAATCGCAGCTGCACGCCAGAGAAAGGCCATCAAGACCACCACAGAGGCAGCTGAGAAGGCCTCTAGATGGCTGTGGATCAAAAGGGGTGATCCGTGGGTACATGCTACTTAGACACAAGTTGGGACTTGATCAATCCCGGCTGGGTCGCCTGGGTGAGGGTGTATGATGTTGCGAGACCCGAAACACCCAATGACCCCAGGTTCCTGGTGATGTGTCTATGTGCATCAATAGATGTACAGTATATTAAACTACCGAACATTGTTTGCATCTTTTGTTTTGTCATGCTTGCAACAGCTCTCATCAGCGTTGTTTCCAGCAGCAGCAGGCATCTGCTTTGGCAAGAAAAAAGGCCAATAACCTACTGTATGCTACCAGCTCAGCACCAACACAGCAGTGACAGAAAAAGTGATTCTCAAGAACGGCTGACTCCACCTTTAAAATGCTGTGATGTGCTGGTGACATTAGAACAACAAAGTATGACAGCACAAGAAACCCCAGCAGAGCAGTACAAAGTATTCCTCAAAACACCTTTGACTCAACACAGTTGACATATACACACAGTTATCTTGGTATCAAACATATGACATGTTGATGCAGTAAGTGAACTGATGCTCTGACACAGTGCCTCTCTGTATGACACACCGGTGGCTGTGTGGTATTTAGCCCGTAGTCCTGTGGAGATCTCTGACCTATCTGCTTGCCTCTGGACAGATGCTGTCTCTACTGTTATGTCACTTCATTAATCCTTGCAGTTAAGGCCCTGTGCTGCTGCAGCCACTCTCACAATGAAGATATGGTTTCTCTGCCTGCATGTCTGGACCGGTGGGATGATTTGTGGATCTTCTTGGCAGAGAGCATTACTTCACTCAGACGATGTGCTCAGCACAACACTGGACCTGTGGCATCGTGTCAGGGATTGAATGCGTCAATCTGCTGACCTTCTGAGGCTATTGGCTGCACTGTGACTCAACTGCCTCTCTATGTCGCAAGTCTGTCATAAGCTGCAAATTAAGCAGAAGTGTAGATGTCTTCTAAATATTTCGCAATATTTAGTCTGAGTTTCTAACTCATTGGAAGAAGCTTTGTAGGCTGAACCAGCACCACTTCCTAAATGATACGGTCTCCAGTTTTGAGTGAGTGGGGTGACTAAACGAATGATCAGGGAGATTCTCAGTGTGTAAAATACGAATGCTTTATTTGTTCTTGAATTCTCTCTGGTTCGTGCAGAGTAAAGGAGCTCTCTATAAGTGATAATGACCGGTATTTTAAATACTAGTAGTACTGCATAGGCAGCCGCTGCTGACACCTCAGAATGAAAACCCACCTACCAAATAAAATTGATTTGTGATCAGCTCCTGTTGTTTAGTTTGGGAGCAGTTGGCTGCATCATGCCTATTCAAGATCAACTGTTAGCAATGCATGATTGTGAGGGGAGTGAAATTGTGGTCCGTTATGCCACACAATTTTTTTCTTTTACATTTTTACTCTTAAAAAGGCCATGCAAGTGGAGGTTTCTTTGTGCATTTGGGCTAACTCGCAACAGATCTGATGTGACGCAAACATTTTGTGATGAGTGAGATACAAAGACATTTCTCTGGCATTTAAAACCCCATAAACAAGCAATGGTGTGAATGTACCCTACACAGGGTTTTTTTTAATTTATTATAACTTATTTAGGATGGTGTCAGGTGGAACCTTGACAAAACTTTATATCAGTTGTCAGTTTATGAGACCACAATGCTTGTTCCATTTAGACCTGACATATTTGAAATGTTCTATATTTGTCTGTTTGTTGTTTAGCCCCTATACCATCTTATTCTGTAACATTGCTAATACATACACTATATGAACAAATCCCTTTTGAAGGATTTGACAATGTCTTTGAATTTTCACTTCCCCCACAGAAACTCAATACATCCTGTGAATATTTCAAATTAAAAGCCTATCAAGAACAGAAAAGCTTTAAATGTGAAGAAAGAAATCTGAACGGGAAGTGTTGAGTTTAATTGACAGCAGCTCAACATCTATCCAAACACTGCTTAATGGAAGTGAGTGGAAATAATAAGTGAATGAAGAGATTTTTTTTTTTGGCATTTTCAAGCTTTATTACAGTAGATAGGACAGAGTTGAAATGGGGAGTCAGAGAGAGAGGGGGGATGACCTGCAGTAAAGGTCCACGGGTCGGATTTGAACCCGCGACCACTACAACAAAGGCCGGAGCCAATATGGTACTCGCTCTATCCACTACGCCACCGGAGCGCCCCTTTAGCTCACACTTTTTATCAAAAAAGTATTTTGTTATGGGTCTATAAAAGACACAGTAATATAAGACAGCTTATTTCAGTGGATGAGGCCCTGCATCTCATAATACAGAAGGTGAGAAAAAAAATGGAAAATTGCCTCAGTACTACTTAAACATATTCGGACATTTTGATAGTAGCCATGTTTCAGAGGAGACTGGGATTATTACTGTTATGAAAAGAGTTCAAAAACAGTGACCGTTTTATATTGCGTATTTCATTTTATGGGTTGTACACAAAACACAAGCACTAGATTTTATTTTTAAATGTGTTTGCAATAATTGCACATCCCTTTCAGAGTTTTGTATGGTCTCCGTGGAGATCACATTAATGACTTAATTTAGTAAATAGGTTTTGAGCCTTGAAATACGATGGGGTGTAGAACCATAATCGGTATCTTTCATAAGTACTTACATATGTTGTTTATCTTGGAGCACTGACACACACACACACACACTTAGAGTGGAAACATAGTTTTCAATGCATCAAAGTCTGTTCCAAGAGTTGGAGATTTACTTTTACTTTTACTGATTCAGATCTTGTGAAAAAGTTTCCAGATTATGGATGTTTAATGCAGCTAAATGGGGTAAAACAATTTATTCCCTCAGTTTTAAAAAAGTACTTGTCGGTTCATGTTTTCTGTCTGTGTCATAGCGTCCTGAGAGACTGGTTTGATTTTTCTCTTCAAAGTTACATTCTGTAACCGACCCCCGTATGCAGAGCCGTGTGGTTACCCCGCCTCTTAACCTCCCTGGGAGCTGATCTCCATATCGGCTCCTTCATGTTGTACTCTTCTGTTGTTGTGATCCAGAAAGTTCCAGGCAGTTAAAGGAAAAGGGCTGAGTAGTGAGAGGCCTATTCCCCCACTCCTGCTGCTCTACACGGGGGCTTATCAAACTTAAGTTTACATGCTCGGTGCTAGCTCTATAGCCTAAAGCTAATAAAGAAGCTGCAACAAAAAGCCCTCCATGAATATATAATTCACCTCCTGACTTCCCAGCCTAAACCAATCTTACTTGTTTGGTTAAATGAGAACTTCTTCCATTGTTCAACACAGTCCTGTTTAATAGTCTCACTTATCATGCCCTGCACAGAAAGGCCAGAACGTAAATTAAACCTGGCTGTGCCAAACTGTTTGTAGTCAGGCAAATATGACCACGATCTGGACCCAAAGGTCGAGGCCATTATGTTGAAATGTGATGCGTTTTCAACATGTCCCTGATGGTCTCACTCCTTAATAAATACAAGAATAACTCCACTCTCTCCTCTCCCTGCTCTCAGGCTAGCCTCATACATCTCAAATAAATTACAGTGTAATTAAAGGATATGACTGCTGAGCTAGTAACCCCAGTCCCAATGGAAACTTGTGTGACTCTCATTGGTATGCTAATGCTGTACTCACTGTCCTGTGAAGAGCTAGTATCGGCTAAACATCTTAAAAAGGAAGCTGTTTATTAGTCATAAGGTGTTCGCCAGTGTTGAGGTGGGGTGGCGTGCATGGTGGCCCCATGTTTTGAAAAACAAGTGCAGCCCCTATCTATATAAAAGTTCATAAATTGCCTCTATTGTGCGACAGAAAATGCAACAAAGTACTCTGAAGAGTGTCGGCCTTAGTGCCTCCCATGGAGAAAACGTGATGCTTTGCAATACAGGTATGTGCTAGATAAAGCTTTGGAACTGTTTCACCAAAGATTTGCTTTGCTCCTACCTCTCAAAGAGCCTGCACCTGCCGCTGTTTGTCTACTTCAGTGACTGCACTTTCCCTCACACACACACACACACTCTCACTACCAAGCTAAAATAACCCTGAGCTTTTGATAACTGTTTGTTTTTATATCCAAAATCTCCGATAAGTCAATAGGTACATCCTTCATCGCTCATCTGGAACACTCAGACAAGCCAGACTGAATGTTATCGTTTGTTTGCTTTCGGGCCCATAATGAAAAAAATAAATCATAATGTCAAAAACCAGGAGGCTAGTACTACCTTTAAGCAACGCATTTACCCCCTCCCCCCAATACAAGAGGAGCATGGTAGCTGCAAGCCGCTCGCCTCACATGTCATTTGGTTTGAACTAATGAGCAGAGAGAGAGTTTTTTAAAACGCCTTTGATGAATGACTCCTGTCCCAGTGGCTCGTGCTGTCATTAGCTTGACACCGGATAGAAGTGAAGTCCTGAAAAGAAAATGGAGAATTGATTTACCTCAATTTTCATCCGGAGCAAATAGTTAATCGCCCCGTAATCCCATGCGCTGGTGCACATGAGACCGAAGAGAAAAAAGTGCCGCTGCGGGCATCCTCATGTGGACAAGACAGCGTTCTAATCAGCAGCTATGCCATCATTTCACCGTGCTGCACCACTATTAATGGTGTATGAAAGACAGTCACCAAAGTCTAATCTGGGCGACGTTTCAGTGGGACTTCCTCTATTCTAATTGTGTTTGAGATTTGAGGCATATGTTCCGGGCAGAAGTCAAACAGATGAGGGGGACTCATGAAAAAGCTGAATATTTGATTTGCTGAGCCTGGACAAAGTGCAGGATGTGTAATTACATGCCTATCTTCTTCATTCACGGACGGTCTTGTACATCATTTGAAAGAGATGAAGGAATAATACAGTCAGGAAGCACTGGCAGTAGCAGGGAAACCTTTCTGGGACTGAATATATAAAGCCTTTCAGAGTACACTTTAAAAGGTCACATATTCTGCTAGTTATTCGGGTTCAAAATTGTAATTGCGGTTTCTACAACAAACTGTTGTCATGCAAGAAACTGTTGTCATGATTTAGTGTACAGAAAACCCCATTATGTTTCTCACAGTGCCATTGTTGAATCTCCTCTTTTTAGCCTCTATCTGAAATGCGGACTGGCAGATTCAGGGTCATTCAGAGCAAACTGGGCTTTCTGAAAGGCGGGGCTTAAAGAATGGAGCATTTCAGTCAAAGGCTGAAATGAGGAGATGATTCAGCAGTGGCACTGTAAGAAATATAAAGGTTTTTTTTGGACACTTCACCACAAAAACAGTTTCTAGTAGAAACCCAAATTAAAATGTTTAACCTAAAGGTGTGCATAATATGTGACCTTATAGTATGCATTACATGTTCATGTTTTTCATGTTAAGTATGTATTTCATGTCCGTATGCCATGTTTCTCCTTGGTTGTAAAATAAAACGGCTTTAAACATGTAGACACATGAGGAAATAATAGCAGCAACAATAAAGGAAGAAAAGTTGGGAAACATGAAGAAGAAGAGTGAGGCTAAATGATCAGAGGATAAAATCTATCCAAAATATGGCTTACACCATTTTTATTGCACATTTGCTGTGTTCACCATCTGTTTGTTCTTCTCTGTTTTGACTTTATTGATGCTGGTTATCTCAGCCTGAGGCTGTCCATGCAGGCAGCTCATCAAGACAAGAAACAAGTGTTGTTGTGTGGATTTGACCAATGAGGGAGAGGAGGGCGGGGCTACAAATACAGACCAATGTTATGATGTGAAGTCACACTGCCACTCCAAGGATCAAACCACCACCTGAACAGGGGTTTTCTTTTTTTTGCTCTAAAACACTGCTTTGACTTTTATTACCTCATAGGTCTTCATATTTAAACATATTGGGATGTTCTCCATCTGCCTACAGCGGTTGGAAATTGTTGTGCTGAACCTACCACCTGTGTGATGCAACCTAAATCAGAAATGTCGAGACGGGTGATTCACATTTGGCAGTTTGAAAAGCTTTCAGCAAAATATGTGCCCAATCAAGAAGAAATGTGCTGGTCTAGGGTCAGATCCCTTACATTGGGTGCTGCTGCCCAGCCCTACTGAGCAGAGACTGGCTGATGAACAGTGCAGTGCTCTTTTGATAGAAATACACTGCACCCATGATAAGTTCTCTAATGGAGCCTGGTTCATTTAGTTTGTAATTTACATTCACCTTCTCTGACGTTCTTTTACTCATTATTACCCACACCTTAGGCTCTTTTTCTTCCTGTTTACTTTTATTATCCACTTAGTCAAGTCCATGTTGGATCGAATCATTCAGCCAATAAGCATAATGGTTCTCTAACGCATTCCCTCAAACATCCAATAACCAAGCTGTTTGTGGTTTATTAGAAATAATACATCCTGCTGCCACAAACCCATGTTGATGCTGTAGGCTACTGTCAATATGGTATCTATTCAGGGACTGCACTGTCATTCAATTGGTCATGGACATTAATAGATATTAACAGTCTAGACATGTCCGTATACAGTATCTGACACAATATGTTGGAAACCATTAGGGCTACTCGACGATTTGACCGAGAATCTCACTGTCGAAAAGTCGCAAAATGTTTTTATGAATGAAAGATCATTGTATTTTCCGGCTATGACGTTTTGAAAATAACTCATGAGCTTTTAATCAATGTCCTTAGTGTGTGTGAAAAAAATCACCATTATAAATCCTCACCCATCAGAGGCAGACAGAAGCATGACTGCTTTTAACAGGTCTAGCAAGAATCCTGTAAAAATAATTCCTAAAAGTATTTGTTTGTAAATGTGACCTAATCTCAGTTCAATGGCGTAGACAGAAATTGTATTTTGGTTGGGCCAGTACAAAGTGGATGGACGTCTTTTCCATTAAAAAACAACGTGTGCAAAAAAGAGGAAAAACATTTACAAACTGAAAAAACATTTTTGCCAAAGAATGCTTCCACACTGTAACTTTCTGTTTCTGGAGATCAATGAATCACATGCTTTTACCAGATCATATCACATATAATAATCCCCTACGAGGACATAATGGGGGAAAAAGCACCAATCTATTCTGCTATATAAAGCATGCACCCTTTACCACGCAGTTATGACACTTTGAGTGAGTAGGGTAATGCATGTATTTATTTCTGCTGGGTTCATTCTATTCTCGACGGGCAGGTAGGTAGCCTATTAGCTAATAACGCCTGTTGAGAGCACATGTGCTGGGGAGTAGCCTTGGCAACCGTGCTAACTTCGGAGGCTATTTAGACTGAAGAACTGAGATGGATGGACTCTGTAGGTGGAGGCAGTGGCATTTGTTCTTCAAACCTATCTTTTTAAAACCAACCATACAAACCAATTACGTTCCAGAGACTTCTACAACCGTTTGATCTGTTCCGTTTTAATCATAAGGTCCATTCCTTTAAACACAAACAATATCTACTAAACAATAAATCCATTTTATATTTATTCATTGTCTTACGAACAGTTTTATATTTTTTGTAACAAAGTATTTTTGATCAAACTAGACCAGTGAGGAATGTGGGTGGGCCAGCTCCCTGTAGTACACAAGCAGGCTTACCTTATACTGTTTAAGTTAGTAATGCCAGCGAACAATTGGGAATTGTGTGCTATATCATTTGGAAAATATGTGCTCAGGGGAGCGGTTTAGTAACTAGTTCAGTTCAGTTCAGTTGGCATCTAAATATGTGAATAATAAATGAAAATATTTCATCAGGAATGGAAAGGTCAAATCACTTCAGCCCACTGTGCTAATTTTTCGTTTGGTCTGACAATGTGACGGATCATGCATCCATTTCGGTGACAGAGACAATTAATCTAGCGCCATCATCTGGCCAAATGAGTGCATTTCCTTTCCAAACATCACCTATGCCTGTATAAATATTGTCCTATCTATACCAAGCCTAATGTTGTCTTTGATAGCACCAGCTAACTGAGCGCACCATTAGACCTTGGTGAGGGTCTGCATTCTATCGAGTGACTTCTTGCTTAGCTTGTACATTTCTATCATGCTTCAGCAGTTTATTCTTAAAATGGAGGCAGTTGAGGCTCGGTAAAAGTGGTTTCAATCAGCATTGCTGCGAGGCACTGATGATCAGAATCACATTCAGCAATAACTGTATTCCTTGTCTCTAGGCTACGAGCAGGACCAATAGAGAGCCTCAGCTAGAACTTTCAAGGTTACTGAACCCCCTAACACACACACACACACACACACACACACACACACACACACACACACACACACACACACACACACACACACACACACACACACACACACACACACACACACACACACACACACTTTGCTGGAGCCGTCTCGAGGACAGAATCATTTAATTCTGGTCACTGTGTAACTTGACCTTCAGCATAGTGGCAGCCGGTCTTAATTTGGAGGAAATAGCCTTGGGTATTGTGCTGTGGCCGCCACAAAGTATTACGCACAACTCAAAATCAATTTAAAAACATTATTTAAAACTGCTGGGTTCTCATCCCAGGGTAGATCTTGGCACATTTAAAAACCTGGACAATATTGACATCTAGTGGTTTTAAAATGAATGAATCTACTTCTGAATACAATTCAGAGATGCAAAAAGGTGCTCAGTTCAATTCTTCAAAAGAAATTTCCAAAATGGAATAGAAAAATCTAATTTTTCGTCTGTATATAACTACACCAATAAATAGGCATAACTAACCACTTTGCAGGCCAGGCAGATTGAAAATAACTGGTAAGGAAATGAGTGGGCTCGGGCTTAAAATCACGGCCATTTTTGTGTCAACAAGATGGTCCAACTTAAAATGTCAACTTGTTGCAGTTGCAGGAAATTGCTTCTTAGCAGCTACAGAACTCTGAAAGTAGCAGTGTTGGGATTTCACACTACTAGGTATGGAAAGTTTAATCAAATAAGAACAAAGGGTTCACCTTTCCGCATAAGGCACAAATGGTTGTGACATAAATAAAAAACCCATTGTAAGTTCAGCTTTAAGACTGAGAGCAAATGATGAATGTCAAACCGTTCCTATTTATGACTGTTGATGTTGGTTCACTACTCACTGCATTGCCTGAGAAATATGTATGATGAAATATGGAAGATACCCTTCAAGCTGTCATCGAGTGCTGGACGAGATAAATTTCCCGGGCTAGCAGGAGGAGGCAGGGCTTTCTCCTGTCATAGGCCTACATAATTCTCTGTGGATGTGTGTGTGTGTGAGGGGGGGGGGGGGGGGGGGGAGAGACACCATCGCCTGTCAAGACGCTCCAGGGGCTATTTGTTATTCTGCGTCTGTTAGAAGGACTGACATTTCAACATTGGCAGTTGGATCACATCTAGCTCTGGCCTCTGCCCCCCTCATCTCCTGTGGTTTGCTCAGCTGAAATGGGACACGGCTCATGGGGAGCTTATAGTATTTCACTGGGGGGAGTTTCCAGTGGTGCCACATCTAGGGCCTTTTCTGACAGATGTGCCTTGCTATTGTGGGACTGTTTGTGGCCTCTAGAGACTATGTGGGGTTTAACATACATTTACATGGGGAATAGAGGCTTGAAGCCGACAAGCTTAAAGTTAGAACGTTGCCATGCTTCCTTTAGCTTGACAGAAGCTTAAGGAATCATATATTAAATGTGGCACTGCTCAGAGAGGAATGTATGGAGTTATGTATGGACTGCTTATGGAGATTTTACAATTATATACGCTGCATAACATCAGGGGGACACTTCCCATTCTAGCCCAGAAGGCCACACAGGTTAAGGTACAGGCTCTTGTCATCTCAAGTCTAGTCTACTACATCTCCCTCCTGACTGTTCTGTCTGCAAGTGCCATCCGTCCACTGCAGTTTACCCAGAATGCACCAGTTTGACTCATGCCTTGTATGTAAAAAAATAAAATCTAATCTGTGAAGTACAGAAGTGTTCTGTTAACCTTAAAATATCACTTTAAAGTTTTCCTGTGAATACAGTATGAGTAAATCTACTTGATTCTTGTATTCCAACACTTCACTTACAGAAGTTTATTAAACCATGTAGTGGGAGATTTTGCATATAATATATATCTGGACTCAGATATTGGAATGCTTACTTAGCCATTGTTTTATATAGACTTATAAGTGTAATTGGATATACTGCATGTTTGTTTGTGACTGAAACTGAGATGTAGATTGCCCAACGACCACTCGGACAGCCACGCCTATGTTTAACTTATTCACAATTACTCCTATTGTCCTATGCCCAAACTCCTCCCATGTTTAAGTAGGTACATTAGAACTGTCTGCCTCTCTACCTGTCTCCCCTTTCGAACCATTGTTAGACGCCTCCCCCCCTGGGGGGCAAATGTTCCTTAAATACATGGCGTTTTAAGGAAGAAGTCGTCACTCCTACAAGCATACTAACCTGTGTCTGTATTTGTGACCTCTCCGCGGAGATCCTTGCTGTATGATTGAATAAAACCTATTGCTACTATTAACGTATCACTGTTGCTTAATTTTCCCATTACAGTTGGCGAGCTAGTTGGACGGAGAGACGACCGGAGCAACACGGGGCCGACAACAGTTTTCTTGGTTGATCACCTGATTCTTTGAACTCATCTCGCACAAAACTTCCATTTTAAAACTCGGGAGAGAGAGGAATTCTGTTGCTCGTCCCGTGAACACTCTGCCGTCTCCTCCTGAAAAGAACCAGTAAGTAAGGGTTTGATTTTATTTAAAAAGCAAAAACGATTGGGTTAAAAGATTTGAATTCTGAAGTTTTCTCTGTGGGAAAAGTCACATACAGCATGCCAGGGTGAAGCACTCCGTTGTGTTTTTTCCAGAGTTAACATTGACTAGTTTGTTTTGATTCTGTATGTTGTGTGGGGGACGGGTTTAACACATTTGAGATTCCTTTCGATTGTTAAGTGGCACGCGACTGTTTTGACGAAGCAGTCTTAAAGTTTGACGGACAAACAGAGCCCATCGGTAAGGTAGGCTGTCGTATAATGTTTCTTGTAAGGGTCTAAATCGACGGATTTTGGGACAAGAATTCGGCCAGAGGGGGCTTTCAGTTATATAGATATCGCCGTGGGAGGACCTTCGGAATTGTTTATCTTTGACAGACCAAGATACTGTTGATTTTAGCGGGGTTTTTCATTTTAATCATATAGCAACGACTTTGAGATCTCATAAGTGTTTTATTGTTTTGTCTTGTTGTTTTTGTATTGTCTTGTTGTTCTTTCATTCTGTTTTGCTTTGAGTTAACTAGACACGGTGCCACACGAGGAAAAGGTAAGTGTTAACTTGCGTTGTGTTTTATTTAAGATTAACTGTCTCTCCCAGTGTTTGATTTTCCAGGACGCATTAAACGATGCCAGGTGCCCCGGTTTGCTCCGGGGGATAGCGGAGGTTATGCCCGCAGCCCTATGCTAGTGGCCACGGGGCCGCCGGAGGCTTAGTGGCCGTTTTGGTCCATTCAACGGTTTATTGCATGATTTTTGGGCACTGGCTGCGTGTCTGTCCAGTCTGGACGCATTGCGTTTTCACCGCGTTTCCTTCTTCCTCCTAAATCCACCATGGCTAAACTCAACACCACTAAAGCATGGTCTCAGGCAACTGCAAACTCCCATTTCAGTTTTTGTACACAATATATAGCCTATCATGTCGTACCCATTTGCTTTTAGCATTCAGGCCTGTAACCTTAGGAGTTAAGGCATCATATGTCTTTTAGCTACCATTTAATTCCCAGTTCAGATGGCCTTGCCATTTCTTTGTCTAAAGCTAGCAGCCTATCTGCCTTTAATTCCTTTTTAGTTTGGAGTTGTCCTGTTTAAGGGAACATTGTGCAAAGTCTTTTTCTGTGGCTGGACTAGCCACACGCAAAAACAGGAGCCGGCCTTAGAGTATTTCTTTTGTTATTGTTATCATTCGTCTGCTGTGGCCCACTTCCAAGGTGTGAGTATCCTCCCTGTGTTTTGCTTAGTTCAACCATCTCATCCTTTGCATCTTCCTTTTGTCTAATCCTCCGTCCTGGCCATGGCCTTTTGTCTTGTGTTCACCATGTGTAAATTGCTGGGATTGACTGTGTTTTCCCCCAATGTTTTCCTGACTTTGGGGACTTTTGCTAAACTTGTCTGATTTAATGCTGTTTTCTTCCCATCTCTAAAATAATTTGTTCTGTCTGTTTTTCAGTCTCCCTTCAGCACGACAGGGACACTGCCACCTAAGTTGACTCTGTTAACAAATGCCTTTGTCTACACCTCCTGTGTTTACATGAATCCTCTGTAGCAAAAAGGGCTACTCTCATTTTTGCAGTCATGGCTGGACTAGCCTGTCTCCATGTACTTGTCACTTTTGCCTTGTTTCTAGCATTAATCTTGTTTACTACATGCCTCCTTTTAGAAAGAGGACTAGCCCATCTGTTTTTAGAAAATACTTGTCCTGGTTCAAGCCAAACTCCCTCATTTACATCTCTTTAAACCACAGATAAACATGCACAGCCACTCTTAAAGAAGCTGTATTGTTTTCTTGATTGCTCATTTCTTTTAGATCCCCCTTTTGTAGGCCCAGCCAACATGCCCATTTTACTTCTCAATAGCACAGAAACCCATGTTTTTACATTTATGTAAGTATCTCCCCCTTGTTTCACTATAGCCTTGCACCACTGTCGCTGTGACAATCACTTTTGCTGATAGCCCACTCACCGTTTTGATCGGCCATCAATGCCTTTAAAACATGCAATGCTAAACAGTTTTCACCTTTCAGACATTTATTTTCCGTTATAAATGAAACGTTTTTGGCTGCTTGCACTAACTTTTCCTCCTGCAGGTTTGCTATTCCATTATTTCTCCTTTGATCCCTCGTGTTCATGCAACTTGGCAATTTGTTAGGCTCTACATTTAGGTTGGTTTAGCCTGTTTGACTGTGGGCTGTTTTATCTTTGCAACACAGAGTAGGAGAGATGTTGTATAGTGCTCTGTGGTTCTGTCCCAGAGCAAGCGATAGAGATTGCCCTTGCCCACTGATAGCCCACTTACTGTATAGCCAATTCCCTCATAGTTTTTACTACAGTGCTTTCATTTGTACTAATTTTTCTTTTTCTCCAGCAGGTTTTAACTCCTTTGAAACTTTTCCTTTCTTGTGGGAAAAGCATAAGGGCAGAGTTGGCCCTCTTATTTGGTTGTTTTTGTTGCCAGTGGAGTGTTCTGTGTTTTTGAAAAAAAAAAAAAAAAGAGAGATTTTAGGTTTCTTTGTTGCAGGATTTTGTGATTTGTGTTCTGTGGTTTGCCTGCATATTGCTTCACAGCACATGTAAGACAGTGAGAGGGTTGTTGTTGTTGTTATAGTTTGGTTGAGTTTGAGGTGTTTTATGTGTCAGAGGGGTTGTTGTTGTTGTTATAGTTTGGTTGAGTTTGAGGTGTTTTATGTGTCAGAGCACAGAGTTCTGATCTCTGGTTTTGCCAAAAAGCAGTCAGTTGGCTTGTTTTTCTCTCTCTGTGTTTTGTGTGGAATCTCTGGCATCTGCCTGACCATTAGACATCTTGGTCACCTTGCTGCCAGCATCTTTGAATGCTTGACTTTTGATTTTGTTTGAATTAACTCTGTGCACTTGGGTGTGCATTTCAGTTGGTTTATTGCGCGCAGCGATCGTTTAAGTTTTACTTAAACTTGTTTCTTGTTTTGCTACTAACTTCATTTTTGCTTCCAGACTCTTAGGTGCTGTATATTTCCCTGGAAATATGCTTATCTCATTCTTTTCCCATACCTGGTATCTTTTATGTTTCTTTTTACTGTTTCTCACGTTCTGTGGTTTTCCTAAATCCTAACACAACTCATTTTAACACAACTAACTTTGCAATTTGTTTTGTTTTATTTGCTGCACATTATCAACATTTTGCTGCAAACTTGTTGATGTTTCACCACAGTTTACATTGTTGGCCTTGCAGGTCCAATCGGTAAGTTTTGGTATGGTTACGTTTTGCTTGATGACTGCATCCAAAAGGTAAGATCACTTTGTTTATTTGACAAGTCAACATTGTTGTTCTTTATGGTTTTGACTTTCTGCTATAAGTGTTATCTTCTTTCCTTTTTAAACTAATTTAGTGGGCCTTTTCTCAATTTGCCATGTTGATACCTCAAGTCGCTGTCTCTTTGATTATATTTGAACAGTATCCTTCTCTCCTCTATGCGTCACAGTGTATGTAGCAGTGTTTCCCCCTGTCCTGTCCTGTCTGGAAAAGCCTCCACTGTCCCATCCAGACCTGGAGCTTTAGGGGTTGACTCTGCTTCACGGCATCCGGCCTCAGAGCAAGGCCAAGTTGGCTTCACGACTGGTGAAAGATGCACTACCACAACCAGCCACTACCCAGCTACACAACCTGAAAACCGGAGATTGGATTGTCGTAAAGGACCTCAGAAGGAAGAGCTGGCGCAACAAGAGATGGACGGGACCCTTTCAGATCCTCCTCACCACTATGACGGCAGTGAAGGTTGCAGAGAGAACCACTTGGGTCCATGCCAGCCACTGCAAACGAATCGCGGCCA
The DNA here is from genome assembly GCF_949987685.1 of Ammodytes marinus. Classification (NCBI taxonomy): domain Eukaryota; kingdom Metazoa; phylum Chordata; class Actinopteri; order Uranoscopiformes; family Ammodytidae; genus Ammodytes; species Ammodytes marinus. The sequence goes on from NC_137219.1 coordinate 23,035,427, forward strand.
GCTACAGCCCGACAGACCAAGCGGCGCCAAGCACAGGACAGCAGACCACCAGCCTGGACCAGACGACATCAGCGGAACCAGCGACGACCAGAAGACGGACCACCACCTCGCTCCAGTGAGAGCCTGTCGACACCCTTCCTCCCCTGGCCTTACATTTGTGCTTTGGGCACAGTGTGCGCCTCCATGCTTTCAGACCTGATGGAAATGTCTGCCCCCCCCCTCCCCGCTCCACAAACCCCCCCCCCCCCCTCCCTACCAACAACCCCAACCCCTCCCACTCCTCCGACTACGCAGCCACCACCCTGATGACTGGATTTGCCATCAGCTCCCCACATCCTCCACAGCTCCCCTATTCCCTACACCCTGGCAGATGACCTTAAGCGAAGGTTTGTCCTTATTTGGATGGCGATGAACTTGATTTTTGCCTCCAGTGGTGGCTTTTGCTGCTTGTCCGTGCCTTTCTGCTACCCTTGGGGCTTTTTGAACTTTACAGGCATTCTAGGACTATTTTGCCTTATCGTCTTTTGGTTTCTGCTTTCTTTGTATCTTTGGCCTAATGACCTTAAACTTTTGTTTTGTTTCTTTTACACAGAAATTTGGTTTAATGTTTTCCTCAAACAACGCCTATCGAGGTTTTTTCCCATTGATCAAATTTCTCATTTTGTGTGTCCTGGGTTTATATTTTTTTCCTTTCGAGGTTTTTATTATTCCCTGTTATTCCTTTTGCCTTACCTTTTGACTGTTTTGGGGTTTAAATTTTTTCTCCCCTTGTGTATGTTTTGCCTTACTGGTTTGCTATCTTTTATGTTATCATGTATGATAAAAAGAGTGGAGTGTAGTGGGAGATTTTGCATATAATATATATCTGGACTCAGATATTGGAATGCTTACTTAGCCATTGTTTTATATAGACTTATAAGTGTAATTGGATATACTGCATGTTTGTTTGTGACTGAAACTGAGATGTAGATTGCCCAACGACCACTCGGACAGCCACGCCTATGTTTAACTTATTCACAATTACTCCTATTGTCCTATGCCCAAACTCCTCCCATGTTTAAGTAGGTACATTAGAACTGTCTGCCTCTCTACCTGTCTCCCCTTTCGAACCATTGTTAGACGCCTCCCCCCCTGGGGGGCAAATGTTCCTTAAATACATGGCGTTTTAAGGAAGAAGTCGTCACTCCTACAAGCATACTAACCTGTGTCTGTATTTGTGACCTCTCCGCGGAGATCCTTGCTGTATGATTGAATAAAACCTATTGCTACTATTAACGTATCACTGTTGCTTAATTTTCCCATTACAACCATTTCTACTGTCTGTTATAATTATTTTTATTTACTTTTGCCTTTGACAAATCTAAATAAGATCTCATCAGAATGAATGCAATACACACTGGTCCAACACATTTACATACAGTAAGTGTAACCTGCTGTTCAGGAAATCCTTTAGAAATGAAATACCACTTGAAAGTCAGAATATGAAATGGACGTAAAATAAACATAGAAATAAAACAGAATATTATGTAAAAAATAAATCAAGAATATTGACTGAATAGGACGTGAAGGAGTCGGCGCAGCAACATCAATCAGATTAATTAAATTGTAACTTTATAAATTATGAACAGAAGTAAAGGAATTTAAGTATTTTTTAAATGTTTTTTTCCTGCCTATGAAACATCCATTTCATAAATTATAACCTTCTACCACCAAAACAAGATGGCATCTAAAAAGCACAGGAGACTAAACAGAGGTCAAAGGTTCACCTACATCACACAGGCAGTAAGAAGATCCTTGTACCACAAGCCCCTGAAATCACTTTACTTTACATTTTATTTAGCTGACACTTTTATCCAAAGCGACTTCCATTAAGTGCATTCAACAATGAAGGTACGGGGGCGCCCTTAGCTCAGTTGGTAGGGCGTCACCCCCATGGGCCTCGGCCAGCAGCAGACCCGGGTTCGATTCCAGCCCGCGGTCGTTCTCTGCATGTCACTCCCCTCTCTGCCCCATTTCAAATCTGTCTCTACACTATCAATAAAGCATAAAAATGCCAAAAAATATCTTAACAAAAAAAACAATGAAGGTACAAACTCAGAACAACAGGAATCACGTAAGTACTATAGCTTCAAATAAACTAAACTACGAAGTGCTACATGGAGGTATATATAACAAACGACTTGGTTTATCTGGAGAAGACAACTAAAGGGAGACAATGGTGGACAATTCTAAGCTGATGCCTAATGGATAATCCATGTAATGGACTGCAACACAAAAACAGGCCATCAAGTCAAAAGAATGGAAGACATACCGGTAGAAGGCTCTTTGGGTAAAAAACAACGGGATGTTCCTGAAAATTAGAAGCACACTTTTCACACAGAGGTGAAAAACAGGGTCGAGTAGAAGCTCAACAGTTTATTTTTGCCCCAGGCTTCCCTTGCAGATAAATCTCAATTCAATTCAAATCACTTTATTCGTCCCAGAGGGGCAATTTAAAAAGGGGGCATGTGATGACAATAGCCTAAAAAAACACAAGACACAATCAACAAACACAAGCAGCGCACACACTGTATAATCAACAACACACGCATCACCCTCACACACATTACACAATCAAGCAACACACACATTTGCAACAACAATATTCAACACACAAGTAAAAATGTATAAAGTGCTTTGTGAAGTGCTTCAGTTATGAAGTGCATTGCAGCATGTTATTATAATAAGTGTATCGCAGCATGTTATAAAAGGCAACAAGCCGTCTGAAACTCTGTTGATTCATTTAAATGTACTGCAGCATCAAATGGTGGCAGCCTGTACAGTGTATTTGACAGCAACAACAACAACTACCATTGTGATTGCATTGGTAAATGATTGTGTTCAAGAGGGAAAACACTTGAAAAGCTCTTATTTAAGTAGCAGATATGTTATTCAGTGAAGGATACAGGACACATACCACATACATTACTCCGAGAAAACATTTCCACAATGAATTCTCTGAACAGATCTGTTTACAACAATCAGTGTGTGTGTGTGTGTGTGTGTGTGTGTTGGGGGAGGGGTGTACTGTATGCTGCTTCTGGATGTGATAGTTTCCTTCGGGATCACTTAAGTATCTTTGACTATCTATCTATCTATCTATGTATCTATCTATCTATCTATCTATCTATCTATCTATCTATCTATCTATCTATCTATCTAGCTTTGATCCACACCTAATCACACACACCACCTCACACTGAGTGAGCTGGTCGGTGGACTTGATCAGTTGATGACCCGCTGTGCCTCACACAGCAGACACACATGGGTTCAAACCACTTTAGGAAAATTAATCAATATTCTCAAATCTCCCCTCCATGTATGCACACGCTGTTGCCTCATTCTAACATCAGTGGATGGAACTCATCCTGATGCTCCGAGGTAGATGGACTGACACGTTTTTCCTCTTGGATAACATGAACTCTCTGCAATGTCAGATCACATCCTGCCAGTGTTCTGTCATTCTTTCAATTGTTGTAGGGGAGAGTGGCCTAAGTTGTGCATTTTGGAAGTTGTGCCACCCGTTGTTTCTAGAAAACTGTGGAAGAAATTGGAAATGTGACCACATATTTAAGAAGAGCCATCCATTTGACTCATCCTGTAAAGAAGGGAGACACAAGGAATAAGATATAAGCACATTTAAGCTCAAAAAACTGTTTTGCCTTTCAAAGTAAAATTTCCATGATCAAGGTTTTTTGATTATTGTGTCTGAACAATTATAGACAAGTTTGAAAACATTTGACACATGTTTTAGTGCTTTGGTATGCTACATTTTGAGTCTATACAGTTAGCACGATGTCAGCCCTAAATTGCTGTATCATGCTTATTATCCAAATTTCTGGGATTGGGGTGATTTGTGCCAAAGGGCCTAGGTCAGTTATAAGTAAGTAAGTAAGTAAAATGTATTTATAAAAGCACATTTATGACAGTTTGCACTGTCCAAAGTGCTGTACATAGTGCATTCACTAGGTAAACAATGAAGGTAAAATAACAATAGCCAAAATAAAAGACATAAAGCCCATACATCCACATAAACACAGATAGTAGTGCAGAAGTAAGATAGTTAATGGGGAGGAAACACCAGGGTGTACATATGGGTTTTAAGCCTTGATTTAAAGCAGGGGTGTCCAAACTACGGCCCGCGGGCCAACTGCGGCCCGCGGCCCGCTTTTTATTGGCCCGCGGCCGATTTTAAGAATATAATGTAATATGGCCCTTTTAAAAAAAAAAAAAATTTTTTTTTTTTTTTGCATTTCTTAGTTAAGCCACTAGTGCAGGGGTGTCAAACACTGATTGATTGGCCTGTGGCACATTTTAAAAATATAATGTAATATGGCGCTTTTAATTTTTAAATAATTTAAATGCACTCATTATATTACAGAGAAATATGTCCCATAAAAGAAAAAGAGCCCATCCCAGAGGACCCTGCATAATATTTTATTTTAAATTAATATTATTATGGAAAATCTATGTCCTTCTCCAATAGCTTCTAATTCATCTGACACAGTGTCTCCATTTTTTTTTCATACAAAATTAATACTTAAAACTTAATTCCCCTCTCAAAGTGCACCAGATTCATGCATTTCACTTTAAAAACGTAAAAAAATCTCCCGGGGGGGCATACCCCCGGACCCCCCTAGGAGGGTCGAGACCTCGGCTGGATACTATTTTCACCCTGCTGGATATTGGATGCAAAGGCAGAAAACACTGGATGTATCATTGGCATATAAGCAAGAGGGGAAATGTGTCTGTTTAATGTGCAAGGAAAGTGTTACCGTGAAGAAGGATTACAATTTACGAAGACACTATGAAACTAAACATCAGAGCAGCTACATGTCCTGATAAATGTGTTATTTTTGCAAAGTGGCCCGGCCCTTCGTAGATTTTTCTGTATGTGGCCCTCAGTGAAAAAAGTTTGGACACCCCTGATTTAAAGGCAGAAATGGAGGGGGAATCACATTTGTCAGGTGGCAGTTGGTTCCACAAGCACGGAGCAACTAGTGCAAAGTACATTTCGGAGAGTTGTGCCAGTGGCATGGCTGTATACGCTGGTCACCAAAAGAAAGTGATTGTCTACAGTAGCTCAGAAGAGAGTGACATCTCAATTCCACTTAACGACACCACTGATGAGAGTTCAGATGGCGACTTTGTCATTGTGAGCTTTGCAGGTAAAACCATTAGATCTGCTAGGCCTTGTTTAAGAAAATTGTCCTTCAATCTTTGTCAACTATTTACTTTATTTACTTTAAATACACCTTAAATAAGTGATTGTCTAATGGATTTGTCTTGCATTACAGTTTATGAGATGTATAGCAATGGCATGGTATTCTCTCCAACCGCACAATTTACACCACACCGGGGGCAAGTTGTGCATCAAGACAACTTTTTTTCCGAAAGCTATATTTCTTCAACAGTTTATTCCAGATCCAAAGTTTGTATTGCCAGGGATGCACAACACCCTGAAATATATGTACATATTTGAGTTGGAGACTTTACTGTCAAGGCCTTACTTTAAAGTCACTTTGAGTGAAAAGTTGCACAACTTAGGCCACTCTCCCCAACTGCTAAAAAGTGGTTGAAATTACTGAAGCTGTGTGTTGAATTATGCATGCCAATATTCATGCACTCATAAATGCATCAGTCACTGTGGCAGAAAAAAGTCTAAAAAAAAGAGACTAAATTATAGCTCAAGTGGAACACTCACATTTTCTATAATGGTGAGCTGCCCAATACAGATGGCTGCAGGTCACCAGTTATCAAGCAATCATTTGGAAAATGACACGGTTTTCCTCTTCGCTAGGCTGAACCCGTCTAACCGCAGTTCAACTAACGAGTTGTGTTAATGAACTAACATGTCGTCTCTCCATTATTTACAGTATTAAGGGCCGGGGAGGCATGTCAATAGCATGACAGCAAGACACTTCCCTTGGGGGCTTTAATGAATAAGACTGGACAGCTCAGCCTCATCTTAGAGACCCTCAGGGCTAAATACAAGGTCAAAGAGAACGTGGTAACTATCATGTAAATCTGACAGAGCAGTAGACTGTGATTTGCAACCCAAGATTTACTTGTTGCAATATTAACCAAACCTATCATGGCCGATTCGAGCAAAGTTAGTGAAGGGTAAGCCGATGGAATCTCAAGTCAACTGTATTGTCAATTTCTGCAATATGTGACAGACATACTAGCCTGGTCCAACCAGACCATCCTACTTCATTTCATTTGTACAGAAGGTCTGGAAGTGCTGTAATTGGCAAACATTCATTCACTTGGAGGCGGGTGTCTGTCGAAGTTTAAAACTATTGGATCTGCCCAGTGCCACTCTGGATTAGCCAACCAATCGCATCACGTTTGGTCGTCACGTGTCATGAACCGGCTTCTGGCGGTGCGTTCCAGTTGGACAGGGAATTCGGAAATTTCCGACTTCACTACATATTGTAATCTATGAATCTACCGGTACCTGGCAACAGTAACTTGTTAGAGCCTAACGTTTAGTTATTTGGACGAGAAAGGTTTTAGGCGTCCATACTTTCGAGAGCAGATGCACTGGAACACAGACAGGTCGGAACTCGGAACTACCAAGTCGGAAATCTCCTTCTTCCAAGTATAAAGGAACGCAGCATTCAACTGAAACTGGAGCGCAACTTCGACGTCATCGTTCTCAGCCACTCGCTCTGTTCGCTGATTGGACGATTGTAGATTCTCCGGTAAAACTGGGAAATGCACTGTACACCCAGACTGACTACTGAAGGGAAAATTAAATTTGTCCGGAAGTAGGCGGGCGGGCGGAGCCAGGCTACAGACATACAGTACAGAGGAATAAAAAAGAAATGTCTTTCCAAACTACGGCGCAAAGAACAAAGTACAAATAATAAAAAACAGAAGTAATATATACAATAAATAAATTCTAAATAGTCCAATATCTGGTTGAAGTCAGGGGGCGGTTTTATAAAGAAAGCACAGGGAAGCCAGGCTTATCGGTGTGAGTGAGACTATGGGAGTATTCACACCTGACTTCTTTAGTTTAGTTGAATCAAACTCAGGTCTGTTTCCTCCCTCGGTGCACATCTTTTGGGCAGGTGTGAATACAGCAATCAAACTCAGGTGTGCACCAAACAAGCGCAGCGAGACACAGCTCAAGAGGTGGTCTTGGTCCGGTTCGTTTGCAGTGTGAACATGGCCCGACCTCGATCAGACCCAACTGCTAAAAGCACTGTGCCATTTTTGTGTTCCAGCAGTTACCATATGAAACCCCAATAATTTGATGTTTTTTTAAACTTATTTATAGATGCATTATGTAGCCTTATATTTGTATCCCCGTTACATCTGGGCAGTAGTTTTTTCTCCCTCTCTCTCTGGCACGCACACACACACACACGGGCTTGCTTAAAAAATTGACAGCATTGCCATCAAAAAGTATTTCGTCCCTCATTCTCGTATCATTTTGAATATCCACATCCAATGCAAAACCAATGGATATAGCGCTCGCAGTTCCAGCTCTGCAACAGAACTGACGGGTGCAGTGTGAACACTAGAGCATGCCAGACACAGCAGTTCCACCAGGCAGTTTGTCTCATCAAGTGTGAGTATGGCGTTAAGGTGATCAGAACAACATTAATGACTCACAGTATATAAGGCCACTATGCAGTAAGCATGATTGTAGTACAGAAGATCTTCAGGATGTTTTACACTTTGGGAATTTTCACTTCCTGCTTTTCCATGCACCAGTAGACATTCCTGGTGTGAATAGACCCTAGGTGTCTTGAATGGGCCCTAACAAATGAACCAGGATTATACTGCATCTTAAAGCCCTAAGTCAAACCCATTTAAAAACTGCTCGTCCGTGGCTTTTAAACGCAGAACTATAACATCAAGTACTATGATGTTAATGGCCGCAGAGCACCACATATATATAAACATATATGATAGAAAATCAGTGAAATGAACAAGGCTTTTGGCAGCCAGTTGTAGGCCAGCAGCAGTGTGCTGCCAAACACCGTGACACAAGCAGAGATGAACTCGGCTCCCTGCTTGTAGTCATGTTCTTGTGGGTTCAAGCCCTGTATGAGTAATGTGAGAATACTTTTCCTATTGTGAATTAATGTACGAGATGTGTAGGATGAAACATGGCTTAAAACAACTATTAAGTATCCGAATGGACCCCATCCAGGTCATTTATTTCATAGCAAGAAAACATATTAACATATCTTTTGTTAAATATGTATGTATGCTGATGTAGTAGCCGAAAGTTCCCCATGGCGACAAAGACAAAGGACTTTGGCTGGACATCATCATTGTGTTTCAGAAAGGTTTATTTCAGGAGCATCCATCAGACAATACAGAGGACTTGGTAGTAGCATTGAAGCAGCAGGCTGAGAGCCGCATGGCACCTCTCTGATAGCTACAGAACAGTGTCTTATATCTCATGTGTGTGGGGGTATCAAGTGTATAATTATCTACAAATAGACAGATGGTCTCAAACACAAGTCCTTCTATGGGTGCTTGTTCTTCCCCAGTGACCCCAACCTTTAAGACATACACGCTCAGCAAACTCTGGTGTATCCATGCCATTTAAATCCACTTCACTGACACTGGAAGTTATCATTTCCTTTGGGATCTATATATCTATCTATCTATCTATCTATCCATCCATCCGTATTCTAGAAACGAAAGTTATGCATCAGTTGAATTTTGGACAAGTGTCAGATCAGCCTCCCTGGTATTGTTTAAATATTACTGTGTGTTTTATTTGAGTGGCTTCTATAACAGGAGAACAAATGGCGAACATACTTCTTTACTTTAATGCCTTAATGCAGTATTGCAGTATACTTCCAAAAGCACATAATTGACTGGATTACTTGGAAGACTCAGATTTTAAGTATACAACAAGTGCAGCAAACTGACCTGTGCTCACTGACCAAAGCTGGGTCTCTCTATCGCTATTGCTTTATTGTTAGTAGTGAGGATATCATCATTAAAAAGACAAATGTCTTTGTTTTCTGATAGCTTTGGACTCCCACCAAGGGAGCAAGAGCTCATGCTCCATCACATCCATCCTGGCCGACTCTCACTCAACTACACTGACACAGTAGAAAGCCTGGATGCAAGCTCAAGTGCCAGCGTTTTCTGCCACTCTTACTTGCCCATTATAACATATTGTACTTCACTTTCCGTCACAGTAGACACATAATGGTTGGTGTGCAGCCCAGGCTCCTTCACAGCATCTTACTCCTAACGCTGTATTATAAAATGACAAAGACATAGAGCGGCATCTTGGACATGGGAGCATCCCACCCGACTCGTCAGCCTAAATCACTGAGTGGTGCTGCAGCCTCTTCCCTTCCAATTCAGTGTCATAAATTTAATCAATATCCCAAATTACATTCTGGTATGTTACACCATCACTGGCAGCGAGTTGTGTAATAATGAGGTGGAATGCAGGAGTAAAGACAAACACTGACAGCAACAACAACCTCAACCACAACAAAAGGAGATTCAAAAGTTACGTATTAACTTATCAGCATTGTTCATGCATCAAAATGAATGGAGCTACACCCTAGGAAGCCAAAATTGTGCAAATCAAAACGGAGGAGGATTTGGATCAATTCCGGAGGGACGAGGATCTGATCAACCCAAGCAGCGAGAATGAGCAAAACATCCGCTTGGATAAATGATCATGAAAGTCTGGAGTTATTAGCTAATCATTAGTATCGGACCCAAATGAAATCATTGACCCAGACAATCACTTCTACACTATCGGAAAAAGAGACTGTCATTACCATACTGAGGATCAATTCATCAGATGCTTTCAAACAAATGGGAAATTGTCCATCATTCATTTTTAATAGCAGAAGTCGCTACACAAACTTTTCACATATTAAGGAATATCTACAGAAATTCTCCAACCAGTTCAACATCATTGCAGTGTCAGAAACATGGATTAAAACATGGATTAAAGAAGGCAAAAGCATGGACTTTGAACTAAAGGGATTTAAACTGGTTTGTGTCAAAATATAAGGTTTGAAATCGTAAATACAACGCGCTCTGCAATTGATAACCTAATGGAATGTGTGACTATTGAAATTCAAACGAAAGATAAATGTTAATTATCAGCTGTGTGTACAGAACACCCGATTCAAAAATGTAAGACTTTATAGAATACATGGGAGAATTACTATTTAAAGGCCAATCAAAAGAAGATGTTTATCTGTGGGGATACAAACATTGATTTACTTAATAATAGGCTACTCATTCACCGACTGAAGAATTTGTAAATACACTGCATGTTATGGGCCTGCAGCCGAGGTCAGCAGACAGACACACTGTTTTGAATACTTTTGCAGATGTGTTTAGACTACCAGAGAAGAAATGGAGAAGGCCATATCACTATCTGCATTGTCACAGGCAGAGAGGAAAATGGAAAGCATGTCTGTTGTACACTGGCAATGAATAAGGTGACCTAAAATTGTCTGTGTATTGGACTACAGCTTCTTAAAAAAAACAACAACAACAAAAGTGTGTTTTATCTGTATCAGGAGCTGTGTATCTGAATCTGATGACAGTGGGGGCGGGACCTGATAAGCCTTTGGCTTCTCCTGCCACCCTTCGGACCATTACACAAAGTAATATGTATGAATATGTCAAAGAGAAAATTGTGTATTGTGTGTAATTGTCCGAAAGAATAATAGATAAATAAATAAATGTCATGACATAATTGTTTAACAATTTATTAAATATAAAAAAAAACTTCAAAAAGGAAAAGCCAGCAGCTTTATTTCCTATAACACCTCTGTATGAAATAGTGGACGCCCACCAATGATCACAGACCTCCACTTTCACACTTTGACTTGTTAGCAGGGTGAAGCACCGGTGAAAGATGGCTCCAAACAAACTACACTATAGCCTACTACAGCTAAGTGTCCATAGAAGGTGCATGTCATTTCCATTGTAGGGCCCGCAAAATAAGTAATGACAAGTAGGACTACAAGTACAATACAACTGCAACAGTGCAGATGTGTGCATGGCGGCGCCACTGTTGTCCCAACATGATTGCGTAAAAACGCAGGCAGCTCACAAATGCGCACTAATAAAACCGTAACATACAATACACATTTTCAACAGTGCATTGTGTGCGCAGCGGCACAAATTCACACAAAATAAACATCCCAACAGCTTTGGTTGCAGGCCATTAGTTTTGGCCAACCACTGACCACAGAAGACAAACTCACGCAAAAACAAATAAGCTATACACCACATTATCCACCAAACAGCAGACACCACTTAAATAATGAGGAAATAGTTTACTCACCGCTTGATGCCGATATCCATTTTTTCATTTGAAACAGAATATGTAATCCAATAGGCTCATAAACTATCTCCAGAATGGCCCGAAGAGTATCCAGCCGACAGTATGAATGCGAAAAATGCGAAACACTCGAAAACTTTATAAGAGCAACGAAAACGTGACAGTTTTGCTTTTCAGAAGTTTATTTTTCCGGTTTTACGTGTAGGCCTATTATAAACCTGGGATAATGATAAACTGGCTGGTGCGGTAAAAGTAATTCCCCATCCCAATAAAGAGCAGCGCACCTGAACCTCATTAGGCTAGGCTGCCTCAGACCTGGGGTCGTGGGAGAGCCCGGTATAGTTAAACGCCCTCCCCAAATAAAAAGTGTTTGACAAATAGGTAGACTATTATTTTCAATGCTGCACTTTAACATACCCAGCCTCGGATCTTACTCAGTCAAATCCCTAAAATATATTGTTAACCCATATACAATACTGTTTAATATCTTATTTGTAATTGCCATAGGCCTACATTTAGACCAACCACTGTTCAGAATAGCCTACCCACTCACCGTCCTGTAGCCTATTTGACTTTACTGGGTGTTTTTCCTCCCGCGCCCACAAGGGGCATCAATGCCAGGAGACAGAACATAAACACTGAACCCACGTACTGCACACTTACAGCAAAGAATGACGTTATTGAAGACTTATTTAAAATGGCAAATTAGCCTGAGCAAGCTCTGGCAACACCATGATATATATGTTGAGAATATAGGCTACATTTGTCAATGCATTAAAATTATTTTGAGTAGAACTGCCTGAAGGCAATGTTAATAATATATTTTATTCATAGCAGTTTTCTCTCAGAGCGCATATTGGATGTTTATCTTTTATCAATTCATTTCACTTCCTTTGTCAAGTATAACATGTACTGTTTACCAAAAACAGATTATTCACTGGTAGTTTTTCATTACTTTTACTGTATCATATATACACACACTATGCAATCCAAAAAATAAAAAAATAGCTAGATTTGTTAACCAAGAAACTCACCCAACTGACCCTCACAATATGTACAGTACCCATCTAAAACTGATACTGCTTTGCCTGATTTAGGTATATACACCAGATTAAAAAAGCTGTAGCTTCAGTTTATCGTACCCTAAAGAGTTATTGCTTGTTCAGTAAGAATGTCTACTTCACCTCCCCTCCCCGGCAGACACAGCAAGCCATTTTCAAAACCCATTTATTTCACCTATTTGAGGAAATTTCACATTTTCTTTTCTCAGATGCCCAAGTGGCAATGGGTTCAAGGCAGTGGATTTCAGGGCATGCCCGAAAACTAAACGCACAAAGAGAAAACAGTTAAAAGAAAAGAAAAAAAAGAAAAGGGGGGAAAAATAAAGCATTGAGGAGATTTACAGGAGTTCATTTAATCCCATGTTTTTCTGGGGAATAGCTGTAGAGGGAAGAGCTCATACAAACACTTCACTGTACATACAGATTTACATTATTGTGGGCACATGATGCATGTCCACCTCTGGATCTGGACCAGTATTCTGTACAACAAACAGCTGGCGGTCCTGCATCCCAACTCCATGCCCCACACTGTGTTTGCATCTGTGGGGCTCCACTGAAAAACCAAGGCACGTTCCAGATGGCCTACACAGCTGGGTTAGAATAAACCAATCTCATCTATTCTTAACCTGGGCATACAATATACTCTAGTACTATTTAAATGATAGAAAATGTGGAATGCAGACATGCAGTGTAGGCTAACCGGAACATCAAAGTCAAAGTGTTTGTTAAATTTTCCAGTCATTTTCAATGCAAACTCATCAGGCTATTAGAGCTGGGGTGCAGTGTGGACTTATAGCATAAGGGGAACATCAATTTATTTTCCCAGAATGCTTTGCTCATCTCCCCAACATGTTGCATGTGCTCCTCAGATGGGGACAACAGCGGGCATCACATCCCCACCCTTGTGTCTGAGCTGCGCTGTGGCGAGGCATGGGGGGGGGGGGGGGGCAGGCGGTCCATGTTTCAACTTGTCTCTTGATTTTGTAAAACCATACTTTTGTTCTGATAATAAAATCGAAAGCATGAAAAATAAAATGAAAGTATATATAACTCTTTCAGGTCCATTCTAAGTATGATTGGCATGTTCTTTGTTGGTTATCATTCCTCCTCGCTCTCGTTGCCGTGTTCCATTTCTTCCTCTCCGTTTGCTTTGGACTCTGTTCTGTCTGGATCCTCTTCATCTGCGTCTTCTTTCATCCCGTCCTCCTCCTCTTCCCAGTTCTAATAGAAAAGGAACAAATGGTTGTGTTAAACTCATAAACGGACAGCCTGATAAAATGTCTCATTTACAGAGGGAACATTCAACGGGATACTTCAGGATTTTTGAAGTGGGGTTGTATGGGTTACTTAGGCATCGTTTGCCTGTTACCTTATGGAGATTGCAGTCAGAAAGAAAGAATCAGTTTAGCATACAATTGAAGGGATATGTATATGTGGAGAAACTAAGTTCTTCTGTCTGCAACAGTACAATGCTGACCTCATACAACCCCACTTTAAAGTGTAAGCCAGCTCTAAGATCTGTCGGACTAGACCAGTTTCTCATAACTTACATCAGAGTCTTCTTCAGGAAGATCTTCATCCCCAGAAGCCTCGTCTTCATCAGATGATTCTGCAAAGGGCACAAAGGAAAAGCAATCCATCAGCTGACTATACATCATTGCAGGAAATATACTCACCCCACAAGGAGAAAGTAACGGAGAGAATAAAAGATGAAAAATCCCTCCATGCTTTTACTCGTTTATACATTTCAATACCAAAGCAGGGCCATTTGGTTATGACAACAATGCTGACTGTGTGGTGCACCTGAGGGCTGTGAGATGGGTGTGGATGTAATGTTCTGAGGCTATAAGCCCGACACCATCTGCTGCAAACAGTCACCGGCACACTTTGGATTCAGACATGACTAAATATTATTCTATTGTGTGTCATAACTAAGTGTGCTTACAGGAGAGTGAGGCAGAACATAATTGAAGAGGGGAGATTGGTTTTAGTAATGATGCAGGGCAGGCTAATTGATTTTATATTATAAACAACAGATGCTGGTTAACCCGTCAGGTTTGCACAGTTCTACTTAAGAGGAAAGTGCCTGGAATAAGTAGAGGGCGAACTTAAAGGTAGAGTCGTCGATTCTGGACAGGGCTCAACGCTAAGGTTTTTTTTCACTTGCCCGACCGGGCAAGTGGGTCTGAATTCTACTTGCCCAAAGTAAATTTTTACTGGCCCTATATAAAACTTTTTTTATTAGTGGTGTACAAATATTTGTTATATTCGCTCTTTATTTATAAAGTATAAACACATCATGGACAGTGTTATAGATGATCATACTGAAAGTGGAGGCTATTATTCAAATATTATTTGAGTTGGAACATTTGTAATTTTTTAGTTTCTAAACCGACAATAACTGCAAATGAGACGTGTTTTATGCAAAAAAAACATTGGTCACACAAATGTTTTTTTCTTGTACCTTATTCTTTTTACAACAGCAATTCTTTAGAACTTTTTTTCTGTAAGACATTTTTTTAGGCCTACAACAATCTGTTTTAAATGTTTTTTATTATTATTATTATTAAAAATCTCAACTTTTGGCTAAGGACAGGCTGTTTTGAACACTTTTCCAGTATAGTTTCAAGCTTCCACTGCCTCCTGGTATGAGAAATGACACCTCAGGTCCATTTATTAAGATGTACATGCAGGCTGTAGAGATGTTCCTCTGCTAACTGTTGCTGATGTTTGTGTTGACCTGCACACATTAAACTGGTTGTAGGCTACTAGCAGCAGAGCTAACGTTAGCATACTCGCTAAACTACTACTAGATTCACTTTGGATGCATTTAAAAAACGCGAATATTTTTGCTGCTTTTCAGACGGCTGGGGTCTACTTATTTAGGCTTGTCGTTGGCTTTTGTACTTTCTGTTACACCAACGTAACGCGTGTAGTTCTCTTTCCTATTTCTCTGACTGTGTGTGTGAGAGACGCGCAGCAGTTTTTTGCCGAAATCTGTGTGTGTGTGTGTTTCGGCGCTGGAGCCCCGCCCCCTTCACAAAACGGAGCAGAGGAGAGATGCAACGCAGCAGACACAACTACTCGCACATAAATTAGATAAGTAACATAGGCCTAAGCGTTTATTTAATAATGAGCACCAGCTCTATATGAAAAAAAAAAAATTATTTGGCGCTGTAAAAAATAAAAATATTATAATTTCTTTTCAATAATTTCGGAAAAACTCCCGGTTTCCCGTTCGGGCAAGTGGGTTGTCATAGTTACTGGCCCGACGTGGCGTTTTACTTGCCCCGGGACGTCGGGCAATCCTTATTGTTGAGCCCTGCTGGAGAATATTTGTTGTCAAAATCAGAATATCTGTGTGCGCTGAAAAACAGTCCAGTGTTACAACACATCCTTGGCTCTGTATTAACAGTGGATTTTATAGGAGAAAGGCATCTTCGTGAGATATTCATTGATTTTGACAAAATAACAAGCGTTCTCCAGAATCACTGACTCCACTTTTAATGTTCTACTGCCATCACTATTTTGAAAGATGATATTGGTTTAACATAATAAAAAACAGGCCAGCCTTGTTATCGCCGATATACTAGAAACTAAATAGGCAGCTTGGATATACCATGTCAATCTGATCTGCATCACCCCACAGTGACTAAATCTAATCCTGTATTATGAAATACATTTCTACAACTACCGTAACTATACCAGCTCATGCTGCAGAGTGGTTCATTCATGTATTAACGTTCCCACCTTTTGTTTGAAACTAAAAAAATCATATCAAAGCCATTCTAGGTCTACATGCTTATCACACACCATGACCTAACTTTGGAAACATCTCTGAAGCTGTCAGTGTCCCATGTTAGAGCCATAATAAGCCCAGTGCACAGCAGCACCCACACTGCACTAACACATTCTGTTCATCAGCTCCTTATATGAACCTTGTTTTAAAATGAGCCTACACACCCAGCACCACTGATGCTATTAGAACTCAAAAGCAGCTTCGTTATTTCATGAAAACTCATTTTCTATGTGGTTCAGTAAAGCGTTTCATACAGTACGGTAATGAGAAATCACAGTGAACAGAGCACAGCCTTGTTCCGCTTAGAAGGGAGGGTCTTAACAGTGCTGGTCAGGTTGCCAGGCAACAAGGGCAACGTTTGCGTGCTGTGCATCACCAAGAATGTCTGTGATGGGCAAGGCAACACTGCCTTCATAAATCTGAACCCATTCGGTGTGGTCTTCATGACCGGTCCCAAATGACTTAAGGTGAATGGAATACATGATGAGAAAACAATGGTGCCAGTCTGGTGCTGTGTTGAAATCACAGCCAGATCAGTGTGACCTGTTTCACTGCAGCAAGCTTAAGGATTGACTCCAGGTAATCACCTAGAGCTGGAGAATGACATAAGAATGTTATTCCTGTCAGCTGTCACTCACACTGCTCACCAGTCTGAACTATCATCAGAACTGGGACTGACTCACTGACTAGTGTGACTCTAAACAGGATTTAAAGGGATAAATAAGCTAATGCCACCATGAGAGGTTTTCAATACAAGATTAGTACCATTGAACACAAAGTATAAACACTTACCCTCTTCATACACCAGCTTAGCTGTGTGGTCAACATCTGTAACACTGTTGCTGCTGTCGCTTGTCGCCACCTAGTGGTAAAAGGGAAGACATGTATTAGAGGTCTAATTAAAGGATTTATGAAGGCCATGATCCGTTTCAAGTTATTTTAATCTTTTTTTCTACAAGGGATCTAAATTAAGAACTTTTATAGTTTGTTTAATGGATCTATACTTCAGAACCACACTATGCAAACCCAAAATTAAATGTTAATCTTCAAACCCACATATTAATCAGTAGTGGAAGGCAGTGGGTACTTCTTTATTGTACCAATGAAATTATATTGCATATGTACAGGGGAAATGTATGAACGTTTATCACATTTAACAAATACTCTTGGTGCAAAAGCAACCAGTCTGAGCACACAGGTGATGTTTCATGAAATAGAGTACAATGGAGTTTCCCACAGGTGAGCTGAGAGGACATTGTGCACAGCAGCAGCATAAGGCAGGGGATCTAAGAAATCACAATCACTCAACTTATACACAACACTTTACCAGAGGCAGAGCCATTCTAAAAACACTGTGCTTGTGTGTGCATGATGAGGCATACCTGTGTCATTAGGAGATAGAGTTTCCCATGTAGCTTGGTTAGCTTGTGGAACATCTTCACTCTGCTCTCGATCATGTGATATAGCACTCCTAGCTCTGTCACCAGGTCTGGCAGCTGTTGAATACATAGATGGACCAGTTGAAGGTAAGAAGATTTCAGCAGCGGAGCACACAAACACACAGTGTGCAGTCAGACCAACTCCATACATTTCATCTATTGCTTTGATATAATTTATACATAAGGGTACACTCCTGGACAAAACCTAGGAACGTATATGATTGTCTACAACTTCTAATGTCAATAAGGAAGATCCTTGGTTAAGGTTATCCCTTTGTTAAGATCAATCTGAATGGCAACTGTTTGACCCTACAGGTCAGGGGAGGTGCAGGGTTCAACATAACTTTTTTTTCCTACTGGCCCGCCGGGCCAGTGGATCCGAGTTTTACTGGCCCCTTGTATATTTTCACTGGCCCTGCACACACTTTTTTTTTCTTCATAATTTAGTGTCAATAATTATAATACCTGTATTGGAAAAATAAAGAAAGATAACCAGATCTAAAGGGAATATCTATACTGTAACAGTATAGATATTCCCTTTAGATTTGGTTATTTTTCTTTTAGTTAATTATATGAAATGTTGATATTGCTCATACACATAATATAAAACCAGGCAAACATATTGAATTAGGAGCCTACAACTGAAAGTATGTTGAAAGAGTCGGCCAGTATTTTAAAGTCCAGTAGTTTGATGGTTGTTTTTATTCTTGAATTTGGGCAGTTTAATGAATAGTTCACCTGCAGAAGTCATGTTCAAACATTAAAAATAATAAGAGATGAAGGTCTGATCATTCTTTGTGGTGTGGTAGGCTGTTTTTATTACTTTCTCTATATGCATTAGGGATGTGAATGTGTCGACCGAATGACCAGTTTTCCACTTGCGCTCAAGTTGACTTTAAAAATAGAATAGAAATCCGAAAATCAGTGGGTTATGCCGTTTTTTTAATGGGAGATTTCACCGTGTATGTGAGTTCACGTCTGGTCGTGAGCGCGCTGCAGGAGTGTCACTTCTCCATGAAGTGTCAGCTTCACATAAGAGTCCGGTGTGGGACCATTTTTTCAAACTATTGATAAAAAACAATGCAGTGCAAAATATGCAGCATAATGTTAAACGCTCGTCTAAGACTATGACGTTAAATCACCTTAGAAACACACAATGCCTTCGTCTGATCACAGCAGCGTTTCACCGTGTGATCTCGCCAGCGAGTGAGCCGCCGCGCAGATGAACTGTGGTTTGTGGCTAAAATAATAACCGGGGATATTCTCCCCCCGTTAGCGATTTCAATGGGAAAGACTTCCGCGATCTGATTGAATGTCTCGAGCCTGAAAACACAGTGCCAAACTGCGCGACTATAGGAACTGTACAGTGAGCGGAGTCCCTCCGTTCGTTTCTGTCTACAACCAACACAATCACCGGAGACGCATTCACAGCGTTTAAATAACGCCTCTCATTTGTATTACCATTGGGGCTTGGATGCAAATACTGTAACATTACGGCGGCAGATAAAGGAAAAGCGCAGTTATCATTTTCTGCACCTCAACCTCTGCTGTGGGAAGAAAGAAAGGGGGCAGAGTAAGTCATTGATTTGTCGACTCGCAGGCGGACGGTAGGCAGCTCTGCCAACGGAGCGAGAGTGCAACCGCTTGTTGCTCCGCCTGTCAAAACGCCCACGCATCGGTTGTCCACTGGCCTTTCATTAAAAAATATATTCTATATTAGGTTTATTATATTGAGTCTTAAATAAACACTGCTTTCATTACGACTCTGAACGCGCATTTCAATGAACCATGATGTAGTCTACAAAAAGATACTGAACTGTGATTGGCCAGTCACTGGCCCGGGCGGGACAGTGACTGGCCAATCAACTTGCCCTGCATATGATTTTACTGGCCCCGGGCCATCGGGCTATACGTTATGTCGAACCCTGAGGTGTCATTTGAAAATCTAATTGTTATCTGGCTTATGGTGCTATAGTAAGGGTCACAGGGTGCTGAAAGTTTTGCCACGGTCACAAAAGCTTATCTGAAGCCATCACATAAGGAGTTTAAGGTGCACTATGTAACATTGGTTGTGACCCAACTAATCAGCCAATCACATGGCAGCAACTCAATACATTTAGGCATGTAGAGCTGGACAGGACAACTTGTTGAAGTTCAAACCCGAGCAACAGAATGGGGAAGAAAGGGGGTTACAGTGACTTTGAACGTGGCATGGTTGATGGTGCCAGACGGGCTGGTCTGAGTATTTCAGAAACTGCTGATCTACTGGGATTTTAACGCACAACCATCTTTAGGGTTTACAGAGAATGGTCCGAAAAAATACAAAAATATCCAGTGAGCTTGAGTTGTGTGGATGAAAATGCCTTGTTGAGGTCAGACCGGTTCACGATGATAGAAAGGCAACAGTAACTCAAAAAAACCCTTGTTACAACCAGGGTATGCAGAATACCATCTCTGAACGCACAACACTTCTAACCTTGAAGCAGATGGGCTACAGCAGCAGAAGAGCCTACCAGGTGAGAACAGGAAACTGAGGCTTAAGTTCGCTGTTATGTTGCAGAGCTCAACTCATCTCAAACTGCTCTCTTGAACATGACATTGAGTTCACTGTACTCCAATGGCCTGCACGGTCACCAGATCCCAACCCAATAGAGCTCCTTCTGGATGTGATGGAACGAGAGATTCACATCATGGATGTGCAGCCGCCAGATCTGCAGCAACGGTGTAATGCCATCATGTCAATATGGACAAAAACCTTTAAGGAATGTTCCAACACATTCTTGAAAGTATGCCACAAAGCATTAAGGTAGTTCAGAGGTCCAATCTGCTACTAGCAAGGTGTACTTAATAGAGTGGCCGTCGAGTGTATATATTCTCATAACTTTTTGCAAAGGAAAATAAGATCCCTGGAACACTGTTTGAAGTTAGAAAGCTACCTAAAAAGTTACGGTTTCAATGTTAACAGCGGCAGGGCCCAGTTTTGTTAAACATATTGTAGTCTTAAGTTTGGTTCCAGGCTCCTATAAATAATTTTGTTTTAACTTATGATAGATGTATTCAATACTAAGAATTACATGCAGACTCAATATGTTTTGTAAACTAACTGCAGGCTCTGCAAATCCCTCTCCTCTGAAACTGCATAGTGCACCTTGCCTGGACACGAACCATTGGAGCTTGTTAACTGCCAGAAAATTCGGAGCTACAAATCAAATCGTTGTACCTATGTATGGGGCTCTGGGGTGGGCGTAACCGAATGGCGACAGTGCTATGCATGATGCGCTGTCTAAGTCGTGATAGTAAACAAAATTGGCTGTGGATACGTTGTTTGAGTTTGAAAAGCGAACTCACCGATGCCAGGTATGAAGTGTGATGCATTAGTACCGCCTTGAGCCACCGGACCATTAAAACTGCCCTGTAGGAAGAAACAAATGTACATGCTGTCAGAGTGGGAACCTGAACTATATGTGTGCACACGATGGGGCACATTGTTTCTGATAATAGGAAGGAAGAACGCATCAGTCACTAATGTGAACAAACTCTGCAAACTCAAGCCTATTGAATCCACAGAGTTGATGTGCCAAGCTTTGACTTACGTTAAAGGATGTCCTTGAAGCCTCTTTGTGAGCTATAGAGGAGATAAAAACAGATTAAAGAATGCAGTAAATCAGAGTTTACACAACTTCATTAAGAAACCCTGACTGTGAGACAGTAGAGCTGGCTGAGTTAATGTAGTGCAGAGAAGATTGGCGTGTCAAAGAAGAACTAACTTATGACAAACGGCAGAGGAGTAGGCAGTGAACAGAAAATGGACTCTCACCTCTTGAACCAAAGGTAAGACAGCGGCCAGGGGCACCCGAGCAACCGTTTTCTTTATCACCATGTCTTTACGAGTCTGAAATACTTTCTGTAGGAGGGAAAAGGAGGGGAAACTAAGTTATTAAATGTTATTAAAACCTTTGAACAACAAACGAGCAGAAGACTACTGCAAAACACACGTAGGAAATACACATTCTTTTTCTGGATATCCATCCAAACCAAATGTATTGTTTGAGATCCCAGATCCACAGTGGCACACGTACATTTAGGATGTTGGCGTCGTTGCTCTCCAAGCCCTGCACCAGCAGCACCGCAAAATTGTCCGTCTGTAGAGAGGCGTTCCCTTTAAGAGCGCCTTTCTCGGTGGATACTGTAGAAAGGTCGATTTCGCCTAGTCGCTCTGCTATTGACATCTATGAAGAACAGAGATATAGAAAGTTATCAGGAATGATCGGTTTGAAAACAATACTGATCCATTTCTCCCGGTTTAATACATTATGTAAAACTTATCTGAAAGCATAAAAGGCCCAATGACAATGAAAAACTGTGTTAACCCATTGATGACGGCTGCTGCGCGATGCTACATTGTATCTCCTGCCTGATGCTGCGTAACGCAGCATTGTTACTTTATCTAATTTTCATGGCGTGTGCAGCTTAAAATGCACCGTCATTAGTTCAAATACACATGAGGTGGGTTTTGTTGATTTTTTAAGACCACGTGACCATCCAAAAGTTGTGTGGTTTGCCGAAAATCACGTAAAAATTTTTTTTTTAAATAAAATAAATTAAAAAAATACGCCGGCTGTGTCCGCGATAATGTATTACAGAACAGTTAGTGGCGTTTGGTGCGCAGAATCAAGGTCTACTATAGACTACTGACAAAAATCACACAACACATTGCATCTATTTATTAACAATATTTAAGAATTTAGGCTATATTTTGCTGCTCCAACTCAAATTCAGCCCAGCCAGGCGATAGTTATGTGGTCTCCGTGGTATACAGCCGTTTGAACGGTTTGGACCAGCTGATCGGCTCCCGACAGACGGAGTCAGTCTGCGTTCCAGTTGTAATGGGAAGTCGGATTTATGGTGCCAGTGATAACTGAACTAAATAATAAAATAAAGCTATCTCCTCCTTCCTATATCTGTCTATCTTTATCCCTCCACTACACACTCAGTCAATACTATCCATGCTAAAAGGAAGCAGGATTATAACCTCATTTAGCACATTATTTTTAAATATTTTATATAAGATATATAAATCAGGGAGAAGGGGTGAGATTAAATAAGTTTTCTTCTTCTCACCCCTTTTCGAACAGGTAGAGCAAGTGTAAGACAGTTTATTTTCATTTGTGGTTTTCATTGTGTGTAAATATTACTTTATTGTAACTGTCCACTTGTTTAATTTATTTTATTGTTTATAATTGCTTTTTTATTTTTTATTATTTACTTGTTCGAAAAAAAAATATTTTCAATTAAAAAAAAATTCAATATTATTTTTATTTATTTTTTTATCCCCCATCTAATTGACGATTTTTAGCTAAATTTGTTGGTTTGTAAGCGCTAAGGGAGCATGTTTAAATGAAACCTGTGAACCTTAACTTCATGTTTCTATGTGCTACACAGGCTTAGATATTAAGGTTTTGGTAGACTTGACAATTCACACTATTTTTTCAGAAAACCCTCAGGCATTAAGGACATGCATCCTAGATTGCAATAGTCATCAATGGGTTAAGCATGTTGTTTCATATATTAATGCTTCAAAAACAATTAAACTTACATCAACACATTGTCATCAAGCAGCTCTTTAAAAGCCTTTCATATCAAATCTATTGATTTTTTATGACTGGTCTGTTATTGAAAGAGAAGCCATCCACATAAACTGTCAACTGACCTCTTTGGCGTCTGTGTCTTTTTTCCTCTTCTCTGATCCCTGTGATGCCTTCACTGGGGCTTGGTGACCAGGAAGTCCTGGGACCAGCACTCTGCTCTTGGTGTTTACAACAGGGGTTTTCACCTGAACAGGACAAAGTCTCAGGTTATTATCTTCACTCAGTTGAAATGTATCTACAGATTGGATTAGTAAATCAGACCGTATCAGGTCTGGATAACATGCCCAGAAAGACATTGTCCTCCTTCAACCATTTCATTTTCACAAAGTAAGAATTACCTTGGAAACAGTGGTTTCCATGGAGAGGGCTAAGCTGGTCTGAACATCCCGGGTCAAACAGACCTGTCTCTCTGCTGTGTTGATTTCCTGTACAGATGGGAGAAGGGAGTTAACAGTTTGACCAACAGAGTTTCAGGCTGATAACCCCAACAAGAATTAACAACGTATTCCTTGCAGGCTACATACTGATCACATTCCAGAATTATCCTGTATTCTGCCAAGCATTCAGGGTTACTGCATTCGATCATAATTCTGTTTCCTTTGTGACTCATTTAGTAGCTTTCTATAGTTGTCAAAAAAAATGTTTCATGTCATTGTGAATGTTACTGCTTCCAATTCAAAACAGTTTGGTCCAAATATAATACCTGTACAAAAACCCAGAGAGAACAGTTTGTCTGGGACTGGGGCTGTGTTGCTGATATGATGAAAGCTTGTTAAAATATGCAGATTATTTTCAACACTTCCATGAAGAAGATACAGATACTAACCACTTTCTCCATGACAGGCTGCAGGTGCTTGCCATAAGCCAGCAGCAGAGTGCTTGTGTCAGCTCCGAGGGCAGCAGCCAGCAGAGGGACCGGCGCTGGAGAATCCTTTGTGTCTGACATCTGCACCGTACAGGAGGGTGAGAAGGGTTTCTTACAGGGCCTATGGGGACATGTGCAAACACACAATATTGAATTTGATGAGATTTGTTAAACAATGAAAACCACAGGTTCTCGCAATGTCCCCAAACAGCTATTAGCAGACAAGGCAAGCACAAGAAATGTGCGAGTGAACAAATAGAAGAAAATGTTTTCGACTCAATAGAGGTTTGCAGTATCAAATTGAAAAGGTTTTAGCAGTGCAATTCAGAGTTGATGTGTAATAGAACAACTGATTGAATTACTTTGAATCATAGTTTGGGTTTTAGGTCTGAACACGGGAGAGAAAACGGAAACAAATCAAAGCTGAGGACTGGAATACAAACTGTCTTTTAAACAAGAGGAAAACATTGCTTTTCCAAAGAGCACAAATGACTCAGTTGCCTTACACTGCCATATGTTGCCTTGTACAGAATACAGTCTTTTAAGGGCTTACCCATTTAAAAAGTGCTCAAAGAGATGCAGCTGCCCATCCTTGCACACCACTGCCAGCCTCACCGCCTGTGGAAAACAAGAGACACATTTGCATTAAGGGAACTAGGTAATGTAAGGAGGAAATATTAGAGCCCTAACATAATTACACCACATGAACAAACTGAGCGTGGCTTGAAGCAAACACTTAAATCCTATAGTTTCCAAAATAGAGAATGATGCAACTCGACCGAAACAAAACACTAATTTACTACAAATTGGGTTCAACGATGTGTTCAGTGATGTACACACAGATATTCCTTAGTTCCTTGTTACTGTTTTTTAACAGCGTAACCAGCTGTGTACTATGAGTGTAATGGTGCATTCCTTTGTTCTGATCTAAGGCATGTCCCCTTCACTGACCTCTTCCTTGCTGTTGGACGCGACCAGGTCGACGTGTTGGGGCTCGTCCGTCAGTGTGAAGGACACAACTGAGTTCTTGTCCTTTCCGTCTTCCCGTACTTGCCTACAGAGAGACAGCGTGTGTCAGTTCCATTTATAAATGATGTGCAATGACACAGACAGGACACAGCATTACGTGTGTTCACTCACCAGACACTGAGCAGTCGATCGTGAGCGGCCCCAGACAGGAAGTAGAGAGCGTTGCTGTCAGGAGGCCGCGTGGTGGCGAAGCGCAGGGTCGTCACTGCCGTGGAGTGTCCTGTGAACTTCTACAGAGGGAAAGAAAGGTTAGTCTAAACTCCCAGGGGGCTTGAAGTCTGCTGCAACCCTCAGGCATTTTAAATCAAATCTTAAGGCTTTTCTGTTTCCCTTTTAACCTGTAATTCAATTTAATAGTGGCTTTGTTAATTTGCCTGCCTGTATTTGTTATGTTTCTGCAATCTCTAAAAATGCTATTTCTAATGTCTTATCTTGATGTATTTTTTTTCTGCCACTGTAAAGCACTTTGAGTGGCCTTGTGTCTGAATTGTGCTATATAAATAAACTTGCCTTGTTTAGACACTTTTAAATCTTGGCTAGCAGTCTTTGTTTCTCGTCAATTGAATTGGGACCGGACATTTCCACTAAATAGCATAGATATTATCCTGGAAATCCAGACCCACATCTAGAACGATGTAGTGTCTGGCGATGAGCAATGGACCTTCCAAACGCATTAATTTCAAAATACCACTGCATGCAATTGGATAGCACTATGACCAATCAGCAATGAACAAGCTGACGTATTCAGGCCCGTTTGTTTAGCGAAAAGCGGGGATAACTAAATCAAAGTTTTGAAATGGCTGGCAAAACATCAAATTATTTTTTCTTGCTAATGAAAGATTTGAGTGTCGTATTCTGATAATTTTTTGTAGAAATTTCTAAATGAATCTGAATCGTATCACAGCCCTATTGTCAGGTTTAAACAAGTCACTCACCCTGTAAACTTCTTTGGTTTCCAAGTCCCACATTTTGATGATCTGTCCGGCTGACAGCAGCAGTTTGCCATCGGGGCTGACACACAGGCTGGTCACTGCTGCCCGGTCAGCCTTCCACTTACTGTGCAGAGGAATAAAGAGACAACTGTTGGTGCACATGTTCAAGCATTCTGCTGAAGGAACGTACTGGCACTTTAAACGGGATGCTTCTCTTGTTGACATTATTTAACAGGATCAGGAGCATCCGCTTTGTTCTCTGTTGTCAATTTATCTTTCCTACTGCACAGTTCCTACAGCTTACGGCAAGTTAAATTTAATACTTTAAAGCTTTGTAATGCCACTCCGGATGTAATAACAGAAAAATGACATTATTTTGGATAAGGGACAATTTAGCCTTAAACATGACTTCTTTGGTCCAGTGAGAATGTAAAAAACTTGATTTGCATTACATTAATGTGATTGGCACTTGGGAATTATGATTGTATCCATAGACTGTGCTGCTACTAAATCCTTCACCAGTGAAAGGGGTGTTTATAATGAAATACAGTGATACTAAATACATCGTAGTGCCTGTTAATGATTAGGCTTATTGCTGTATTTCAGAGCTTGCCAGGGAAGTCAGGTCCTGATTTTGTGGTAGAGCCGGCTACTTACGAGCATAAGGTTGCATTCACACAACCATCTTACACACTGTTTTCTACATGAGGAGAACATGGGAAAACAATCGACTGCTTTTGGCCTGGCAAAACCATTTGCCATATAAAGATTAACTGCTGTACTTTAAAAGCAAAGTGCTATATAAGTCAAGTCCATTTACGGGCCCACTCACACTAGGGCCGTTTGCCTGTTCCGTGCTGCAGGAAGATTCAGCACGATTCCCCCCCTCCCCACACTGGCCCGTGCTCACACTGCTCGTGGCCTGGGCACGTTTGCACCTTGCCTACGTCACCGTGCGCGTTTAGGATTTGGAGCGTAGTGTTGTAGGCTATACAACTGTTTGTGAATATTTTCATCCGGCCAAATTTGCATCATATATTCCACTTCCACATTAGAGCAACGAGAATCCTTAAGCTATTGTTTTTTTTTTTTAAATGTAGCCTTGACGTAATAGGTCGCGGTGGACAGTCTCATATTTGTGCAGCACGCTGTTTATTATTAATATAACGGCCCGTCATCAGACCATACGTACCGGATGGTTTTATACACACACACACATCGCTCCATCAAATCCAAGTCAGAACTTTTTGTATGGGCAGAGATCGTTTTTTTAAGTGTCTTTATAAAGTTTCTTGTTAAACCTTAGTGTAGGCTACTGTGTCCTTATCACCGGACCACGGTGTGTTGTTTTGGGTGCGTCTCCACCGCCATGCGTAAAGGCAGTTATGACAGCTGATGGGAGGAAAAAGAAAAAAATCATCTGACGAACGTGAGTAAACACCAGGGTTCAACATAACTTTTTTTTCCTACTGGCCCGCCGGGCCAGTGGATCTGAGTTTTACTGGCCCCTTGTATATTTTCACTGGCCCTGCACACACTTTTTTTTTCTTCATAATTTAGTGTCAATAATTATAATACCTGTATTAGAAAAATAAAGAAAGATAACCAGATCTAAAGGGAATATCTATACTGTAACAGTATAGATATTCCCTTTAGATTTGGTTATTTTTATTTTAGTTAATTATATGAAATGTTGATATTGCTCATACACATAATATAAAACCAGGCAAACATATTGAATTAGAAGCCTACAACTGAAAGTATGTTGAAAGAGTCGGCCAGTATTTTAAAGTCCAGTAGTTTGATTTTATGATTTTTGATTGTTTTTATTCTTGAATTTGGGCAGTTTAATGAATAGTTCACCTGCAGAAGTCATGTTCAAACATAAAAAAAAAATAAGAGATGAAGGTCTGATCATTCTTTGTGGTGTGGTAGGCTGTTTTTTACTTTCTCTATATGCATTAGGGATGTGAATGTGTCGACCGAATGACCGGTTTTCCACTTGCGCTCAAGTTGACTTTAAAAATAGAATAGAAATACGAAAATCAGGGGGTTATTATGCCGTTTTTTTAATGGGATATTTCACCGTGTATGTGAGTTCACGTCTGGTCGTGAGCGCGCTGCAGGAGTGTCACTTCTCCATGAAGTGTCAGCTTCACATAAGAGTCCGGTGTGGGACCATTTTTTCAAACTATTGATAAAAAACAATGCAGTGCAAAATATGCAGCATAAGTTAAACGCTCGTCTGAGACTATGACGTTAAATCACCTTAGAAACACACAATGCGTTCGTCCGATCACAGCAGCGTTTCACCGTGTGATCTCGCCAGCGAGTGAGCCGCCGCGCAGATGAACTGTGGTTTGTGGCTAAAATAATAACCGGGGATATTCTCCCCGTTAGCGATTTCAATGGGAAAGACTTCCGCGATTTGATTGAATGTCTCGAGCCTGAAAACACAGTGCCAAACTGCGCGACTATAGGAACTGTACAGTGAGCGGAGTCCCTCCGTTCGTTTCTGTCTACAACCGACACAATCACCGGAGACGCATTCACAGCGTTTAAATAACGCCTCTCATTTGTATTACCATTGGGGCTTGTATGCAAATACTGTAACATTACGGTGGCAGATAAAGGAAAAGCGCAGTTATCACTTTCTGCACCTCAACCTCTGCTGTGGGAAGAAAGAAAGGGGGCAAAGCAAGTCGATTGATTTGTCGACTCGCAGGCGGACGGTAGGCAGCTCTGCCAACGGAGCGAGAGTGCACCCGCTTCTTGCTCCACCTGTCAAAACGCCCACGCATCGGTTGTCCATTAAAAAATATATTTAATATTAGGTTTATTATATTGAGTCTTAAATAAACACTGCTTTCATTACGACTCTCAACGCGCATTTCAATGAACCATGATAGTCTACAAAAAAGGTAGTCTACAAAAAGATACTGAACTGTGATTGGCCAGTCACTGGCCCGGGCGGGACAGTGACTGGCCAATCAACTTGCCCTGCATATGATTTTACTGGCCCCGGGCCATCGGGCTATACGTTATGTCGAACCCTGAACACGAAAACCTTTTTGCTTTGCTTTCTGTATGCAAATGAGCTTTGGCACGGGGCCGCGGCCAGGGTGGGAAATTAGCACCCGCCAATGACGGGTATTTTTTCAAATTGGCGGGTGACTTTGCCATGTCTACCCGCCACGGTGGCGGGTGGATTTTTTCAAAATATACTACAACGTGTTCACGGTTTCAAGCGCTGTGTACAGAAACATAGAAGCTCTCCCGGGCTTTGGGCTTTGCCTCGGAGCATTAGTTTACGTCACACAAACGTGGCAGCCGCCCATTGGTGTACAGGTGTATGACGTAACCAACCAAACCTTTGATTGGTCCAAGACTCTCCCAGAGCATCATGGGGAAATCATTTGCCGCGAGCATCGAAGCTAACCTTCTTAATACATCCATGCAGTGTTGCTAATTTAGCGATTTTGTCGCTATATTTAGCTACTTTTCAGCCCCCCTGGCGACTTTTTTTTCAAAACAGCGACAAGCGACAAATCTAGCTTTTTTTCTGGTGTAATTGGTGACTTTTTCGCCGAAGCAAATATCACTTTTAACGCTTCTCAACGAGCAGCGGGAGCCTCCCGGCCCGTCCCCCGTCACAGAGCACTGACAGGCGGCCTGGTCCTCGAGCAGCAGCCCCTCCCAGCTGCGGTCAGAGCAGGAGATGCACCTCTCCGCTCGTGTTCAGTTAGCATCACTATTAGCAGTTAGCAGCTTTTCCCACCTCTTCTACAGTCTACGAGTAGTGCAATTCAAAATGTTATGCAGTGCTTGAAAAAGGTGGCAGGTAAAAAATAAAAGTGACTGGTAAAATTTGGCATCCACCCGCCACTGTGGCAGGTGGGCAAAAAAGTTAATTTCCCACCCTGGCCGCGGCCCTAGTGTGAGTGGCCCCTAACAGACAACTCTGAGACAAGTACAAGCACTTTTCCATTTACTGTGATATATGAAAGTTTACAAAAAAGTGTGTAGTTATTTAAGGCCATAAATAACTAGGACATTCTAATGTGATTTATTCTTTTAAATTAAAGAAGATACCTCTGTCTGAAAGAACAAGAGAAGTTGACCAATGAGTTATTGACCATTTTTCCGTAAAGAAATATACTATAGACTGCACTTTTCTACACAGCGAAAGATCTTATATTTGCTTATATGCTTAAAATTATTGTCCTGTTTGAATGCACAATTTGGCTAGTGAGGAGTGATTCCCTGTCAAAAGGCTGTGACAGACCATTACACTCTCCAGTCAAAAGATCCAGGTTTGGAGAGACAGTTCCAGGTTGGTCTTTTCAGGTCTGTATGTACCTGGCTGTGCTCAAAAATGTCATTTCTTTGACAGATTGTTAAATTAATTAAGTTTAAAAGAGATAAGCATGTTCAACAAGCTCTACACTAACACATTAAACCTAACAGTGTTATGAATGAGTGCACTACAGAGCAGCAGGAATAAATGCAAGGTGGCCGGTCATTTCAATTAATGTTCCCAGTGACAGAATTAGAGATGCCTCGGGCCCCTCCTGCACTTTGGACTAAGTCTATAAAGGTCCAGCTGACTGAAATCTGGGCATTTTCACACAGAGCATTCACAAGCAGACCACAATGTATAATGCATGGGGAAACGGCTATTTAATTAATCAGAATGTCCACTCAGATTGGTGAAAAGGTGTGGGTATGATAGTGGGGAAAAAGTATTTGTCTAAAATGAATTGCCAAAAGGTACTATTACACAGAACCCAATAAGAGCAACGAAGCCCACACATTTTTTAGGAGTGATCAGATTGTTATCATCATCTAGGGACTACAGATCCCTCTTATAGGAAAGCCTTTATGTAACATGGGAAATTACCATGAGTTGAGATTTGCTGAAGGCTGATTAAAATATGTCACACTGAGATTTGAAGCAAATACGCACAAATATTAAGTGTGGTAAAAAGTTAAATTATGTTAGTGAGAGTCACCACTGATATGAGAAGTACACTAGGGGTAAGAGAACTCTTCCACCTGAAACTAAGTAATATTATAAAATGGGCTCATTTCATTTGAGTCATTCTCCTACATATTGCAAAGTGACTAATATGAAGTTACATAATATCAACCGTTAAATAAAAACGAGTCTAAAGTGACACTCAAATATCGTATATCTAGGCTTTATGGGCAATGCTTCTATTAATTATTTTACTGTAACATATTGAAAAATTACTTCTACACTTCTAAACTTAAGTATTACAGATTTAATAACAGTCTCTGATTGGACTTTTATTGCACAACTTCAAAAGGGCTTCATCTGACCATCACTAATAACAGACGTAATTAAATGTTCTGTTGGTTGGTTGATATGCTTTCTGTTAGTTTGTGTTTGTACTCGTCACTAGACCATTTGTGACTGAAAAGATACTAACACTAGTGTACGATTAACAGGAACACTACTTGTGATTTATTAAAGCTACTCACTACCTACAACTACATACTAAGTTGCAACTAACTACTCAGACCACTGAAAAATCACATATTTGTCACTGAACCAGTGACAAATAAAGCCTGCGTTAAACCTAAACTGTTTTCCTGTCTACCTGGATTGGAATTTAATCTGCGAAAGTCGGTAAATGTTTTTTTAAATAGTTGAACACAACTTTTTTTTTTACATTTTAACATCTACAGCAGTGAAAATAACATTTACCAATAACTAGTTGTCTGATCACATTGGTGACATTATCCCACCAATCTCCCCTTTCACACTGTAGCAAACCGGGAGACAACTGAAAGGGTGAGCGTTTTGATATGGTTTGATCGTATTCAGCTCATATTGTTGCTGCACCTTTTAAAATAGGTCCATGGTTAGCACCAAATAGCACTGTTTTGAAAGGACACGTTGCGGCTTCCTGGGCTTAGCGCCACTCAAGACGAGTGTTATTGATTAAAGTCAATAAAACAGGCCAACTCCGTTTTCCACCCAATCCACCAAACAATATAGCGTGTTTCCAGACCATACTACTTGGTCTGGCTGAGCGAGACTCGGTACACAATAAAGATGTGAACCTCCATGTGTGCTGCCGTGAAGTCGGGGGAAAGATGGATTTGCTTCCCAATTAGAAACTGGGACTTTGAGTAGCATTCCACTGTTATTTTTCTAGTAGAAGTTCTGAATATATCGAATTCCCAGTAGTCTTCAACGCAGCATAATTTTACTATTGTACGAGTACCAACTCGAAAAAGTTCTCTCATATTGCTGTTTTCACATAGCGGTCAACACAGGCGACTTGTGTTTCTGTCATGTGTCTTGATATTTACATCACAGTGGTGACAAGTGACTAAATAAACTAAATGTGTTTTGATTTAGTCAGCTTTGGACCCAGGTATTACTCCAAATTCACGAGGCAAATTATTTCATTATTTAAATTGATTCTATTTGTCCAAACAGATTAGACACTGACCTGCGCATCTTTCCTGTCTGCAGGTCCCACTCTACAATGTTTGTATCATCTGAGCCGCTGTATAATAGACTGTCTTCAGGGTGCCACTGGACACAGTTCACGCCTCCACTGTGGCCTCCATCCTGCCAGAGACAAAGGAAAATACAGCTTGGAATTGTAAATAAATTACCCCATCACTACTCAAGACTAATGCAATACCAGTGCTGCTTACAAATGTTACACTAAATCTTAAGTAATTATCTACCAGTTACCATAACAAAACAAATTATAATACTTTTAGCATTATACATTTCATTCCCCTTCCTAAAATGAGTGTGATGGGTCTCGGCCTTACCAAGGTACAGTGCAGGGCTCCCTTTGCTGTACTGTAGATGAGCACTGTGCCTGCCGCTGTGCCCATAGCCAACAGGTCTGCCTTCTCCTCCACCTGCACTGCCTCTGATTTCCTCTTCTTCCTCTGAGGGCCCTCCTGAAAAACAGAGACCAGTTGTTATGATGACCTATCTGGACGTTACAGATGATTCAAGAGGTTTGTCATATGCACAACAATTACAGCAGCAGTCATCGACAATGACATTCTTAAGTCCCGGTATCATTTCAACAATGAAGTATAGAAGAATAACACAATGTAGAGGGCCAGCAGAGACGCAAGGACACAGTGCAGATATGAGGTGCTGCATCATATAAATACAAAGTAAATTCAAAATAAAATAAACCAAATAATGAGGTCATGTTTTTGACACTCGGCTTGTTTCACCCAAAAAGTTTGACATTCTACACTAGCACACTGTCAGCTGATCAACAATAAATCAGTTTTTGGGTGATTGCTAATGATTTATATTTGAAATAATAGCTGGCTGACAAATTAACTAGCAAGTAGTAGATATTACCAATCTAAAATACCATGCAGACAATATACACATTCTAGGCGGTATAAACAGAATAGTAATTCAAAGTTTAACTTTATGTCCTGATTTTAAACTCAGACTTGCTTGGAACGGAAAACGAATTATCAGTAAACACTGAGGTGAAACTTTTTGAACCTCTGCTAAAGGAGTGTCATGGTTGCACGCGCTCCTGAAGCATTGCTGGGCTAATGCTAACTTAAATAACGGATTTATTTGATTTACCAAAGGTCTAAACAGAACGAGAAAAAATTGGTCATATTAATGTAGCTACGGCAATGTCCTTAGAAAGTTTATTCACTCTGTAACACCAAATGAAGACATTGTTCGTGCTTTCTTGACTACCATGTGGGACTAACATGTGCGTCCTGCGCAGCTGTTGAAAGCTAAAATTGCTACACAGCTAACTTGATCTGTGTCAGGCACGCATTGTCATTCATATACAGCCGATGGTGCAAAGCTTTCTGAGACACTGCAGCGTAACTGGGAAACTTTTCTAGTGTAAACGTGTGCACTTCTGTCGGAGACTATCCAGACAGCTCGCTTAGGCCTTGCTAGCTGCTGTAGCTAACAGCAGGGAATACCATAGCAGCCCCACGTACCTTGACTGTCCGGCATGGTCCCCAGGTTATGCAGTTACAAGTGGCGCTCAAATGGGCTGAAGGCACGTATTCTTGGTGAAGTGTTTTGCTGTCTGTGTTCCAAATGCGAAGTCTGCCATCCTGAGCACATAGTGCTAAGTACTGTCGTGATTTGGGTGAAAAAACGCATGGTAGCTGCAACGAAGAGTTGCCACCGTCCGACGCCATTTCTGAAGCGCTACGAGACTAGTCTGCGTGCGTGGTTTACAGAAACCACGTGTGGTCCCGTCGAGGACATGCGCGTTGGCGACGTCAGAAGCACCGCCCTCCCATTGCAGAGGCTTGCTTCCTTCAGGTGTCCTCGTAAAAGCCAAGGCCCTTTTCTCTTTCTCTGAGGTTTTCGGCATCTTTAACCAGAATGAGAACTGTTTTTATTTTCAGTTAAATTCACATATAGAAGGGATTTACCGCACACTATAATTTCATAAAATTAACATGTGCATAGGGAACACAAGTTAAATGCATCCAAATAAATAGAACATTTACAATTCAATAAGACTATTATAAGACAGGTCCTCCTTCTGGAGTTACAAAAGTACGACTTTGTACAGCTCCTGAACGCAGCAACAACGAATATAATGGCCCAATATGAATTAACAGTAAATCCCGGGGCGGAAGAATAGAATTATCCACTTATTAGCCCGTTTTTGTTTCAGTTTTCATTTAGATATTTGGCGTAGTGTGAGGCAGTTATCCATTTTGATTATTATTTATTTCCATTATTATAAGAACATTTATTGTTACAATACCGCCCCCTGCTGGTAGACTTAAATCACTACAGCTGTCGCTTAGTTATGACGGTGTTCACGTGTGTTTATCGTTTATTCAGCATGGTGACCTCCATGGAGTGTAAATACAGCCGATACGAGGAGCAATAAAGACCTACGGATAGTTAGTTGTTGCACTGCCTGGTAATTGAGTGAGTGCCCATGAACTAATCTTTCTATTATATCCCAGTGGTTAATATCTAAGGGATTCATATTGCATTCAACAACACCAACTTTCATTTCATAGGCTTTCATCAGCTTAGAATTCACTGGATGGCATCTCTGGACATAGCGTTTGATTTTCCTTAATATATTGTGACATAATTTGAAGTAATGGCGGTGCAAATGCCCTCGGCTGGACTTCTGCTTATGCACAGACTGGTGAGAATCAGACACCATCTGAGTAACAGGGACATGCTTGTGAAAATACACAAATGTAGGAGGGAGGTAAGAACTTTTTCAACTGGTTCTGTGAGATTCAAAGATGGAGAAAACGTAGACACTTCATCACTGAGTGCAAAGCTCTCTTCCGGGCCAGTGCCTGTGTTGAGAAGGAGGCGATCCCTGTCCCCACTGGAGAGGATCAGTGGCATGCTGCCCCAGGATGTCCTGAGCCCTGAGGTCATGCAGCTAAGGGACCAGAACCAGCAAGATGCAGAAGAGGACACAAACATCCAGGTATTTTTTATTTATTTTTTTGGCATGAAGGCATGTCTAGTGTTGCGATAGCGCTTGCCCTGTGTGTTAGGTGTGAGTATTTAGTGTGTTGGTTTCCTAGTTACACAGACGTTCCTTAAATACTGTTTATACATACTTTTGGGTAGTATACAATATTTGATAAACTCTTTATATATGATTCATGTGCCAAATCTTAATTTCGTAAATAAACTAGTAACTGAAGTTATCAGATAAATGTAGAAAGTAGAATATTTCCCATTGAAGTGTAGTGGAGTAGAAACACGAAGTAGCATGAAAAGAAAAAAATACTAAAATAAAGTACAAGTGCCTCAAACTTGAACCTAAAGCACAGTACTTGAGTAAATGTACTTAGTTATTATTACACCTATGCAGGTATCAGCTGCACACTGTACGCAAGAGGAAAGTGCACACAAAGAGGATGTTTCCCAAACCGATTGTGCGTCCGATACAGCCACGGAGCAAGAAACACAGCCGAATGGATTGTTTGAGGAGGAAAACACGACGACATCATCATTACCCACGCTGCCCGGCGAGAGCCTGCTGGGGTTCGGGGAGCTGATTGTGGCAGAGTATCGTAAGAAGGGCCGGGTGGAGTTCAGGAAGATGTTTGAGCTCCAGGCAGGGACGCGTGTGCAGAGCAGCTGGGGGGTCATTCTGCACGATGACATGGTCGGGCAGCCCGCGGGACGCTTTGTGAAGACCGGCTACGGGATCCCCATCCTCATACGCAGGCCCAGTCTGGAGGATTACGTGCTGTTTATGAAGAGGGGCCCGGCCATCGCATACCCTAAGGTACAAGTCTTCAAGTACCACATGCGTCCAAGTGTTTCACCCCTCGTAGCCTTGTGCTGTTAGTTTATTTTGTTGCATTTCCCTCTCTCTTCTTTCCTAGGACGCGGCTACCATGCTCATGATGATGGATGTGACGGAGGGAGACTGTGTGTTGGAGTCAGGGTCAGGCTCTGGGGCCATGTCTCTGTTCCTGTCCAAAGCAGGTCTGAACCCATCATCATACTGCCATTGTGTCAGTCTGGCTTTCTTCCATTAAAGGTGCAGTCATCTTTTCTTGTTGTCAAAATCAGTGAATCCACTATGAGACGATATTCACAGATTTTGACAACAAGGAGTCCCCAGAGCAGCTGACTCCACCTTTAGTGGAAGAAATGTGACACGAGGAGAGCTTTAGTGAGCTAATAATGAAGAAAGTTTAGAAGTAAACAAGCAGGTTTACTATAGTGCACAGATTCAATTTAAGTCTGTATCTATACCTTGAAGAAAGTCTCTTTATCTGAGATCACTAATCTTTACTAACCCTCATTAAAAAGCAATACAGTAATTGTAATGTTGCATTTGAACAACAGATCTCTTTAGGATGTATTGTTATGTACCTGTGATGAAATGAAGTGGCTTTGGTCACGTTTGTCCAATTTTCTCACTTTCACAAATGTCACAAAGTGTGATCTAGAACAGGTCCATCGGGGGAACACTGACAGACAAAGGTTGCGTTCCGAATCCCATACTCTTTCTTTTTTCTATTCTACATACTACATCCGACGATAAAATTAATCTAGTTAGGATGCAGTAAGCATACTATTGGGACATACTTTACTCTCTTATTCATCATAACATTGCGCCTTGATCTTGCCTCTTGCTTTTATATCCGTCGCATCCCCGTTTGTTTTCATATGGAGGCTTCGTCGATGTGACGTCACTTCACGTGCGCAATGGATTGTGGGTCAAAATCGCCCAAATAGGATGCAGTTTTCAACACTAACAATCTTGGCCTCATGA
Organism: Ammodytes marinus; assembly: GCF_949987685.1. NCBI lineage: Eukaryota > Metazoa > Chordata > Actinopteri > Uranoscopiformes > Ammodytidae > Ammodytes > Ammodytes marinus. Next base: position 23,072,832 of record NC_137219.1, read on the forward strand.
AGTAGGACATCCGGGTACTTCTAACCATCCTAAATCTGGCCACAAGAATCGGGACATCCTAAATCTTTTTTCTACATACTATATAGTAGAAAGTATGCGATTCTGAACGCAACCATAGATACACTTCTTCTTCTTCTTTAAATGTCTGTCTAAAGGAAGCTGACCTGACCCTCCATGGTGTGTTTTCTTGTATCCGTCTCCCCAGTGGGCTCATCGGGCAGCGTGCTGAGTGTGGAGGTGAGGGAGGACCACCACAAGAGAGCCGTGCTGAACTACGGGCGCTGGAGGAAAGCCTGGAGCCTGAGGAGAGGGGAGCAGTGGCCAGACAACGTGCACTTCCACGTGGCAGATCTCTCCACTGCCTCCTCGCTCCTAGCAGGACGGGGGTTCCATTCGGTCAGTGTCTGGGGGTTTGAATGGTGATACAAAAGGTGGTGTTATAATAGCAGCGGCGCCTGATCACATGGGTCTTGATTGCATTATGTCTTGCTGCAGGTGGCTCTAGACCTGGTCAACCCTCACCTGGTCTTACCCGCTGTGGTTCCACATCTGCACCCTGGAGCTGTGTGCGCCGTCTACCTCGCCAAGTGTGTAGCTCCACCGTGCCACTTGTCACCTTTCAAACCAGACCTGAAAAACAGCTAAATAACACCTCAACTGGGAAAAAGTGCAGTAGCTTCACAGTGTATTTATTTTACTGAATGGTCCTTGACTGGAATTCAAAATTTTACTTCAAAATACATGAGCATTATAAGCTCAATGCACTTCAAAGTGTAACTGCTGTATAATTAGCTTAATGTATATCAAAGCCTATTGTATAAGTAGTTGCTAAATAGCTGCCAGATAAAATGAAGAATAGTAGCCTACTGAAAAGAATAGTTCCCACTGAAATATGCCTAAGTATAAAGTAGAATGAAAGGGAATTAATCAAGTAAAGTAAAAGTACCTCAAATTCTTACTTGTGTACACTAAATAAGTAAACGTACTTTGCTACATTCCACCACTGATTGTCATTCCATTGATCCAAATAAAGTAATGCATACTGTCCCTCTGTACTGCAGTATAACACAAGTCAGCGACCTGCTGGAAGGCATTCGATGTTTGGCGCTCCCTTTGCTGTGTGAACGCATCATCGAGGTTCCGACCCGTGATTGGCTGGTGGCTCCGGCCCTCCAGAAAGACGGCAAGTACTGTGTGAGGAAATCTCCCACCCTGGAACAAGACCAGAGCAAGGAGGAGGAAGAGGAGACATCCAAAGAGACAGACAAAGGTGATTTAAGAGTTAATATGACATATGTGCTGGGGTTTATTCATCATATATCGTATGTAATTGTGTCGGAGCATTGGCTTTAGCTTAAGTTTTAATATTATATTTCAGAAGAGTCTACCGCAGAAGCACAGCCAGCTTTTGGGAGTGTTCCCTACATCGCCAGACCTCATCCTGAACAAATGAGCCACACAGGTCAGATATAGCCACATTTTCAGTTTGAGTATAACCATTTGTCTGATGATTTCGATCAATGCTCATTGTCTACTTCTTTCCATTTTCAGCATTCCTGGTGAAACTGAGGAAGTGTACATCGTAGCTGTTCTGCCTCCTGAACTTTGGACAAAACAATTATTATTCCAAATGAACTGAATCATCTCCTTACTGTAAATAATTAGACAAATAAATACCTGTGGTCAAAGTGTTAATTTTGGTGTATTTCTTTAATGTATTTTAATGAAAGGTAGATCTTATGAATGGTTTATCAGTAAATTGGTAATATTAATATGTATCAGTATGATTCAGTTAAACACAGATGAATAAAGGGTGATATATTGGCCAAACTGAGAGACAATGGAGCATGCATCGTTACCATTCCAATAACCAGCCTATGTTGATTGTAGGTTGTAATAAAGAAATCTCAGAAAGACCAATAAAGTTCAAGCCTTTATTCCAAACTAGAGGTCATGTTGGATCAGTTAACAGGCACATTGGTAACACTGTAATCACACCCAGTACAATCTCAGTATATTAAATACATGTAAACATCAGTGTCAAGACTCATTGTTAGGTTTTGTGAAAAAGTGGTCCTCAAAAAAACCCAGAAGTGCATCGGTATATAAATTATGTATAAATAAATAAATAAATAATACATAAATAGCAAGAACTCATTGTATGTTAAACGGACATATACAAAACTCTTTGGTTTTGCCACGTCAACCATTTGTCCTTCAGGGTATAAAAAAAGGTTTGTTCATTCATTTCTGACTCGCCATTTTGAATTAGTTAAGAGGGTTAACAAAAGTAATGTGAGTTGTGCTTGTGCTTCAGACCTTTTACTCCAGAGTAAAAGTAGCTTTTAAAGAGACGGTAATACAGGGAACAGCCCGGCCAGTGCACAGACGGTAGAGGGTTAAACAGCTGAGATGGTACAAGGCTCTATTCCTCACTGATCCAGTCCATGGAGGTGTCGTATGACTCATCCCCTAACAAAGATGGAAGACAGAAAGGTGTGTTTAGAACAAGCCAGTTAGAGATTGATTATTGTGACACACCTATTCATCTCATATGCCCTGTTGTAGATTAGAAAACTGAATAAGCAATATTAACAATAACTCATGAGACACACCAGACCCAACAATAGAGAAGAGCTGAAGGCCGCTATCAAAGCAACCTGGGCTTCCATAACACCTCAGCAGTGCTACAGGCTGATCGCCTCCATGCCATTTCACATTAATGCAATAATTAATGGAAAATAAGATCCTCGGCCAGGTATTGAGTGTATGAATGAAGATACTTTTCAAAAGGTCGACATTTCTGTATTATAAAAATATTTGGAATATTCTAATATTTTGAGATGCTGCATTTTAGATTTTCATGAACTGTAAGCCAGAATCCGCAAAATTACAGAAACAAATGCCTGAAATATATCACTGTATATCTAATGAATCTAGAATATATGAAACTTTCACTTTTTTAATTAAATACAGAAAATAAATGTGCTTTTCCATGATATTCATGAGATGCACCTGTATAGCATTGGATGGGCGAAATGGCACCTCCATTATAAACCAGTTGTCCAACATTGGTTTATATCCTCAAAAGGGGTTTTGTGATCCTACGGACATCTCCTGTCTTCATGCAAAGATTTTTGTTTTCCTGGTGCAAAATATAATAACCAATCCTTCAACAGAGCATGGCAACCACTGCCGTAAATATAAATATTGTTTTGGCTTGACTTAAAGGTTTAGGTAGGATACACTACACTATGTGACCAAATCACAGGGTACATTTCACAGTGCTGAGGTCACGATTAGGGCTTTATCAGGGTGTGAGTGTGTCCAGAGATTATAGCCAGCTATGAGGAGAAGGGTGAACCAGTACTGTGTTAGTGAAACCTACTTGGGACCTCTTGAGCACAGCAGCAGGAGGAACACTGTGCCTGGATCTTAGTCTCCAGTGCCTTCCTATGCGAGGCCTGGGCCCGGGGTGGAGTGGTCTCTAGTTGAAGTGCGGAGGTGAACGGGTGAGGAAAGGCAGTGTTTGATGTCTGAGCAGAGAAGGAGCTAGGAGCCCCATCTGAACTGTTGCTACGGTTACAGTGAGCACAGGAGAGTGGGGAGGCGGAGGGCCCGCGGGGGAAGCGGGCGTGTTCTCTGTCACCGTACTGTCGCTGGGCGCCGCTGTGATGCTCCGAACGCACCCGCTGCCAGGCAGAGTGAGAGGGCACGATGGCCATCACCTACAAGACAAGACATACAAAATAAAGATGAAAAACAATCTAGTGCCGTCAGCATTTACACATTTATCACGATTATTTTTAACACCGCTGAACAACTAACTTGCTTTCTATTTTGTCCCTTCGCTGCAACTTACTAACCGCCCCCAGCAGCTTCCTCTTCCTACCACCGCGGAGACCAAAGATAATTATGCGTTTCTGAACGACTCCTTTTCATTTTTAAAAGACAATATGCACACACTCTAGAGCACAGAGCTCATATTAGAGAAACGCTCCCCGTGGACACGGCCCTTCAGTCGACAAGTCAAACATTAAAAGCACCTTGTGTAAAACAAAATTACTTGAGTGACACTCTGCATAATTATCAATGTGGAATATTAAAAAATATATATTTCACAGAATAAGCACTTTGAAGTTGTCTCCTCAAGACCACACTGTTGTTGTAGCATTCCTTTTTTGAATAAGGCAAGATACAGCTTTGAAGTAGACATCTTGTTACACTCCTTTTGATTTGAAATAAATCGAAAAGTCAATTTCATAAAGTAGCTTTCTTTACATTCATTTGATAACCAATAAAAATACAGGTAATACTTGCTTTACATGGTTAATATGGTCTTAAAAATATGTTGTGAAATGCTAAATTTTAAACATGATTAAAAGAAATATGATCGATCACTATTGAAATTCTGTGGTTTATCAATGTTGAGAAGAAATGAATCGTTTAACACCCCTAACAAAAAAATCCCACAACACTGCAAAGAAAAAACACAACAGAGATGGTACAGCTAGTATTAAACTGAATCAATACCATTTGCAGTCTGCAGCAAAAAAACAAGAACTATTTATCTCTGATTAGGAGATACTACTTGCGTGTACCTCTTCGCAGCAGCGCCTGCTGACGGCGGCCCTGTACTCGATGCGAGCCCACAGCTTGTCTCTCAGCTTGAGGAAGCGGGGGAACTGCTTCCTCCAGTTCTTGCCCAGCGCCCAGGGAAAGATCTCATACTTGCTCTCCTCCTCGTCCTCCTCCATGGTGTTAGCCAGGTACCTGGGCCGAAAGGGGGGTTAAGCAAGGATAAAAAGACACAGGCAGAACTTGTATTTGTTGTCTCTGAGACTCACAGTGCAATGAATAAATTCTTCCTGGTGTATTCTGCTAGAGTGAAGCAGGCCCTTTTGAAGTACACGAAGGTCATGGCCAGAAGGTACTGATGAGACAGGGAGGGAGAAAAAGTCAGGGGTCAGTTGAGTTCATTGTAAGCATCACAAAGCTTATGAGATCTTTTCTTCACTTTCACCGTAACATTTTTACCTTGTCTGTCATTTTACGGCAACAGTCCATCCACAAAAAGTCCTGGATCAGGTCGTCATCTGAAACCAAACGTAAGTATTTTAGGTTAAATGCAAAATATTCTTCATTCTTTACAAGTTTAAGCACAAGGATTTATCACTTTGATGACACTGAAACCACTCATTAATTCACCGAAAAGTCTGAAGAAGGATGCCATCTCCTGCCGCTGAATGACAATAGTTGGGGGCGGCAGGGTCATTTTGGAGTAGTACGTGTCATCCCTGCGCTGGCTCGTCTGGCTCTTCCCCGGGGGGCCCTGGATGTCATGGCCGTTGGCTCTCTTGAGACGGAGGCCTCTTCTGATGATCTGGAGCGAGTGTGAAGTGTTGGGCCTAACCTTGACAGTTACCGAGGGGGGAGTCTGACACCAAGTGTGTGTGTGCTTCATCATGCTCCACTTTTAGAACATCTGTGGGGAGGACGCCTATGACATTAAGAAGAGAGCTAAGAGGTTGACAATTTAACAAATATACACACACATTAACACCCCTTATTATTGCCACACAAAAGCATGATGAGGAGTTGAACCGGTTTTAACGAAATACTAATGACCATGGACTGTATGCTAATGACGAGCAGGCTAGAGCTAAGCTAGCGTAGCTGTCAGACACCTAGCAACATTCCCGACAGCTTTCAGTTCGAGGGAAGCTAACTTTGCCGACATTTCAATGTTTTGTAATTCCGAATATAAAGTTCACTTCAAACTAAACAATTTTAAACAAACTGAACCAGGTTATTGCCTCCGGATATCTCAATTCCCCGTTCAGTGAATGAAACAAGTGACAAGCAACCGACCAGAAAAAGTCGACATATTTCTACGTTACTAATTAACTTTATCAGTGACACAAGTGAACATGGAACAACTAAGGTGAGAAAATACCAGTAAAAACGACGGAGAATGGAAACAATTACCAAGTTTAAAGAATGTACAAGTGTGAATATGGCAGTCGTTAAAAGTCACTGACCAGGGAGAGAAGACGGTGGTCGTATGAACGAGCTTTGGGATCCGCGCCAATCGCGCCGCTGTACACCTGCACGCGAGGACGCGCAGACCAATCACGCCTCTCCTCCTCTTCTTCTTCCTTGTCAACCAATGGCGAACCGCCCCTCTGTCTCCAGTCAGTATTCAAAGTGGAAGCAGACTAATATTTGTAAACTACATTATAGACAGTCAGATTAAAACGAATAGAAGAAAATAATAATATTTATACAGAAATAGTTTTTCAAATGACCATTGAAAATACACTCTTCCATTCCACAATCTAGTCAAGTCTCATTTATGTAATAACCTGCTATCAGAATGTTCTCTTATCTTAGTGAGGATTGGACAGCAGCCTGAATTTAATAGGCTACTCAACTTGGCAAACTACTGGGTTGTTGAGCTGCTGGGACCCAATTAGTTTTTTCCAGTTGTCTAATATCAGCCATCCATGGATTTAAAATCCACACTCAAATCCTCCAGGACCATCATGTAATTTAGCAACTCTCCATTTTAGACACACTTTTAAGTAAAAATGAATGGGGGCCCAATCTTCATATTTTCGCCACAAAAAATGTTGTTTGACTTAATACATCATTGTGTGAAATAGGTAACCTTATTTGATTATTTTATACCATTCTCAGTAACTAATTCATTTATAGTGTGTAGCCTATAGGCTATGTAAGTGCAGACAGTCTACTGTCCGAGCATATTGATACAGAGGCAAAATTATAAAAGTTAGACCACCTGTAATATGTTAACACAGGGTCTCAAACTAGCTTCTATTGCAAAACAACAATTCCTTGCAGGGATTACAGACACACATAAAATACAGAAACAAACATAATGAAGGAAAATGTATTTAAATAAGAATTTAACAGAAAGAGGATTTTTTTTTAAAACAATTACAGAAGTTTAAATAGTGGTAAAACAAAACATGTGTTGGCAAATACACACAGGGGTAAAACAGTCCATTTCCTATGTTTTTTCCTTATAAATAAGTTATCTTTTCGACTCATGATTAACTTTATATCATTATAATAATATACCTATTTCTTTATTAGGCTATGTTATTTTTTGACGGCATTGAAAAGAAAATGATGAAAGGATAGATTACTTTAATCCTGTTTTTATTTCAGTATAGAGAGGCAGAGGACGGCCGTCTTCAAGCTATTTAAAGTTTCCCTCGCTGTTCCAGAGAGCTGAAGCTGGATGTAGAAGTAAAAAGAAGTAAAATAACTTTCAACCGCGCGGTGAAGGCATTTCAGTTTTTTTTATTAAAATATATTATGTAACATGGAAACACTAATTATCTATGAAAACACTTTTATACTATCTATGTGAAAACATCCGGGAAATTATTATTATCTTATTTGTTTGTTTTTCACATCACTGTTGATTAAATAGAACTATTGATACCATCTACTACAACTACATCTATAGCAATTTAATTGAAAAGAAACACCTACATCTTTTTTTAAATTGAGGGGATTTTGTTTTTGTTCATTTTCCTTTTTCTATTGACAATGGAAATGGCCCTATTTGACTAAATGGGAATATATTGTTTTGCAGGCTATAAAAAGCCACATAGCCACAGGGCTCTCATTACCTAAATGAGCTTATGTTCTTACAAGTAGGGGAGTTGTGTTGCTTCAACTTGACATATGTGCACGCTGAGGAGTTCAACGAAAGCCTCACTAATCCTCTCAGCAGCTTGTTCTTTGAAAAGGTGCGGAGGGATGTGCTTCAGAGCACGCTATGAAGATCTTTTTATGGACATGACTATCAATCTGTGGATTTATTTTGCCCATCTATGAAAGGTGGGAGAGGAATGTAAAATGGATTTATCAGTATTTTATTTTGGTAGCGTCCTCGTGGAAAGGGATCTTATCAATCTCAACCACTTCAGCCATCTTCAAATGACAGACAGAGCAGGTGGATAAGGACCTGAGCTTTTCGTTGCGTAATTGACTGCACTGCTATGTTGGTGTCTCAGAGAAGACACATAAACAAGCTTGTACTTGAAAACATCTAAAATGGGCTGCTCACCATCCAAAGGTAACAATTTCGGGCCTCTGGGTCCCATGAGGAAGGGGAGAATGCTGCCTCCTGCACCTCCAGAAAGACCCAGAGATTCCCACGTTGAAGAGGAAGACAATCGTAATGCAACTGGATCAACAAACGGGGATTCAAAGGAGAGGAAAGCAGCCGTACAACCCCAGGTCATTCAGAAAGACACTCATATGACGCCGCAAAAACAGAGATCTGTGACTGAGCTATCCTCTGAAGCAGTTCACATTGAGAAATTGGGAAGTCAAGGAGTGGACAACAACACAGTTTCACAGAGAAAAGAGAAACAAGTTGACAAGCAGGATGTGATAGAAAAAAAGCCTGGTAGAAAACCAAAGAAAAATACCAGGGGTAATAAAGTGCTGAAGAAAAAAGATAAGGACAAAGACAAACCACCTACAGAACAAAAAGTGGACTTCCCAGAACCTTTGGTAAACGCTCACCAAGCTGCGTATGCCTTTTTGAATCCTAGCATTAACAAATATGATGTTCTACTTGGACTTTTGGAACAAGCAACCCAAACACAGGTTTCTGTACAGCCCATGGTTGCTTTTATGGCTTTACGCTACGAGGGAATAATTCGGGGACTGGAAGAGATGGCAGATGAGGGAGAAAAAGTTTTAAAAGAAAATGGAGAACATCTTGCCTGGCCCAGCAAAATGAAAAACCTCTCTTCTTCTCCACCTCAGAAGTCTGGCTCTGCTATTATAGAGCCCCCACCTGATTTGTTGCAGCAGCTGCTTCAGTACACCACCCAGAGAATGCGAAATGTGAGCGAGGATGTTTGTTTGATTGGGGACTCTGCCATGGAGGAGGCAGTGGAGTACTTTGCATCTGTCTCTGAGGTTTTAGAAGAGAAATTGAAAGTCAAACGTTCAGTGGAGACAAGGCTAATGCAACTTTTATCTCGTATTGAAATGGCCTCTGTGCGCAAGCCAGGGCCAGAAGATTATACTCTCTTTAGTGAGGATAGTGGTATTGGGGCTGAGAGCGAATCCCTTGCTGGATCTGAAAGACGACATAGACGAGAGAGTTGCGGGTCCACTGGCACAAATAGAACCACTCCTGTCAGTCCGATGGGGTGCACTTCCATGAACATTAGGCAAGGAGTGTCGAGGCAAAGGCTTGCAAGTCAAATAAGTCGCAGTGTTTCCCTCAACTCACTCATCTCATTAGGTTCTACATGCACCATGATGGCTGATGACCAAAGAGACTCATTGTTAGGATCATTTTCTTTAGATGATGAGGACGAAGATGATGATGAAGAGGGGATAAGTAGAGGGATGGGGAATATGCAAGCAGGGTTTACAAAGCAAACAAAGTCTTCGCATGTTGACCGTGGACAGCATCTTCCCCAAAAGTGCATAGAGAATCCTCAAAATTTAGAAATGCCTCCCAAAAAGAAACATCCTGTAAGTGGGAGGATACAGTTTGTCGCATCACAAAACGCTAGTGCCAAACCAAAGGTAGTTGGCAGCCCGAAAACTGGTAGACGGCAGGTGCCAGACGAGGAGGAACGATCTCCAAAGCTTCAAACAGCAGCCTCTACTCGGAAGGCAGTGGTAAAAAAGACCGCAGTGACTCGGGAGCGACGTTCCCTGTCAGCAGAATCCCTGCGGAGCAAAGGTGAAGATTCCACTCTGCCTGGACTAGACAGGACCCAGAAGAATTCGAACGAGAGGTTGCAGAGGGTGAGTAAAAGCAAGGCAGGTGGTAACTTGAGGAATGTTCCATCTAAACAAAATCAAGGAGCCTCACCAGCAAAATCTCCAGCACTAAATTGCAAACATCCCTCACTAGAAAAGAACAGTAATCATAAAGAAGATATTAATCATAAAGAAAAGGCAGGACTTACAAGGCATAATAATAAAAAACAGGAGGTAACCAGTGATGAGGAAAAAAATCACCCAAAAGACCTGCACACATCTAAGGGTCCTATAAAAGCCACCCCACCCCCTAGCCCTCCTTCTTCACCACGACCATCTTCAGGCCTGCGAAGGGGCAGGAACTCGGTCAAAAAGTTGATTGATACCTTCAGTCAAGGAATAGAGGAACTAGATTCTCCTAAAGGTTTGGGGCCTCTTAAGGGAGTACGAAAATGTGGGGTTCCTGTCTTACCTGGTTTAGGAAATATGGAAGCTGTACTTAGCACTGGGATAACCAGCTGTAGACCAGACAACCCTTCATCTGAAAAAAACATTGTTTTTGATCCTGATAGTCTTCCCCCGCCTCCACTGGAAGTATTAATGGACAATTCATTTGAAAGTGCCCAGAATCTTTTAACTGGTGTAGCAGATGAAAGGGCTACAAAAGTTGGGAAATCACCTGTATTAAAAAGGGCTGCAATATCGCAACGACTGAGGGCCTCAGTTCAATCAGTGCTGCCATGTAAAGGAGGCCTGCCACAAGCTTCCAAGGTTATTTCCCATCAAAGAGCAGATCAAAAAGACACAATTGCTCCGTCAAAAGTGAGCCTAACAAATGCTCAACTGGAGGCAGAGCCAGAAAAGGAAACTAATGCCTTGGACCAGCAAGCCAGAAAGATCACACGTCGAGGACACTCCTCAGACTCAGAGAGTTCATCAACAAGTTGTGTTGCAACAAATCAATCTGCCAGTCAAGGAGAATCGGCAGACACACAAGATGGTGACAACCATTCAGTGCCTGTAACTAACAATACAGTCCCTACAGTGCCTCCTTCTTCATTATTCAATAGCCAACCACCTGCCACCCCACCTGTGTCTAGAGGGCGAATGTTACCATCCACACCTTCTACACCAAACAGTATACATCGAAGACTTCCCAGCCCCCACAACTTCAAAGGGCAGCCTTCTCCACCCTCTTCAGCTAGTCCCCCTGTTAACAGGATACTTCCCACTCCACAGGCAGTTCAGAAAAGGCTCCCTAGTCCACCTTGTGCAAAGCAGAATGTTGTAAACTCCAATTCATCAACCTCCTACACTTTAAAAGGACCATCTCCACCAGCCTCGCCAAAATTAAAAAGATGGTCAAACAATGTAAACCCAAATTCATCCCCCTCATACCTTTTCAAATCACCATCCCCACCAGCCTCGCCACAAGTACAAAGATGGTCGAACACTGTTAACTCAAATTCACCCCACTCCTACCCTTTTAAAGCACCATCTCCGCCAGCCTCACCGCAAGTACAAAGATGGTCGAGCAATGTAAATCCAAATTCACCCTCCTCCTACCCTTTCAAAGCGCCGTCTCCTCCAGCCTCGCCACAATTACAAAGATGGTCGAGGGAAAACAGCTGTGAAGACTTAACTTCTGCTCGAAAGATTAGTAATGCACGTTCAGTCTTCGGCCCTGCATCTCCATCCCTGTTTAAGGCCCAAACTTGTCCAGTTCCCCGACCCCCTCAAGCATGGACCTCAACCAGGGTCTCCTTTCTCTCACGCGCCTGGGAGAGTCGTGGGAGGTTTCCTGTATCGACTCAAGGACATCGACCATACATCCAGCGTTCCCATTCAGACCGAAGATCAAGTCTAAGAACGCCTCCAAGAACATCAGGCATCTCAGTGGCTGAGAGTTGCGGGAGTGAGCCAGCAATATATTCACAGGGGTGAGTGTTTACCCTGTTTCTATCTTACACATCCTAAATCCTTAAATGTGACATATTATTCAGTCTTTTGTTACGGGTTATCTTATAGGTAGGTACCTTAATTTTGTACTAGAGTAATAATGATTTGAGTAGTTTGCTCAAAATTGTAGCTTCTGTATATTTACATCATTTGTAATTTTGTGTTAGGACTTTTTTACTAACCTTTAGTGTGTTTTCTAAATTATTTAATTGATGTTTAAATAATCAATTCTGACATTTCTTTTTGGCGATTAATAAAGTAGTGTATCATGTACAGTATCTATGGTTATTATTTTAGGACAATATTCAATTTCACACAAAATAATAGCAATATAAAAAAAGGAGGCAGTATTTTGGTATATATTAAGTTCATAAGAAGGAGGTAATACCAACATATTTGTAACAAAGTAGATTATTAAATCCTTAACTGACAAAGATATGCATAGAAACCAAATGAATGTTCACTTGTAAGTGTATACTTCATAATGTTTAATGATGAAGCATGTATATTTCAACCACACTGGTTCATTTGTCAGACCATATTTATATACAGTGCTGCTCGAAAGTATGTGAACCCCTTGAACATTTTGGAATTGTATTTAGTGTAACCATTAAACATATTTTTTTAACAATACCAGTATTTTTATATGAAATAACAGATGTTTGTTTATCAATTCAACATTTTTATTTTCTGGAAATCAATTGTTAAAACAGATAAAACAAATGATTTGCCAACTTTTGTATGAGCAAAAGTTTGTGAACCTTGAGCTGCATTGCTTAAATCGAGCAGGTAAACACAATCAGGTGGGCCAAATTGAGTGATGAAATGGACTAACGTAATGAGAGATCTTTAGAGAAGAAATTGTCCGGCACTAGATAAAGCAGGGATCAAACCAGGTCAGTTTAGGCCCACCAAAGTGAACCCATACAGGTCAGACACCTAAAAGGGAAGGGAAATCTCAGAGGATCTTAGGAATAGTGTTTGTCTGGGGACAGCTATAAATTGATTTAAAAAAAGTTTGAGATCCATCGGTCCACCTTGAGGCAAATCATCTACAAATAGAGAGCTTTAAGAGTGGCTGAACATCTGCCTAGAAGTAGACTTCCTTCAAAAATATTCACAAGCGTCACAAGAAAAGTGATTTTTCAGGAAAAGCCAGCCCAAACATTACATCTAGTGATTTGCACACCATTTGCCACCACCGTTCTTCACTTGGGAGAAGGTTCTCTTGGTGGTAGGCTGAGTCGCGTTTTAGCCCAAACATGGCGGTTTTGGTTATGACTTAACAGTTCAATTTTGGACTAATCTGTCCACATAATAGACTTCCAGAAGACTTCAGGTATCTCCAGGTGCTCTCTGGCAATGTTGTGACAAGCATTTTTTTAATTTTCTGAGAGCAGAGGCTTCTTCAGCCATCCTCCCATGAAAGCCATGTTGACTGAGTTTTCTTCTTATTGTGGAACCATGCACATCTGTCCCAGATGCTGCAAGAGAAGTCTGCAAATCACTACATGTAATGTTTGGGTTGGCTTTTAACTGAAAAATCACTTTACTTATGGCGCTTGTGGATAGTTTTGAAGGAAGTCCACTTCTAGGCAGATGTTCAGTCACTCTTAAAGCTCTCCATTTGTAGAGATTTCCCTCACGGTGGACCGATGGAGCTCAAACTTTTTTTAAATCAATTTATAGCTGTCCCCAGACAAATGTGCAACATCACAACTCTATTCCTGAGATCCACTGAGATTTACTTTAGTCTTGGCATGTCTGACCTGAATGGGTTCACTTTGGTGAGCCTAAACTGACCTGGTTTTATATCTGTTTTATCTAATGCAGCCAAATTTCGTCCCTTACGATATGTCATTACATTGGTCTATTTCATCACTCAATTTAGCCAACCTGATTGTGTTTACCTGCTCGATTTTAAGCAATGCAGCTCAGGGTTCACAAACTTTTGCACATACAAAAGTTAGCAAATCATTTGTTTTGTCTGTTTTAACAATTGATTTCCGGAAAAGAAAAATGTTGATCTGTTAATCTGTTATTTCATATGAAAATACTGGTATTGATAAAAATGAATTAGTAATGGTTAAAATAAATAAAATTCCAAAAGGCTCAAGGGGTTCACATACTTTCAAGCAGCACTGTATATTTTTTTAAATACTGTAAGTAGTTAGCTACCAACTGTACAACTTTCCTCGTTTCCTCAAAAACATTTATACACCCTTTCCAGGAAATATCCAGCTCCTTTCTAGAACATTATTAGCAAAATGTCCTAAAATGTTGGAGGAAAGTAAGGGACCCATCACAGTATAGTGTTACCAGCTCACTGTTTTGGTTGTTCATGCATTTATAAAGGGAGACCTTCTGTACATGATTTACTTATATATAGGGTTGCAAAATTCCGGGAATTTTCAAAGTTGGAAACTTTTCATGGGAATTAACGGGAATTTATGGGAATTAACGGGAATTTTGGGAATTAACGGGAATAAACGGGAATTTACTAAATTTAAAGCAGCCCAAATGCACTAAATTCTCCTAATTATGTTATTTCAGTCCAGGCAAACGTTCTAGACTGTAAAAAGCTGTTTTTCCAACTAAGTTTTAATATATTTATGAACATTTAATTTCAAATCAGATTTTTTCTGAAGTTTATTGAGATACCCAACTTGATATCATATATTGATTTTTACTAGACCAGGTTTACAGAGGCTTCAACTGGGATTTTAAATATAGTTGGGGACAATATATTTTAGCATAATCTTGACTAAAACAACCAGATTTTATGCAAGTACACTTGGCAAATTGCACATAGCACACATCCTACTGCAGGAGTACTGAGGCCACGCCCCCTACGCTCTGTGCATTCCTCCATCACATGGGGGGCCTACCTACTTCCACTCAATTTTCATTTCACTTCAGTAGTCAGTCTAGGGGTGGTGTGTGTTCATGGAATCTGCGCGGCCAAATTTTTGGTTATCCAATCAGCGAACAGAGCGAGTGGCTGAGAACGATGACGTCGAAGTCGCGCTCCAGTTTCAGTTGAATGCTGCGTTCGTTTATATTCGGAACTCCAAATTTCCGACTTGGTAGTTCCGAGTTCCGACCTGTCTGTGTTCCAGTACATCTGCTCGGGAAAGTATGGACGCCTACAACCTTTCTCATCCAAATAACTTAACGTTAGGCTCTAGCAAGTTACTGTTGCCAGGTACCGGTAGATCCATAGACTACAATATGTAGTGAAGTCGGAAATTTCCGAGCTCCCTGTACAACTGAAACTCACCGTCAGAAGGCGGCTCATGACATACGTCTGACCAAACGTGATGCGATTGGTTGGCTAATCCAGAGTGGCACTAGGCAGATCCGATAGTTTTAAACTTCAACAGACACCCGCCCCCAAGTGAGTGAACGTTTGCCAATTACAGCACTTCCAGACCTTCTGTACAAATGAAATTAAGTACGATGGTCTGGTTGGACCAGGCTAAGGCATTTGACTTTATTTATTGAATGGGTGGGGTGAGACTGATGAGTAATATTTTACTCGACATTCATCTTTTTGTTGTTCAGTGAAATTATTGATTGTTCATAAAATAATCAAAACTTGATAAAGTTCTTCTTACAAATAAATCTGTTCAAATGTAATGTGTTTTGATTGTATTATTTTGCATGGATGTCTGCCTATGACAAAATGTAGTGTTTATATGTTTAGATTTATGTTTGGTTATGAAACACTTCATTTAAATTACCGCCATTTAGTTAATTCCTATAATTTCCAATTTTGAATATTCCCAAAATTCCCGAGCGAAAGTTCCCGTGGAAAGTTTCCGGAAACTTTCCGGTAATTTACCGGAAACTTTCCACCCCTTTGCAACCCTACTTATATATAATTATAAATTGAAAGTATCAAACCCTACTGCAATTAGCTTTGATGGTAATATAAAATGCTCTAAAGCTACTAAATCATGCGGCAAACATGATATCCCATCTACTGTATACAAAATATAACAAATTAAAAACATGTCTATGTCTACTAAGGCATTTCACAGCTTGCCTGATTTAAATTTAAATATAGCATACTCACAAGATGTAGTGAGAGTCAATGAAATCAGAGGATATTTGAATTATAGAAACATTAGATACTATATCGATTTTCACATGCAATATAAAATGAGAAATCCAATCTTTTGAATCCTGCATTTAATTCACTCTATACTGTTTTTATCATGATATTTCTTTATTATAGGCTGCATTTATTTTAAATGTTTAATATATCAAGGGGTATTTGTCACACATACAGCACAGTTTGGTTCTCACATGATTTGTTCCAGATACCTGAGTGAACTCAAATCAGAGTCAAATCACACTCTAATCTCACTGTTCATAACCACCTAGCCTACTTCCCTAATTGCTAATGACAACATTCTCCATTCTTTCTTACAGGCTGGATGATGAACCAATCAGAGGCGATGAATTATGGGGTAGCCAATCAGACCTCAGGGCTACACCACGTTCTGCGTCACAGCCGGACCTGTGTGTTGTTGGACATGCATTTCACAGGGACTAACAGGTTCAGTGACAGGCCAGGATTATGGATTAGCAGGCTTTACCAAGGGTTTAAAATGATGGTGTTTATTCCGGTGGAGAAAATACTATATCCTTCGCCACAGTAACACGAAGTGTCGGGAAAAAGTGTGTTTCCAGGGGGAATACCTATTATGACACAACTTTGTTTACAATACATGGACCTCATTATGACATAGGCAACATACTGCCCACAACTCATACACATATCAATATATGTTTTAGAAATGAATCATGCTTCACACAAGGTTGTATTCATTTTCTTTAATTTTGGGTTAAATTTACACAATAAATATTATGTTGAGTCTTGCCGGTCTAAGGTGTGCTTTTGTAATGATTTAAAAATAAGGAAAAGTAGTCCACAAACAGTAACGTGTGATCAAATAATGGAGTATTTAAGTATTCCTTCATTGCTGCCAAATTAGCAGTATCATTGACTGAACTGAAAGTAAATCACATCAGTGGCATGAACCCTCAGCACGTGTACCCTTGTACGTCTTTTGCTCTTGGAATAATACAAGCAAGTATGTCATCAATAATAGTGCAATATCATATGATTGGTTTTAACTGCGTTTTAATGACTCCTGTGATTATCTATGTTGTCACAAGGTAAAACATAAAGCCAAACTCAATTATTTTCAAAACGTTTTTATTTTGTATCAATTGTTATTTCACTGTTTCATGTTTCATTTTTACAAGTTGTTAGTTAATAAAAAAATAACATACAATCAGTCACACATTCGCATGTCATTGTATTTATATCAATGATATCCATTATAGATTAAAGGTCCTACGAGTCTCATTTTTCCTCTGATAATCAATCATAAATGACATGTAACAACAAACGAGACTATTAGTGCAAAGAATGCTATTTTTATATCGTTTTTCTCAATGCCTTTGTCATGGGTACGCTCACCCTGGAACTACAGCTGGCGTAGTAAAAACACTACCGCTTTAGTCCAAAGGGGGTGAAAGAATTAACACAAACTGAAAGTACCTCGGAGCACCTGTAATAAGTCAATTAAAGGTGCACTATGCAGTTTCAGGGCAGGGGGATTTGTTCACATTTGCAGAGCCTGCAGTTACTAAACTACTACATGTAATTCTTATAGTATTGAGTCATTATATCATCATAAATAAAAACAAAATTATTATTAAAAAACTGTGGGCCCTGCTGCTGTAAATAACATCAGTGAAAAAGTTACTTTTTAGGTAGCTTTCTAACTGCAAACCGTGTTCCTGGATCCAATGTTTCTGTGAAGAAAGTTTTGTTATTCAGTTATGCAACAATACCTTAGAAACTTTTCAAATAATACTCAATATTAAGGGCAGCAGCGGCTTAGATATTCTGACTTTATTCCCTATGAGTCAAGTTACGAAACCATTGGATCCTACAAATACCATAATGCTACTTACCAGCATCTGTCATGAAACCTTGTCTAGTAGGTGCGTATTTAAAAAAATCCAGTTTGCACTCCAGACTTTCTCTTTAACATCAAGCACCTAGCTGAATCCAAGACAATGAAAGGGGAAGCACAACTTTAAGATAATGTCCACATCACATGGGAGCAGAATTGGGTGAAATCTTTTTAGGTCTCATTTGACAAGGATTTATTTGGTAAATGTGCTTATGTAAGGCACGTAGCTGCTTCCGCAAAAACTGATTTAGGAGATGTTTCTCACTGTGCTCAACACTTGCTCAGTCAGGCAACCAAATTGCTTGGGAGATGAAGCTGTTGCCTAGAGAGACCAAACAAGAAGAGCCTCAGGCACATAAAGAACCACAATCACAGAAACAAAAATTAAATTAAACTGAAATAAGACTTTTTTTTTACCGCCTATCTTCCTTTGAGATGACTTGCTCATGTTGCAGTAAATGCTAGCTTGGGGCTCAAACATATCAAAACTCATTCATTTGTATCTGCAAGTTAGCCAACTGTGCTCAGCAAATTCACAGTGGCAGAGGCCTTTAAACAGAACAAACCTAAGCGATGGAGCACAGTGGCCTTTAACAACAACCCTTTTTACATCACTGTCTACATTCCAGGGAACAGGTGAATGTGGGGGTCACCTCATTGTACGAGGAGGAGCAATAATTGGGATCTAGGAGTCCACCATGCAGTGGTAATTGTGCTTCAGACCTTTAGCACGCTGACAAAAAAAACCCTCACTTCAAATACCAGGCGTGTGGTAGAGCATGCAAAGGTGCTGTAAAGGTGGATAGGGGTTTGGTATAAAATGTCAAGGGGAGTTGGAGTGGAGTTATTGTGTGGGACAGTATCCAACACTGAATTATTCCAAACAATCTGTAGTAACATGTCAGCACATCATTTATTGAATGTCTCAGGCGGCATCAACAATGTCCTCAATATCACTATACCAGAACATCCCACTTGACATCATTTCACCATATGCAAAGTGCTTCTTACAACATCATTGAAAGTGGATTACTGTAATATCTGCTGCCCGTCTCAGGCTGATGAAGAGACTGAAAAAGGAATTATTGTGTTACTGTCTGTCTGCTTGTGACCAAGTGCCAGGCCATGCATATTTTTCTGTGTTTATTGCCTTTTGACAGAATCATGCTTTGATAATGAAGAAGCACTGGTGATTGTTTCCCTTTTCTGAATACATCATTTTGTGTTTTCCTTCAAGCAATATGAATCAATAATGAAATAAAACAACTGAATATGTTGGGTAAGTATCACGATTGGGTAACACTTCAAAGTGAGGATGGTAAGCTTATAGCATTAGAACTCACAGCATGCTGTACTTCTAAGTGTAACTTATATCATCAGTCCTTGTAGAGAGTATAACTTTAAATACACTCAGAACCACACTTTTTAGGATTTATAATGCTAATGAATGGAAGCCCCAGAAATGCAATTATGGCGTTTCACAACAGACAATCCAACTCAATATATCGATTTAGTTCCAAATATGTGAAAGCTTTTTGTCCTCCCTTGCATTTTGTCATTCAGAGACACTTCCAATTCATTTGCATTTTGCACCAACGCTGCACGACTTTGTATGGACTGTTCAGAGTGGTCTGCGACAGTTTTGATGAAAGGTGTAAAGATGGTGTCGATAAGGTCCCATTCATAGGAGCCAAAGCTGCCAGATGATGAATACTGATGTGAATACAAAGTTACAGCCTGATGTGAACTTAGCTGACGACACACACACACACACACACACACACACACACACACACACACACACACACACACACACACACACACACACACACACACACACACACACACACACACACACACACACACACACACACACACACACACACACACACACACACACACACACACACACACTATGCGCTCCCTCTGACTCCACACATCAGTCAGGGCTGTTCCCAGATGGTGGAGGATTATGTAGTTCTCCTAACAAAAAAAAGAAACCTTCACTGATGCGGTAAGGTGATTTGTGGTGCACTCCTCTCTGACACAAACACTAGATTCTCTTCTTGAATGGCTGCATGTTTTATTGCAGTCACACCTTTTGTGTTTATGTTCAGTCAGTACTGCCAAGTTTTTAAATATTCTCAGACTATAATGCCATACAATTAACATTTACTTTTCAGTTTTTCAAATACAGGTTGTAAACGAATGCCCCTATTACAATAATGTCAAACTTACATCAATATCTCTAAGTTATGCTACTGAGCTACAAAGCTAATTCCTTATTTATACAAGACAACTAACTTGATAGTTAATATCAACAAGTTATAAAGTAGGCTCATTTCATTCTAAAAAAAGGAGATACTGTTTTTAAATCTTATGAAAAGCAGCTTTTAATGTGGCCTGAGCCTATTGTATTTTTAGGGTTAAAGTATAAATAAACCATACATCAAACCGAAATTTGTCTTTCAAATGATTTCAGCTTTCAACATGTTATTTTTCTTGAAATGTAAAAAAAAATCCATCGTGGATGAAATGTGGTAATCTGGTTGGTGGATTAGTAACGATGTGTGTACTCAAGTTAACTAATTCTGTTACAAGGAATATTTTATCAAGCCATGCCTGCAATTACATCGGTTCTCCAGCAGAGGACCATCTCAACCCACAATCGAACTCCCACAATCCCTCTGCATTCAAATGAAACGTTAGGTCCACAGACATGGATGCATGCAAAAGTAATGCAGCATAACATCCCTTTTGTATTCTTTGATTATGAAACAAAAACAAACATATCACCGTTGGCAGTAAATTGTCCGATGATATTCTGGGATACTGATTTCTTAATAATGGTGTTGCTTATATTCTATTTGTCTTCATTTTCCTTCCCCATGTCTTTTAATATTACCTCGGAGAGATAGGGTTATAAAGTTAAAATTTAATTTCAACCGTCCTGGAATATCCACACCAAAAAAAAGAGGAAAACGAAGGGGATAAAAAGCTATATTTTACTTAGAACATTTATTGATGGAGCCTTACAGTTCCAGTTTAGATTATTTTTCTCGCCTTACAAATGCCTTTCCTCTTGAGGAAGGATGAGACATTAAGTTTGAAACAACATTCGTAGATTTATTTTGTAGGGCAAGTCTTCATTTTTCTTTATATATATAAAACAATCCATCCACAAACCTAATTTTGAAAATAAAAACGAGTTAAGAAAAGAATATTGTGGGAATGTATGTAAGCATTGCCTGACAGTGTGTGCTCTGGTATGTCTTAGAACTAGAACTTGTTAGCTTGTTTGTTTCAATGGCCACACAGAGTGCAGCCTATGATAAAAAAAACACCTCACTGGATTTCATTGATTGCCCTTTGCCCTATGAAAAAAACTTTGCTGAAGGCAGATGAAATACCAAGTGGTTGGACACTAACGAGTGGTTTACCAGCCAGGTGTACAATTCAACACTTTCTTAATTTGAAGGTTGTTTCTTCTAGATAAGGACTGCTCCTGGGATGAATGGTTGGTCTGTGTTAAGAAAAAATAGGTATTTAACACCTCACAGTGCAACCAAAACACAATATTACAATGTCAAAACACAATGGGAAGTTTTGATTAAACCTGCAGTGTGTAGAATTTTGGGTTTTATTTCCTAGCAGATTTTGTAGAAAATAATTTTAATATCCATAAGTAGGGGAGAACGGGGTAATCTGAGCCACTTTTTACATTTGCTCCCCTCTAAACGAGCTAAAATGATTTATCACTCAAATTTACACATTTTCCATTAATTCAGGATGTTTCCTAGAAATGGGCATTAGCAGAATGTTTTCAAGACAAAGGGCAGTGAAAATATGATTGTTTTAAAAAAAAAAGTTGTTATGTGGCTCACTTTACCCCAGCTGTGGGGTAAACTGAGACAGACCAGAAAAATCAAGGGGGTAAACTGATCCACTCACTTTTTCCACTCTGAAACTACCATAACAACACATATTGTAACAGTTAGAATCCTGAAAGCTAGCCACACATCCCAGAACTAATGTCAGACTAGTAAAAGAATGATGGGGTTTGGTCAATTAAGCGAAGCAAATTTTCTAAACACTTGAAAGTAACTCTGAACAAAATCAAATACAACATAGGTTTTAATAAGATTCAAATGAAAGATAGAACCAGTTTGATTAGAACACAGTCTGGGGTCAGAACACAGGACCCTTACCCCGGAATTCCACTGGCTGCGGGTGCGGTGTCCAACGGTTTTGCTCCGTGCGCTCACGTCCGGCAATACCCACCAGCTCCGTTTTCAAACCAGCACGGCCAGCTCCACTGAACAGCTGGAGTCGCGAGAACGAGGAGTTCCCGCGGTAATAAAAGTGACGGGCGATCGCTCTTGATAATATGATTCTCCTATATGGTATTTACACAACAACGAACGCACGGAAGGTTTGTTCCCATCCGAACGAGTAAAAGAACAGTGGACATGTTTATATGTGTCTCTGTTTTGAGAATGTCACCTGCAGTGAACACCGAGTGTCTTATTTTGAAAATTAACCGGAGGTTTTATTGTTTTGTCGGCGCTTGTGTTCCTGTCTATCTCGATGTGTTCTGTGCTAAATTGATGCGGTGAGCTCAGGCATCCGGCAGAAATAGAAGCAGTGCGTATTTCACCGGAGAGCTGGAGCAGCAGCGGAGCAGAGAGGCGGTGCAGAGGACGTGGTGGAAACTCACCCACTGACTGCTCTTAATTGTATTACTGTTTCTGCCGTGCTGGAGCGGAGAAGGACCGGAGATGCAGCCGGTGGAATTCGGCCTTTAGAGCCAGCTTGTGTCTGGGGGTCAAAGCATAGGAAAATCAGAACCAGCGAGAACAGCATGGGACTCGGAACACAGGAGAAGACCCAACTGGATTATAACATCAGCCTGTCATACTCTACAACTAGGCCTACTCTACATTCCAGCCCTGAAGGTTACAGGGAAAGATGAGAAGGTGCTCTTTCCGTGTGGTTGTCCCAGGTCGTCTTCCTGGTGTATTTCCTTGGCATGATGGCTTTTCTACAATGTGTATGACATTAAAATAAAACATGTTATGTAATATTACATTAAAATATGTTTAAGACTAAACTTAACTTGTGCCTCATGGTGGGGGAAAGTGAGACAGTGCCTCACTTTCCCCCACAGCATTTGGCTCACTTCCCCCCACCACCACAATTTGAGAAAAAACTACCTCTCTT
The DNA here is from genome assembly GCF_949987685.1 of Ammodytes marinus. NCBI lineage: Eukaryota > Metazoa > Chordata > Actinopteri > Uranoscopiformes > Ammodytidae > Ammodytes > Ammodytes marinus. The sequence goes on from NC_137219.1 coordinate 23,095,778, forward strand.
AGCCTTTCAGGCTAATCTTTAGCTAATATCATCACATGGTTTTTATATGTTGGTAGTTCATCAACACATATGATAGAAGTTTTTCTACGTGAATACATTTGCTTTGGCACAACAGTTGATTAAGTTGACAGCAAGAAAATGTACTTTTACATGCAAAATACCTATTTTGGTGAAAAAAACATGCTTACCACATTACCATGAGGTCCTCTCTTTCAGGGCCATGGGGAAATGAGAGGGGCTTGAAAACATATATCTCACATGACCAAAAATGTTTTCCGTTGCCTAGATACAGGGGGTGGCTCACATTACATTACCCGATGCCTCAGATTCCCCCGTTCTCCCCTACGTTTAATTTAGTGCATAATAGCTGATTTTTTTTTTTAGAATTATTATTTTTTTCCTTAGAAAGGGTCTCATATATGTCCATATTTCTCCATACTTTGGACCAAGGCCTTGTCACCGCCATTTTGGAAGTGTCGTAGTTGGAATGTCATCAGGTGCATTGTTTAAAATTGAGAATTGTTCTTGTCCTTGATGGCCACTGTTTTTATTCGAAAGGGGTGGAGTTACCCAGGGAGCGTTGCATTCTAGAACTTTCTAGAACTTACTTGATGATGTCATATTACACACTGCACCTTTAAGCGTTCATGAATAAAATGTTAAATCTATTCAATGTTTGATACTAAAAACAAACTATAACAGGACTGAGAAGCTAAAGCCATCACCCGTGAGACATTGCTAAATGCTAACATCATCAGGCTAACAGGCTGATGCATAGCAGGTTTAATTTTTGACACGTTCTTTAGTGTAGTGAGATAGCATGCTGACATCTGCTCATTATCACAGTACACAAAGTACAGCTGAGGCTAATAGATGTGTCGTTATTTTTGTAAGTATCTAATCATAAACCAAAGCATCTTTTGACCTCACGACGGCGCTATTTATTATCCTCCTGAGGGCCCTGGGTCTTCACCAAATTTCACAGCAATACATCAAATAGCTGTCAAGACACTTCATGAAAAAATTAACAATTTAATCATTGTGTTAACGCTGTTGCTTAAACGTTATTTTCATTTTTATATTATATTTCCAATATCTTTTTGTCTATATTTATAGGTTTACAGTCCCAGTATATAGTAAGTCCACATTAATACTTCACTGACACAAATTAGATTGGAAATGTGTTATTGGACTGGAAGGAATGTAATAATGCCAGCTACCACAGTAGATTCATTCGTTATATAGAAACCTATGAGCACATTTAACATGGTTAATTTGCATTTTGGTCATGTGAAGTTATGCTACTGTGGAAATATAGGAATACAGTGGTAGAAATGGCAAGATGGTTTATTAATTTATTATTGTTGTAGGCCTTGACAGGAAGTTAGTAAACCTGGTGTTTCATAGAGATGACAATAAATGCATGGGAACTTTCTCTCAGCTGAGGAAACCAGGCACACAGTCACTGTGGCTAAAATATACAAAGTTTAGAATGCAATTACAAATCACATCTACAGTTCCAATATAAAACGTGAGCACGTTAATCATCGGCGGTAAATGACGAGTTAAATGATGCATTAATATTGTTCATTATTTTGGTAATTTTTTCTATGTTAATGAGATGGAGCTAAAGTGATATTTGCTGAATGAGTTCCTCTCATAATGGCTTGCGCTACATTGTTATTCCATGTTTGCACAGCTTGTCAGTAGGTGGAATCAAAATTTGCCTTGCCCTCCAGCTCATCAATGGATGGTTCCAAATATTGCACTAGTTTTCTGGATCTGACTGGTTCACGTTATAGTTAACAAAGGACAGCACCCACACTGGCAAAACAGACAGTAACTTGGCACACGCAGAAGAAAAAAACACACAATGACAATGACTTAATCGATTTGAAGATACACATCTCTAATTATGTAATTATGTAGGCTACAGCAAGTAGGCTGCTAGCTGATTAAAGTGGCTACAAGGAACTTTCAGGAGGCCCCTTTGGACAAAAGTGGCAGTCTAGTGTTTTTACGACGCCAGCTGTTGTTCCTGGGTGAGCCTAAACAAAGGCATTAAGAAAAACTATATGCAGATAGCATTCTTTGCACTGATGGTCTCATTTGCTGTTACACATAGTCTAATTTATGATCATCAGAGGGGGAAAAAAAGATATAGCTACTTTAGGTGCCTTCTGGCTACCAGGTGGGAAGTGAAAAACAGCCAATGGCTTATAATGGATAATGAATTTAAATGGCCAATAATGCATTCTTTTATAGATGGCCTATTAAATGAATAAGCGCTTCAAGCCCTCCAACATTAACAACAAAACAGATCTTTGTTTGTCAGTCAGTGCCTTCCGAGAACGATCCATAAAACATCATAAAGTGTTTTCTAATGTGCCACCTATACTGTATTGTTGTCGTTCGTCAATTTTAAACACACTATGAAAAAATCATGGTCATGGTTACAAGATACCAACACTTACAGTATTATTACCTATTAATCAACACAATTAATTCAAGTGTAGACTTAACAACTACAATAGCAACAATAGTTTTTTTTTCTGGTGGCTTCAGTTTTAACAGACAGTTAACCCACAATGAAACTCAACCACCAACAGTTCACTGAGATATGTGGGTGTGCTAGTAGCGGCTAATTTAGCCATCATCAACAAACTAGCTGGTAAACATAGTGGAGCATTTAACCGCTAAATTGAGCTACATACAGTATATTTCCCTCTGTAGTTGCTGGAGAGCGAAACAAAGATGAAAGGAGGCTGACTGTTGGACTGAATATTGAAACAGGACTCTAAATGAATGCTAATATTGCTTTGTGTCTACTTGACTTAAGTTAGCAACCTTTTTCTAACATGCTCGCTGAGAGAACTTTGTCAATGTTGTGGAGCAGTGGCCAAAAAACAATCAACATAAATGAACAAATTCTGCTTTTAGATAAAAAATAAATAAATAATTTTTGTTTTAACAATCATAGACACTTTTTGCCACATCAAAGAGACAAAAAACAAAACAATTTCAGACAATTTCCCTGGATATTCTCCCAACAACTCTGTTTCGGATCGGTCGTTCCATATTTAATGTGCTCGTAACGTAGCCTATCATCTGGTATTGGAAAGCCGATCTGCACTCAAGCTCTATGTGAGTCTTCCAGGATGGGACAGGCGATTCATGGCAGGAGATCTGTGACACTCAGTGACACTAGAGTAAAACACTATCTCTGTTTAAAACCATCCCACATCTTGCTGAGATGGACCAGATTCCATTCATCATTACACACAATCCCAGACCAAAGCAAATAGCAAGACAACGGAGTGTTTCTCTCCCTCTCTCTTTATCCTATTTACCCAGCCTGTGCCCGTCCTCCACTCTGACTGGCTCACACTGCCATACTGAACTCTGTGGTCCAAAAAAACATGACCCACCAGCTGCCATGGATGCCTCTTATCAGGCCCTGTGTGTGTGTGCCCAGTGCTGGTCACAACATGGCAGCTCCCAGATAATACGGGCTGATAACCGTCTGTGGTAAATAGCCCCCAACCTCAAGGTGAGTTCCAGCTGGGCAGCACTGATTCAGATGCTTGGATGCAGAAAATATATGGCCCTAATCGGGGGGAGGGTGTGTGTGTGTGTGTGTGTGTGTGTGTGGCCATTCAGACATTTTCCACATGCATGAGGGCTAACAGAAAGATCTCATCTGCATGCCACTGATTAATACCATGTAAAAGTATGTTCATCTTACACATGACTGCATCTTAGTTTACACAGTGCAGGATACATTCATTCTTCAACATTAGACTATTTGATGCCATTACAAATGCTGCAAAAATGTAGGTAAATGTGTGGCCAGCAACTCTGGAGAATGCTTGTTGTCAAAATAACTTCTCGTCAAAATCAGTGAAAAGCTCCTCACAATCAGCTTTCCTGTCCGTGCTATCCACTGTCTAAAAAGAAGAAAACTTAGGCTGTATAAACAGGCATGTGGGTCCCTTTTGTTTACATACCCTTTGTTTACATACCAGTTTACAGAGCCTAGGCCTGTATTAACACTGGATGTGTTTAAGCGCACACAGTACGGACGATAGCGGATTTTAACAAAAAGACATTTTGACAACAAGCGTCCTCTAGAAAATCGCTGACTCCCCCTTTACCTCCTGTATAACTGTAAAGACATGGTCACATATTGGGAGCCTCTAACAAACTTGAAACACCTGCAGTGCCTCCAGGAAGTAGGGACTCCATCAAGAAGCATAATGTCTTTGAACGCTGTCAATGTAAGCAGTGTATTAAACTGTATTAATCAGTATAAAGCATCAATACCATGGTTGCCACAACAGACCCAAGCTAAGGATTTACAGCTTAACCCCAAACCTGAGGCCTGTAGCTGCACAACAATATTGAGCCTGAAGGTGATACCATAGGGTAGTTGAAAGACCTTTGCGAATACACATTTAAGGAGGAAGTGAGAAGTCTTTGAAACATTGAACTCTATTATGTCAACCATTGAAAAGAAATAACTATAACATAGGCTTTAAAAAGGATAAAGCATTTTCTGTGTTTTTCAAAGCATGCCAGTCTTGTGCTCTCATAATATAAATGTGCCATGAATGCGGATGTACTCCCAAGGGGGCTCTTCATACTAGGATCTAAACCACTGTCTTTGATCTACTGTATATCTGCTTCTTGTTTTGTTATCTGCTGTGCCCTCAGGCCCCCTCGCACTCTTTCATCTCGTAACAATGTTGCTCTCGCCGCGTCTCGTGATGATCATTTTGTCTGATTGCCTGCTTGGCAACATTCAAACTTCTTACCCTATGATGAGTTGATATTTATGCAAATGACTCGATTATTAGATTGTTTTTCCCCCCACTGCAAGCGTCAGGTATCGGAGAAAGGCAGAGGATGTAGCGTGTAGGATTTGTTAGGGACTGAACAAAAATGATAAGCGAATAACTGAGAGATCATTTGAATAGTCCCAAGTGTTGGGTTAAGTGTGCACAGTGGCCTTTGTTTCACAGCCAACCAACACAACCAATATTTCAGTTTGAGAAACATGAAATATAGGGGCATATTCATCTATATTAGTACAAAATGCTAAAAAAAATATATACATATTTCTTTTCTTAGATGGTATGTAGTGTTTTAGCTTTAATCACCGATTTTTAACACTTGAAAGAGACTCTTGGGAAATACAAGACTCCTTCTCCATGACAATAACTTTTTTTTAAAAGCGCTTTCTAAATAAGATATATCATTATTGTTATGAATAATCTTTTTTTCTCGCCCCTTAATTATTCTAAACCATCTTTAATTAGCAGCCTGAAGATGCTCGTTTGAGTGTGAGTCTAAAAACCATTTCCACTTGTATGACTGTTGTATCAGTAACATATGAGTTTATATAATTGTTATTTCAAAACGCAAAGCTGGAATATTACATTGCATTTAAGAAAGACTTTGTACCAACACCAGTTATTCGACTGTAAGCACACCTACAGCTCTCGAAAAAATTTAAGAGACCACTCCAAATGTTCAGTGTCTCTCGTTTTACTATTTATAGGCATATGTTTGAGTAGAATTAACATTTTGGTTATATAATATAAACTACTGACAACATTTCTGCCAAATTCCAATATATTTTTTGTCATTAAGAGCATTTTCATTAAGTTATGTAGAGATGAAGATTGAAGGAATATCCAGACATGATCTCTTCATTTTATTCCGGAACTGGATTGCGTCTGAAAATTGTTATAACAGTTATGTGAGGCAGCAGAAAATGAATCCTGATCCAAAACCAGAAAGCTTATTTAATCACTTAGTGAATATGTGACTGAGTCTCTAGTGCAGTACCCCGCCTCCCCTTTAAAAAAGGGATATTCCGCTATACACTGAGCCACTGTTGAACGTCACAGGTCATTTGCATATAGATAGCACAATCATGGGATCTGCATGCCAATGACATGAGAGTTTGACATTTTTTTTTATTTTAGATTGCCTATACTGTCAAAGATGATTGGATGAAAACTGAATATGTGATTAACAGGAAGTTCAATCTGTTGCCTGTATTATAACAAGCAATAATGAAAATAAATACCAGAAAGAGGGAGAGAGGAGGGCGAACGGGTAACCGGTATTGGTATTCAGAGTGAGGAATCAGCATATAAGGAATTGATCCCTACTCTTAAAGATGCCCTAACATCCTCAAAGGCAAACGGTGTGTTTGTGTTGTGTAGGCTATTAGTTGGGAGCGTGTGCATACATCTTAGGGCTTTGTACTCACTCACTGGCATGAAGGACTGTGGGTCCCAGCACGCCACTGGCATGCTCTGCATCTCAATGCTACCATTAGCATTCAAGGTCTGCAAACTCATGCTGAACTAAAAGAAAATACTGGCCAACTCAGAGTGGGCTTGATTATATACACGCAGTAAGAAGCAGTATGTCTTTAGAGAATGTCTGTAGTTACTCTTACGTGCAGTGACTCAACTTTGTCACAGTGGGGTTTACCCAGTGTATTTGACCACTGTATGCTGAAGAGTGGTAGGTCTACAGCAGTGCTTCTCAAATGGTGGGGCGCGCCCCCCTGGGGGGGCGCCGTGAGTTGTCAGGGGGGACGCGGGCTGCCTTGATTTTTTTTTAAAGTGCTAGCAAGCGTGATGTGTGCTTGTGTATGGTCATATCCGTGCGAAAGGCTGCGATTTGCAGTAAATAAATGTCCACATGTGTCTCCAAGTGTCTGACTATTTAAAAAGAAATCAAGCAAGTAGACTAATAATAACATTAATGAATTATTGGTTATCGCATCACAGAAGGCCTATTTGCCTATAATAATAATAAAAAAAACACCACCTTAACTATGTTTACAGTTTACATTTTTTTTGAATGAAATGCAAACCTCAGTTAATCATTTGCTCTTGTTTCTCTGTCCTGAGATTCACACAGACTGAGCTGTCTTGTTTACATGTTACAAATTGAGCTAATAAACTGAATTTGGAATATTTTTGCTGCAGAAGTTATCTCAGCAAATTTTTGTTATCTAATTTGATAATAAGGTGATTGTATGCAGAATGCTCGTGCCAGAAACTCATACAGTGGTTTTGTACAGATAAATAAATAAATATTAGCAGGTTCTCAATAGTATTTCAATTTAGGGGGGGCGCGAAAAAATGTCTGTCCCCTATGACAGAAAATAATTGAGAACCACTGGTCTACAGTATTAGCTTGGAGGAAAAGGGGTGTAATAATTTCCTTGTGCACCGGGTGGCAGTGTTACCAAAGGGATTCTTGTCATGGCAGCGTATATTTCTTTAATGTTCAGTATTTCAAGGGATGTACAATTTACATTTTCTTCTCTACTCATGTTTGTGTTGCAATGGAATCTAAAACTATACTGGCCTTTTATATGGACAAAGAGATGGAACTATATAACTCCTTCATCCATCACTTCATGTATCTATTTATTTTACAGATGTGCAAGACAATCTGCAGGTGGTAAATGAAAGATACTGGCCCATTCAACATCATTACACCTTTACTCCAGGGCACACATTGAGTTTGTCCACGGATGCAGTGGATAGCAACTCTGTGCTTTATTCTCCTGCCACACAGTGCTGCGGGTACAGGAGCCTTTGTGAAAGGTCAGGGAAGCAGCTGTGACTATTGTTCCACTCGCCAAATGTCACAATGTCCCAGGGGGTCGGTGTGACTGAATGGGGACCTTATCTGGTGGGATAACACCACTACTACTGGTGGAGGACCGAGCAGAGTGGTCACTGCTGATGTGTGTGGGAGATAACCTACTGGTGTGATTATGACTGATGACTGGCCCCCTAGCTTCATGTACACTTTGATTAGGCCTATAGTTTTGGGTCTGCCAGTATAATGACTCAGTATAATGTAGTTTTTTTTCAGCAAAAACGGAAAATTGTATTCTCATCACTCTTTCTAAAATGAAAAATAATCTATGAGTGAGTAACTAGTGTTTCTATCTTTTCACTGTGACTGTCCTTCCGTACAATCAGCATCAGAAAGGTTATACTTCCAGACCGATGTTAGCAGCAACGGAACCGTGACAAATAATCAACGGCTGACATCATAGGCAGACATCATTGCTTTGAAAAGTGGTGGGGACACCTATTTCAGATAAAAAAAAAAAAGAATAGTAGAAACATAGGCATATTTTTTCTTAGCAACACCTGTAGACGTGTCAGGCACATCCTAATGATAACCTTCAACATCAAATCAATACCTGTAGGCATACTTGCCAACCTCGAGATGTAGATAATATGGATGATTCTAAAACTGAAGCAGTTTTAGAAACAGAAACATTTGAACTTTAAAGACATGGTTTCCTAGCCTGGCTCCGCCCACCTACCTACTTCAGCTCAAATTTAATTTTCCTTTCAATAGTCAGTCTGGGGGTGTGGTGAATTTCTCAGTTTTCTCAGGAAAATCTACAGACGTCCAATCAGCGAACAGAGCGAGTGGCTGAGAACGATGACGTCGAAGTCGCGCTCCAGTTTCAGTTGAATGCTGCGTTCCTTTATACTCGGAGCTTGGAGATTTCCGACTTGGTAGTTCCGACCTATCTGTGTTCCAGTGCATCTGCTTGAAAAAGTATGGACGCCGACAACCTTTCTCGTCCAAATAACTAAACGTTAGGCTCTGGCAAGTTACTGTTGCCAGGTACCGGTAGATCCATACGCCACAATATGTAGTGAAGTCGGAAATTTCCGAGTTCCCTCTTCAACTGGAACGCACCGTCAGAAGCCGGCTCTTGACACACGTGACGACCAAACGTTGTGCGATTGGTTGGCTAATCCAGAGTGGCACTGGGCAGATCCAATAGTTTTAAACTTCAACAGACACCCGTCTCCAAGTGAGTGAACGTTTGCCAATTACAGCACTTCCAGACCTTCTGTACAAATGAAATTAAGTACGATGGTCTGGTTGGACCAGGCTGATGGTTTCCCACATTCTGGCGAAGAATGAAAATAACAAAACTTTTACTTTTATATGAAAGAGCCTACTTTTATCATCTATTACTATTCACCTCTTAGGTCTATTACTTTTACCGCCCTCCATGCTGGACGGAAACAATCCATCCAGGTTATATTAAATGTGGCACATGTCCAAATTGCACCACTTGGCTCCCCAGAAATACACCTTCCCAAATTGTACATGTTCTCTTTTGAAAAAAAAAAAAAACGTTCTCAAAGTGTTGTTATTTCTTACATATCTGTGTGCACTCTATTTTTCCCGAACATTTTTAACAAGTAATACTTTTCAAAAGTGGTGTTGACAAAATGTATCATTTCAAGTGGTGGGGACATGTCCCCAGCTTAAATAACACCTATGGCAGACATACATAATCATACTCCACAGCAACATACAACCAACAATTTATGTAACCTAGCGCATCAAGCAATAGAGAAATAGTGAAAATTATTCTTAGGCTATTATTTAACAAATGGATATAGGATGCATACATTCAGATACTCAGCTTGCAGAAAGAGTATCAGAAATGGTCGCCACTGGAGAGCCTCACTTTTTGCATGGATGGAAATTACAATGGATGGATTCTGAATGTAAAAAATACACAAACTAAACCAGCTTTTCATAGACACTCTGTATTCTGTTATTCGCTGTTCATAACCTTCAATTTAAACTTTGCTGCTGGCTGGATTTCCCCTGAAGGCTGTGTAGACATGGCCATGAACACTGGCTGAACAATTCCAATGGGCCAACTATAGACGTGACTATGATAGTGAATGTTGTTTGACCAAACATCTGCTGTGTTACTGCCTGCAAGGCAAATGGAATTGAGGTGATATTATGCACTATTTTAGTGCTCACACGCATATATATTGCACCAATGAAATCCCTGTAGCAACATTGTAATGACTAGCTTGCAATAATTCACGCATCACAGTGGTGCTCCAAGTTTATGCTAATAGCAGTGTTAACGTGTGTCGTTGTGTAAAGTTAAAATAATTCAATGTCTACTATCTTAGTGTAGCATGCTATGTCATGCAATTAGCAATAGGCCTGAACACTGTAGGCTACAATTGAGGCTGAGGCTATGTCATAAGTTCAGTATTTAGTTCTAAAGTGAAGCACTGGAAGTATTGTAGAACTTTAAATTCTGACCTGATGCTCATGAATAAAAAGTGAAGGTTTCAGAAAAGTATCCCGAAGGGGAACAATCCATGCCCATCTATAAAATAGTTGTTCAGATATGTCAGACTGAACAGCCCCATCTATCCAGAAATAAGCTCTAAAAGCTGCCATACAATGTGATTCTGCTCAGACATTCACATTTTACATAATGTGCTGTAATCCAATGTGTTAGTGCCTAAGGAACTGCTGCTGCAAGAATTTCCATTATTCTGGGTTTGAATGGGGAGCTTTGATGGACCCTACGGATTTTTAGTCCCAGTCAGAACACATTATAACACTGGAATGTGTTGTGCATACAGATGCTCAAATGAAAAAATAGCAAAATGTACAAACCACTGGCTCCAGATAAGATTAACAGCAAAGGTGTTTGCCTTCAAAGCCTAAAGTTGAACCCTGCAACACATTAATGAACAGAGAGTCATGTAGGAGTGGATCAGCAGCATGTCTTCGCCCCCCCCCCCCCCATGCTTTAGCTTGTCTCCTGAGCCTGGCAGTATCTGTTCACCCTTTGTGCTTTGTCTGTTACCTGCAGTGTCACTGTTAAAACGATGCCGCAGTACGTCTGACTCGCCTTCTCTCATGCCCCGTGCACTCTCAACACAGTCACTCCTTTGCATTTGAATCACGACTGCACAGTCTCCCTGGTGATTAAAAGACAAAGAGAAAAGATTAAACAGGAAATTAGAGAGAAACAATAAAAGCAGCGATCTTTACATCTTCATCCGTTTTGCCCAATTCAATAAATCTGTCTTCAGTTCAGAAGCCGTTATTGGAGCTTCAGCTTTAAGGCTCCCCTCTACCCCCGTGGGCATTTAATTAATATAAAGCTCTTGCGAGGTGAGCAGCATTTCATTGTTGTGCGACCCCCTTTGTGTGATATTAATTAGGATGGCTGCAAGGCACTCAGGGCTTTCACTTCCCCTTATGGGACTGTTTAATCGTGTCAAGTTTAGTGTGATTATGCCGGACTTCCAGATCAATTGATCAGTATTTTTCTTATTTCTTTTTAGAAGAAGTCAATGATCACACAGTTGGTGCATAGTGAAATCGTCTTCACTTTATAATGAAAATCCATCAATCGACTAAGAAAATGATCAACTCTTATTGAACTCGCCCCTTTCATTTCAGGTCTGTGTGCTGATCTGAAAGGTTTTGTGAGAGCTCATATGAGTATTATTGACCGGACCCTTTCTTGGGTTTAGTGAAATCTGCCCTCACCCAGCTTAAATGCATCCACTGGCTGGGCAAAAAAACTTTTTAATTAAAGTACCAGTGCACTGCACCTTAACCACTCTCTGTGGAAATAGTTTTTTCGTATACCTTAGATTTTTTAATCAATTATTGTTGCAACATTGCCATTTCTCCTGAGTGTGGTATGTGCTTGGAAAGGGGCCAGTTATTGAAGCTTCATAATGCTATTAGAAGCTGGAACAGTCCATCCGTGTGGGATCGACAATGTAAAGAAAATATTTCACTAAAGACGCAGATGGGCACAGATTAGCGTAGAGTAGACCGAGTTATTACTATATATGATATGCACTTTTGTAACAACCTGTAGGCCAGCCTGTGGGGGTTTAAAGTAAAATAAGAGTATAACAATAAGAATAATCAGATTACAATGATTTCTACACTACTTCATCCAAAAACATGTGGAGTTTAATAAGTGAGTGTTTTATAATGATTCATGGAAAGATTAGCATTCGTATAACTAAGGGAATGGGGATTGGAGTGCAGACATTCAAAGCAGACGGTTGAGGTTTAGCTATTTCCTTACTGTCAAGCACAGGAATGCAAGCATGGATGGATGGATGGAGGGGTTCTGGTAAACATGCAGTGTACATGTGACAATGACTCCGACAAAAGTAATGACAATGAGCCGTCAAAGCAACCTATGGACGAAATGAAGGCTCAGGATGAGTGTAGTTTATATGGCGTGCTGCTGATTCGTTAATGGTGAATTGAGGAGAGTGGCAGGGGAGGGCCGAGTAATTGGGGATCTAATTAGGTAAGTGGGAGCAGGTGCGGGAATGTGGTGAGGCAATCAAGGGATGGTGGAATGAGGGAAAGTGCTGGATGGATAGGATATGGCACAGAGAATGGGCATGGAGACTGGGAGTTTTGGCTGTAAAATAGATGGCCTGTGTGTAGAATTTAAAAGGTCACGTATTATGCTAATTTTCAGGTTCAAAGTTGTAATTTGGGTTCGTACTAGAAGCTGTTTTCATTGTGTAGTGTTCAGAAAACTCTATTATCCTCACAGTGCCATTGCTACATCTCCCCTTTTAAGCCTCTGCCTGAAACACTCCGCTTTAGACTCTTTAAGCCCCGCCTTCCAAAAAGCCCGGTCTGCTCTGATTGGCCCTGAATCTAAGTGCCAGTATCTGGGGGTGTGCCTTTCACAGGTGGAGGTAATTATTTGTTAGGTTGGTAATGAGGGGGCTAGCTTCTCCCCTTAATAAGTCATATGGGGTGATACATCTGACGTTTTTTTTTTAAGTTTTCAAAATGATATGAATGAATTAAAATAGTATTGGGACCAAGGGAAATATATTAATGCAATGAATACATAAGTGTTTGTACAGACTCTGTAACAACATGTTTAAACCAAGGAGCATGATTCTGAGATCAGGCTGGTAAGAAGTTTACTAGAGGTCAAAAACAGGCAAAAGTCAAATCCCAAGCAGGAAGGCAGGGGAGATGAAGCAGATGTATCAGGGGATTGCAAGCAGGTGTCCAAGGCATGCAGGGTCACAACAGGCAACACTCTAGACAGGCTGTACTGCCAAGAGGAGGTCAGGTGATGGGCAATGGCAGGTACACAAGGGTTACTGCAGGGTGGGGATTGGCATGATCTGAAACAAGAGTCGAGTTAGAGCAGCTGGTGGGGAAAAAGCAGACCAATAGTCTGACATTGTGACAGTGTTCTACAACAACCAGGATAGTTCATAAATCATGGGAAGGCGACCATGATTCCTGTTATTACTGGTTCAAATTGAAACCCTCCCTTGTGCTCGTCCCCCTGTTTAAATCAACAGACTTTAACATTTCCTTAATCACAAATTAGCCTCATCAAAGATGATTACTGGCTGCGGTTCAGCGTTCTCTTCCCGCAGTCTATCAGCTTGAGACAGTCTCCCTAGACAATATCTCCAGATACCTTCAACAAATTAGTGCTTGCCACTAAACCAACACGTTGACTGCTCTACACCCTCGATGCCGAGCTCATTACGGGGCTCCTTTTCAACAGTAGGTCCCCCTCTGTTCACTCTCATTACTCCTCTCCCTAACACTTCTCTCTCTCTCCTCTGGTATTCTGGCTATACTGTGCCCTCAGCCTATTATAGGAGCAAAGAATAAAACCCTACTCATCCTTGTTCCAGAACTCCGTAACAAGCTCCATTTCAAATCTCCCATTCCTCTCTCAAGACACTCACTGATCTGATGATCTACCCGGCAAAAAGAGGGTCTTCTGTCGACAAGGTCTTTGCTGGCCACACAGAGCGGACATTATACTGTTCAATGTTAACATGCTGTACCTTTTTATTTGGATGTGAGATCTGAGGGAGGGAGGGAGTTGTTTGGCAGAGACAATGGTGGGGTTGGAAGCAGTAGGAGTTTCATATCGTCTTTCATTTTGATTGCTTGGAAGGAAACATGTTTGTTTCAGGACATAAATGTTGTGACAGGACATAATGTGAACACTCTCAATTCTGTTGATGTATTTCAATGGAAGGGAAATATTGCACTGAAATATTTTTTTTTAAAAGGTGGACTTCTTTTGCTCCTTAACATTGTTATTGTAAACAGATGTTATTTGTCGATTTCTGGTTTATTTAAGCGCATTTTGCTCATTACCTTTACTGTATGACAAGAGTCAGTATTAGGCAGTATCAGTCAGTATTCTTATGATATATTCAAGAGACATCCCCTAGTTGAACCCAAGTTGTTCTATTTAACTGGAGTCAACCCTATTTTAGTGTTTAAAAAAAAAAGTATTCCAATACATTTCTTTGCCTAATGTAAAACACTTTGTATTGCTCCTGTGTTAGAAATGTGCCACACACACAAACTTGCCTTGTCTTTTTTAGTTATGGCTTAGTTATAGGTATTAGTTATATTTTAAATTCAGCAACATCAGTCTTCCCAGAGTGTGGTGCAGTGATGTAAGTTTGCCATCAATGCAATCAGTACAGCACCACATATCCTAGCTCTTAGTCTTAGTGATGGGAATACTTTTTCTGGGACAGAGGGATTAGGATTTGACTTTCCTCTGGATTCAAACTTTATATAATGTTTCCTCTGGCAGGATTGGAGAAAAGTTAAAGCTTGCTACTGTGGAAGTTACAGGAACTTGATCATAGTTAGTGTGTTTTCACCAGCATGTCCTCAGCCCTGGAACAGCAGCCACACAAACAAGACAAACAGAGTATAGATTAGCCTTCCCCCCTCCTGGGAAAAACTCTGCACAGCACACATACACACATAAACAAACTGTAGGTCTGCAAGCTCAGTTTGACTCCAGACTTGGACTCAGACGGACTTTGTAAATACGCTGACACCCACTGATCTGCAGTTTTTGTCAACTGCATGCCTGGAAGATATGGCTGTTCGCTGTTTGCCTTTTGTCTATGGAGATATTACTGACTCTGAGAAAATGGTGGCTCACCAACAAAAGAATGCTTAGAATTTTTTTTTCTTTAAAGAGTAAATGGAACAAATGCAATTATCATTTTATTACATCTACATTTGGAATCTATGTAATATTAGCATAGATGAATGATATAAGTTTACAGTACACACCGTCAAAAGCATAATATTTTCTTCTGCCAACACAAACCCTACTGGATGTTCCGTGGTATCTCTAGCTGAGACTGCAGTCTATTCAACACTTTTCACAGAGGGAAGCTCAGTGTTATGCAATGCTGAGCCGTTATCTGTTGATTAAAATATCAAGCAGCTTTACAGCCGCTCTGATTTCAGCTTTATGCCCCTTATGTTGGTCTTTCAGGTGGATCAGCAGTATTTCACACAGTGGACAGCTGAGAGCCCAGTCTGAGATGTCAGATAACCACAGCAGAGACGGACTGTATTAGTTACAGATAACACGCTTTATTTCTCTGTTTTGGCACCGCATACCCGATGGCTGGGAAAGGACTGGCAAGCTCGGATGGCTGGAGCTGCCAAAACGACTCCCCTTGTCCCCTCACTGTGTGAGACGGACAACTGCTGCCAAGCGCAGAGGTAGGGCTCTCAAGAAGATTAGGAGAGGCAGCTATAGAGCGATCAACAGGTGAATATATGAATAGACTGTCACATATTTCCGGGAATCAGAAAATATTTTAGCGAGACTTGGAATAATTTTCACAAACACTTATGATGGCAGACAAACAGGAAAAGACTGCAGCCAAGCCATGAATCACCACTCTAGTCCATTGAGAGCTAACGTCCTCAGAGGGAGGAGGTCAGGGAGGATGGATGCTGCCTCTCAACAGGGACTCTGCCATGGGGGACTGCTGTTCATCACCTGCTTCTGCCATCACTCCTGGACCTTCATCAAGTCAAACAAGATGTTTTTCTGACCTTAACATTGCACTTTTTCTGACTGTAAACCCTTCCCTTTCAATTTATCTTCCCCCAGTTTTTTTTTCTAAGCTTACCCTTACCATAGCTTTATAACTTCATCAATTTCATTTATTACAGTGATTTGTTACAGTTTTGGAAAGGCATAGACAAATGATGTTGTCCTTCTGATCAGGGCAGCAGATCAGACAACTCTAGCTCTTTCATACAAGATGTTTCAGTGACAAGTCAGCAACCACAGTGGACGTTTATGCATCAGCCAGTACACTGCCACCCACTGGCAAGGCGCTGTAGGTGCAATACATATGTGTTTCCAACATAATCAGTCATTTTGTTGCCATGTCCTTCTGGATAATTTGGTCACTATAGCAAAACATGTCTCACCAACCAGTGCTGTTTCTGCTGGCTTTGTCTTAAACAACACACTTAATCATTGGATAAAGTGAAACTCTTCCCAGTTGGTGGCATTCAATTAAAAGTAATATGATCAACACAGTTAGAACAATAAATGTGACCTGAATATCTGAAGTTAAATTTCATGGGTCCAGCTAAGAGACGTTAATAATAATCGAGACACACAAATGTTAACTTTGTGGTCTCCCTCTCTTGGGCACAAATACCCTCTCTATTCCTGTGTAGTACAATCAAGGAAACAACCTCTGGCATATTTCAATTATAAAAAGTGTGATTGTGTTGTGGGAATCAATGAGCTGTGCACATTTAAAGTAAGTGTCTATCCTGCTATGCTGAGTGCTCTCTCCAGCAGCTCTGGACAGCATGGCATCGATGTATACACAGTAGTATGAGTATATACAATGTAAGCCTGTGTGTGTGTGTGTGTGTGTGTGTGTGTGTGTGTGTGTGTGTGTGTGTGTGTGTGTGTGTGTGTGTGTGTGTGTGTGTGTGTGTGGCCAGTAGCAGACTAATGAACAGGACAGAAGGCCCAAAACTTCTTCACGGCTTGACAAGATATAAGGCAACTTTTGCAGCTGCATCATTAATGCCCAAGACTTCTACTTGGGGGGTTAGGATACGTGAGAGCAACATGGGCGAAACCACGCAACGGTGTAATAATTTGAAACAATATCAACCATTAGAACAGGCAGAAGGTAAGAAATGATAGTGTATAGTTTATAAACCAATCAATATGTTTACATGCACAGTTAAGTTGAGCGGTTATAGCTCAACTAGGCAATTTCTTTGGACAACTGTCTTTGTCCCAGTATACAACCATGGGAGCAGAAGTACAGTATTTCAAATTCTGATAGGTGGCAATATGCCCCCTTTCAGCCACTTTCAGCCTGAAACCAAAGTTAACCATCTGGTTTCCCCAACTTTTTCTCAGGAGAAAATGAGGCCATTAAACTTAAAATATTGATTGTTGTGATAATTGTCCATATTGACCGATTTGAAAATATTTACCACGATAATCAAAGTATTGGCCATATCACCCTGCCCTAGTATCCCTGGGAATTACGAAACCTCTGCACACTTTAAAGCTCCCATATTATACACTTTTCGGTTCTATTATACACCATATTATATGGTCTTAGTGGTCCCTAATACGTTTTTCTTTAATTGTTTGCTGAAAAAAACTTTCAGATAATTTATTGTACTATGCTGATGTTCAGCTAATCTCACAATGGCCTATTTTTTAAAAAAGAGTTGCAGGTCCCCTCGTAAATATACAATCTTTGAGCTCCCCCCGCCCCCTGTCCGGAAGCGAAGCCAGATACGCCTCGCCCTCTGTCTGTCAGGGCCGTGGACCAATAAGAAATAGGGGTGTGGGCTGCACAGTGGAAGCTTCTGGCTTTACGGTTTGTGAGGTCAGAAAAGGGGATAATTCTGACTGGAGTGTTTTTGGGGGGAGGGGTGGGGGTTTCAGAAAAGGGGAGAGTGAGAAAAGGAGAGATTGTTATTTTTTTTGATATTTTGGCAGTCTCTAGGCACACCGTGGACGCATGGATATGTTGGAACACATTTAAAAAGTGCATTTAGCATAATATGGGACCTTTAAAATTACATTTCAATGCCAATGTTCTTTGCCACTGCAGAAAGAAGTGGGCCATTAATGAGCAGCGAGGAGTAAAACATGTTTGTTTGTGTGCTCTGTTACCTAGAGGGAAATGTATGTTTGTTTTTCCCATAACCATAATTACTATGCTTTCCTAACCTTAACAAAGTGTTTTTCCTTGTTTACATGGACAAACTACATGAATACATAACTAAGCCGGAGACAACAGTAGAATTCTGATACAGGGAATGAGGAATAAATCAGAGATTAATATAAACAAATACTGGTGATAGATACTTTGGTAACACTTTACAATAAGGGTACATTAATTAATGGTTAGTAACTAGTAAATGCTTACTAGTAGGGGTGTGCGGAGTCGTCATTATCTGTATCTGTTCAACCAACAAAATGATCTGTATCCGGATACACAACAAGAAGTGGACGTGGCATATACAGTCCCCTCCATAAGTATCGGAACAGTGAGGACAATTCCCTTATTTTTGCTGTAGACTGGAAACATTTGGGTTCGACACCAAAAGATGAATATGAGACAATAGCTCAACATTTCAGCTTTCATTTCCAGGTATTCACATCTGGATCCGATACACAACTGAGAAGATATCATTATTTGTAAAGGAACACCACATTTTTAGGCGAGCAGAAGTATTGGAACAGATACACTTTAAATAAATTAAAGTGAATAAAACGTACTATTTTGTCGCAAATCCTTTGCTTGCAATAACCACATCAAGCCTGTGACCCATTGACATCAACAAACTTTTGCATTCTTCTTTTGTGATGCTTTTACAGGCTTTCACCGCAGCCTCATTCAGTTGCTGTTTGTGTTAGGGGGTTACTCTCTTAAGTCTCCTCTTTGGCAGGTAAAATGCATGCTCTATAGGGTTTAAGTCTGGAGATTGACTTGGCCAGTCTATAACCTTCCACGTCTTGCCCCTGATTAACTCCTTTGTTGTGTTTTGGGTCATTATCTTGCTTCATGATGGAGGATCTTCCAATCAGTTTGGTTGCATCTTTCCTTAAATTGTCAGACAAAATGTTTCTGTAAACTTCTGAGTTCATTTTGCTGTTGCCATCATGTGTTACATCATCAATGAAGAATAATGAGCCCGTCCCAGAAGAAGCCATGCAAGCCCAAGCCATGACATTGCCTCCACCGTGTTTCACAGATGAGCTTGTATGTTTGGGATCATGAGTAGATCCTTTCTTTCTCCAAACTTTAGCCTTTCCATCACTTTGGTAAAGGTTCATCTTGACAACAACACAGTAACACATGATGGCAACAGCAAAATTAACTCAGAAGTCTACAGAAACATTCGGTCTGCCAATTTAAAGAAAGATGCAACCAAACTGATTGGAAGATCCTTCATCATGCAGAAAGATAATGATCCAAACAAACTGCAAAAACAACAAAGTAGTTCATCAAGGGCAAGAAATGGAAGGTTTTAGACTGGCCAAGTCAATCTCCAGACTTAAACGCTATAGAGCATGCATTTTACCTGCTAAAGAGGAGACCGAAGGGTGTAACCCCCCAAAACAAACAGCAACTGAATGAGGCTGCGGTGAAAGCCTGGAAAAGCATCACAAAAGAAGAATGCAAACGTTTTGTGATGTCAATGGGTCACAGGCTTGATGCAGTTATTGCAAGCAAAGTATTTACGACAAAATATTACGGTTTATTCACTTTAATTTATTTAAAGTGTATCTGTTCCAATACTTCTGCTCGCCTAAAAATGTGGTGTTCCTTTACAGATAATGATATCTTCTCAGTTGTGTATAAGATCCAGATGTGAATACCTGGTAATGAAAGCTGAAATGTTGAGCTATTGTCACATATTCATCTTTTGGTGTCAAACCCAAATGTTTCCAGTCTACAGCAAAAATAAAGGAATTGACCTCACCGTTCCGATACTTATGGAGGGGACTGTAGGCTACCCGAAGTTTCTTTTACATTAGCCTACATTAAAGGAAGTCAAACCTAAATTGATTTTTCTAAACTAATATTCATTGTCAATACAATTGTTGTCCCTTCAAAGCATAACATGTATTTAATATTGACATATAAGTCAAAAAGTCAGATATAATTCTACCTTTTCATATCTCTCTCTCTCTCTCTCTCTCTCTCTTATTGCCAACTCTTATTGAGTTGGTAAACGTTGTGTCGCATAAGATACAGTGGAGCAATCATATTCTTTAAGCCTTGGTCTGAGGAAGTTCTAAATTTGTTCTCAGAATACAAAGAAATTCAGGGAACGAAAATATTGATAAATAACAGCCCAAATCTGTGCGTAGGCTACTCACTGTTAGTAAATGAGGGCCAGTGTTTTACTCTTAACTAAAGGTCTCCCTCTCCCTATTTTTTTACATTTGTTTTACTAAACTAAGATTTAGGAACAATCTGTATCAACGTGCCAATCTCATGAACCCTAAATAATATCTTAGCCTTTCCACAAAGCCATATGTGATTTTAATGTGTCAAGTTTGCAGTTTCCGATTTTATTGTATGGGTCCTGAAGTAGGCCTAGGTGTGTATGCATTGATTGATAGCTGAAAAAGTACAAGTCCTAAGCATCAGTTTGATGGAAACGTTGTGCCGTTTGAAAGAGTTTAAGCAGTAGGCCTAGTGAATGTAAATACATCGGGGAAGTGCTGACGGTGACTCGGGGTGCAGCATATTCCATCGGTTCGTCTATTCTCCGCCACGGCAGCGGTTTACGAGGAAGCACAGATAAAAACGGCAGCGAATGCGACCGGTAGAACCCTCTATTCAAGGGAAAGGGCGAACGCGCTGCGTTTATCAGTGGATAAAAAGAGAGAGACCGCGGGTCACGGGACGCGCCCGGTCCTCTCGTGTCCACCGCAGAACAGCTGTTAGTGTCATTCTACCTGTTGTGTCATTGAGGCGGAACACACTGCGTCAATTAAGCGCATAATATAAAAACAATTACATCCCGAATAATAACGGGACTATTCGGAAATTATCCGTATCCGTATCAAACTCATTATCCGTGCTTATCCGAATACATATTCGGATTCGGGCTCACCCCTACTTACTAGACACATTAGTTAACAGTTAACTAATGGTTAGTTAACCCTTATTAAGCATGAACTAACCATTAATTAATGTACCCTTATTGTAAAGTGTTACCTATATGGTATATATGTATTTCTTTATTTAAGTAAATGTAACAGAACTACACACTAAATGGAACCTCTATATCGCCTCAAGCCTAGCATGGCATATTCTCCGCTGCTTTCATTCTTGTTAATTACTAGCCAACATATACATGCTACTAATATATCTGCAAAAACCTAGTATCGGCTGATAAACTGGCCTATGGTCATGAACTGTGGTTAGTGACTGAAAGATTCTAACATTGATTTAAGTGGCCAACATTATTAATCCATTCCCAGGATAACAGACATCCAATTTGGAGAACAAATGCTGTTCCTTTTGCATTTAATAGAGTCGGTTAGGGTGATATGACCCTCTAGGTATTCTGAACATGTTTTACTGGACATGGCAATCCTAGACTCTGGAGAGATTACATTTCCCATCTGGCCTGGGACTACTTCAGGATCCCTCAAGAGGAACATTAGAACATGGGGTGAAGAGAGACACATCTGGGCTATTACCTTTGCCCCTGCTGCCACTGTGACCTCAACCCTATAGGATGGGAATAAAAGGGATAAAAAAAAACTTAGTTCACATTTTCAGTTTGCATTCTTAGAACCACCGTTATGTTTCCCTTAAGGTGAGACTCGGCGAGCAAAAAACGATTTTTTTCAAGCAGCGATCCATTTTGAGATTTTTGACTATTTGGTTTTCACAACATGTCTTCTTTAACACTAGTATTTAAAAGGCCCAAAATGTCCATTTTACATTACATCGATTAAACTTTCCATAATTATTCTAGGCGCTATTCTAAGATTGTAAGGGACAGAATGATTTTTTTAGTTTTTTAAAGAGATGCATAATTAGTTAGATATTGCCAAACTTACGTACTTATACAAGCATTTCTGGAAAAGTTATAAAATACACAGAAAATTATTATTTCAATATAGGTAATCAACTGTCAAAGTTTCATAATGATATCTAGTTGAACATTTTACCCCACTGTCTTGCCTCAGCCAGCGACTATGTTACTTTACTTGAATAAAGCCTCTGGAGCTTTTCCTTAAGCCGTATTGTGCTCAGCAGGTTTCAGGGATAGACCTGCCACAAGCCGAGACACCACTGAGCCTAGCAGCTTGTCTCATACACTCTGTTATAGTAGATTTATAACATAAATACTAGAACCAGAATGATAAAATTATACCATGAAAAACTTTTAAGCTGAAAGAGAACCATTTATTAAAAATAATAGAGTGGTGAATGTGTATTGTTCTCATATTGGATTGTGTGCTTTGATATATTTCCTCATATTGTTTTAAACCTGATACATTTTCTCCTATCTTTCCTTTCAGCTCAAACACAGGCACATTTCTGATTTATTGCGGGCTTCCAAAGACAACTCGATTGCTCTGACTTATTGTGTGTGTGTGTGTATGTGTGTATTGTATTCCCTTTTTAGAATGTGTGTAAGTCACTGCCTCAGTGTTGTCAGGGTTTTGCAAGCATGACATTTTTTTTTTTTTTTTTGCTGTGCTTATCCCTTGCCTCGCTTGCAGTAAGTCAATAAATCCTCTCTCCTATTGTTTGTAGAAGTGGCCAGATAAATGCTCACCTGAAATGCGCCTGGCCGGTGGGTTTATCAGTGTACGAGAAGAAAGCAGCCTTATTGGGCGCTATTCAGCGGTCTGTAACAAAGCGGCTCTGACAATACGCCTACAAAGCTGGTGTTAGCTTGGGTTTCAATTCATCGCCCAGTCCAAGTGACTCACACTGTTTAATAATATAATTAGGTACAATTTAGGGACCATACTGTAAAGAGTACATATGAAGAATATACAGCATGTAGAAAATTGAGATGTGCTCACTTCTGTTGAACAATTCTAGTTGAAACATTTGAGACAGTCTAAGTGTCCTGACATTTTGAGGTTTACAAGACTTTGAAATGTCATTGAATGAATGCATGTATTAATAGAAGTTAAAGCTCTTGCAATGATAATAATAATGTTATTATTAACACATGTAAACTAGTATGTAAACAAAGGGTGGCCACTGTAGCTAGCAACATGCCCATTCACAGAGCCTAGGCCGCGTTTTAACACCAGATTTGTTTTCAGCCCACACACAGCACAGACAGGTAGCTGATCATGAGGAGATATTCACTGATTTTGAAGTATTTGTTTTGAATAAGGTGTAAGTGTAAGCTTACGAAAGACTGGGTGAATTCTAAGTTGTGGCTAAAGTAAGAGTGATCAAAGGGAAGGGGCTGTGTGCTTAAATGAGTTGGTTCCAGTAGACAGTGAAGCTCTAATATGAAAATCTGACAGAAGATTTTGCCACGTAAGGGAGTAAGCAGTGAAAGAAGTTCAAGTGTCAGCTTTAAGCCTACTCTAAGTTCCTGAAAGTAGTTGATGCATCACCAGTGTCTTTAGACCTTACACAGTTGAGTGATCAGTTGGACTTGAGTTGTTTGAAGTATCTGTTGATGTCTGAACACATTTCAAGCTGCAGTTTGAGCTCTCAAGTAGAGGAATTAATGAGGTGATAAATCCTTCTGAAGCCCCCTTAGAAAAGTTAAGATCAGAACAGAGGTTAAAAAAATTAAGAGCACTAATCTAAATGCAAGTAAAATGTAATCATTTTCTGTTTGACCACAGAGAATTCAATGAACCATGTAAAGGAAACCAACTTAATACACTCCCAGCCTGGTTTGTCAGCAGTCTTTGATATTCTCATCTCTAGTTTTCCTCGAATGTACAGCTTCTTTCATGCGGACGGGACAACCCTCTTGAAGTGAAAGTAATTGAGCTAATCCTGAAAGAAGTGACAACAGTGACATAATGTTCAAAATGTGTGTGTGTGTGTGTGTGTGTGTGTGTGTGTGTGTGTGTGTGTGTAAGATTGGGTTGAATGTGAAGGAGACTATGACAGGGGTGAATGTGAATGATGGGTAGTCACAGAGTGTAAGGCATCTTTAGAAGAGGGGTGGTCCCTAGAAGGATGTTCTGGTCAGGGTCCCACAATACCACAAATACAGATATGTGTGTGTGTGTGTGTGTGTGTGTGTGTGTGTGTGTGTGTGTGTAAAGTAGAGAACACCTCCCTCCTTACTTCTGCAAAGTACAATCACAGATCTGACTTCCAAAAATGTGGCATCTTCACTGTAACCTGGATTTGAAAGGACTGCCACTTGGTGTGTGGGCGTATGAAGAAAGCTGGAAGCATCTAAATCAGTGGTTGACAAGCAAGGGTTTTATTACACCCCCTACAGGGTCACAAGATAAGCCAGGGTTGTTCTTGGGATGAGTAATGGCAAGGGAAAGAGATATCTTATTTTTGCTGCACCGCGTTAATGGGTGTCATATTTTTTTTTTCCCCGGTTAAGTAGTGAATCATTGAAGCCTCCAGGGTCTCTGATAATTAATCAAAAGAAACATCCTTAAGAGGGCGAATCATTGCGCAGCACACGTAGGCGTATACAGCCTGTCATGAGAGGTCGCGAGTGGGGATTGCTTAGTTTGGAGTCCAAAAGGTTGACAACTGCTGTTAAATAACACGTACAAAACGACACAGCCTTCAGGCCTTATAGCAGCTCATTTTACCCTATAGGAAGTTGCTCTACTGCTGTATATCAACCATGTAGCCTCACTAGGTAAACCCCAAAGTTGCAGCTCTGTGCTTTTGTGTGATTCAGGATTATTCTCAGATCTCTTGTGGTTTTCAAACCATTTAAAATCCGAATTGAAAAATAAAAAGTTTTTCTTTTAAATCTATAGACAGATCTTTTTAACACATCTCCTCATGCCCCCCCTCCCACCCACCCACCCTCCATATACACTGCTCTCTGTTACGCCTGACAAAGTATGTAAAATAATAACCATTAGCCCATTTTAAAATGTAATGATACAAATACTGAGGTAAAATAATGATAATAAAATAACAATGATAATACATTGATGTAGAGGAGAAGCAGAGCTTAACAAATCCCTTTCAGTACAGTTGGGAAACCTCTTTATATTATGACAGTATTGGCTCATAGGATTCCAAGTTGAATAGAACTTGAACAGTACAAACTTTATTTTTCTCAAGATACATGAACATTATCCGATCTTTAAGATAGAGGGATCAGGAGTTTCAAGAGTTTTTTTTTTTTACTTCTAGATACAATGGAAAAAATTATGCTTTTTTCCTATAGCGCCACCAGTAGATTGATATTTGTGGTATTGAGTGTAATTCCTCAATGAATTGTCCCAACACTTGATAAAAAGATACATTTCCCACACAGAATATGTTTGTAATAAGGTGTCGATCTCCTGACGTATCCTCAAGAATCCATCACCAGGTCAAAATAATCACTATTCAATCCTGGAATGAATGGCATTGCCTGCAACCTCAGCTGTGCTTTTTGCGTACTGCTAATTGACAAATGGTATCATGCAAACACAGCTAACATATCAGTAGACTCAATTTATTGATGTAATGTCATAATATTTAAGTTCAGCACAGAGTGACATCGGCCCATATTATGCAAAAGAAATTAAGTCAAGAGCACAATGAATCTCTTCAAGTGAAGCTAATCAGAAATGATATCCCAAAAACTCCAGAGTGCTAAACAAATCACTTTCATTTCAGAGGACACATATGCAAATGCGATAACAGTTATGAGTCACAAATCTTAAAAAGATCTTCGGCTTGTTGCGGCTGTTGCCAGAGTGTTATGGAAGCTGTGAATTCTTCACTGAAAAAATGCAGTGAGGTTGCTGACAGCCACCCTACATTGTGAAATAAGTTGTCATTGTAGCTGTCTGCTATTAAAGGAGATATAGGGTGCATATCATGGCTGCGGGAAAATGATCATAAATCAAATCCCGTGATGTCTCACAAAAACTTTTGAGAGTGTGGGACTTTGTAACAACTTCCATGTGCAGGTGAGAACAATCGGAGGCTCGTCAGCTACTGCATCATTACTGCGGAATACTTTTAAAAATAACAAAGGGCATACCACGTCTTACTTTCTTTTGCCATGGGGCTCAGGCATTGATTTAAAAAGTACATGGGAAGTCTGTGGGCTGGACTATTTTTTTCTGCATCTCCTCGAGTTTCTAAATGTTTTAAGGTATTTTAGGGAAAGACGTCAGAGAAACCGACTGATGTGGCACCATTCTATTTTATTCAAGCGTCATTACCACACAGCTCGCATTCTCACTGCGTCGCCTCTTAAAAAAGCGCAATAAAAACAAGCTTTGAATCTTGGTCCAATAAGTGGAAAAACAGTTGTTTATTCTAATAGTGCTCGGAGTGCTCTGAAGCTCAAGACTCGTTATCCTCTCTATATCGGGCTGCTGTTATGTGGGTGGAGTGCACTCCCACTTCACAGATTTTTCGAAAACTAATTTGTTGACAGACTAACAGCACCTGTCTCCCAGTGAATAATGTGGGATGCGCGTCAAAACCCAAGTGCAATGTTAACTTCTGTTTGATTAGATGCCACAGTGGACCTTCGAGGGTGCTTAAGGCGAGTGGGTTGAGCCATTACATTTGCTGTCATATGCCATTAAAAGTATACGTTTTGTGGCGCATTAAACAGTTGTTTTAATTGGAAGGAATGGACAAAACAAGAACATCTCCATAGAACTAATCATACTGTGAATGGTCTTCCAGTTTGGAACTTTTGTGACGACTCAGCGTGTTTTTAGGCTCTGCTTTGGCATCGCTGAATGCAACCTTTCTTAACACAAAGCTTTATGTGTATTTGAATGGGGAGGATTCTGGAAATGAACAGCAGCCAACCAGCAGTTTTACTTAATGATGGCCACACTAAGCGGGGCAGTTTGCGATCAGAGCTGATTTGGGTTGAACACTAAAAGAGTCGTTTGCATTGATTTAATTGAGAGTGCGAAGGTGCAATACAGCGGACAGGTCCTGCTGTTGTCTAACAAAATGCATAGCTACAAACAGTATTACATTCAGACTGCAGATAAAGAGAGTTTGCCCGAATCATGTTCAAAACCTCCCTCCTCCACAGTTGTGCTCTATCTTGTTGGACATTTACAGATAGAGTATGACATATAATATTTAAGGAAACTGCTAGAGGAAAGCTGCAGGCTATATTTTTTTTTAATGCAGAGCTATGCAGCTGTAAAACATACTGAAATGGGTTTATCAATTCTTATGTTTAAATGCTAGAATGTTTTGCAAGATTTTGGTTCTTATTCTTAATGAAAACATCCAGGGTTAGTTAAAGGTAATGTAAGAGGTAATGGTGGTTATACAGTGAAAAGTATAGACGTAAACGGGCATGTTGCTAGCTACGTTGTAGCCGTTTGTTAACATACCCTGTGTCTACATACCAGTTTACAGAGCCTAGGCTGTGTATTAAGACCAGCTTTTTTTTCGGTGCCGCAAAGTAACGAACGGTTCGTGGGGAGATATTAACTGACTTTGACAACAAGCGTTCTCCAAAATTGCCTGCTCCACCTTGAAGCACAAACAGATCTCAAGCATCATTTAGTCGCCATATTGATAGAAAAGTAAATTGAAAATAATGGCAAAAAAAAATTCAGATAATTGATCAAAATAAATACAAAATATTTGCACAAGACCCTAATTTGTCGGAACCCGGCCATTGCTCAATCTGTTGGCATTGACTGTTGACTTAGTTGAATTTGATGAAACATTTCTAGCCTGCTGGTGTCACAGAAGGCGGGGCTCACCCTCTGTGCTGCTGTCTGCTACAGAGCCCAGAAGTGTCCATCGTATAAAAGCATGTGCCAGTCAGGTAGCATCTGGCTAGCTGTGCTGCTGCTGCCCAGTCAAACCATGCCCGGGCATCTGCCTCACTTAGTTTGCTCTTTCTCAGCGGTGCAATCTGGCAATATGTAATAAAATGTGAAAGAATTCATAATGGCCTCTGAGCACATGGACTGGAGAAGTCTGGTTTGGTGTCCAAAATACCACTCTTGTTGAGGGTTTAATAACATTGCCTCTTTTTTTTCTACTCAAAGAAAGTTATTGTCTGTGTAGCACAGTGAAGTTCTTCAAAGATTTTTGAGAAACTCAGATCCTTATTGAAATTCTGCGCTTACTCTTTGCTGCCCCGTTTAAGATAGAACATCATCTCGTCAGCTGGAGTTCTACCGCTGAAAAACCCAGACGTCTGTCAATATATGATGCTGGGATCTCTGCCAACTCTCAGCAGGGAACTCAGCTTATTGCTGTGTTGCACACGAGCCCCTAGCTATGTAGGCGCTGCTTACAGGAGCAGATATGCCAATCTACACAAGGTTTGCTAGATGCGTTAAAGTGAAAAACCTATGCCTGAAATTTCTCACTAATTTGACAACAATTGATGTAACGCTGAGCTCTTTGTATTCACATTCATAAACCAATCACCTTTGGCAATAATGAAAAAGTGCGACAACATATGAAGGCAGCTAAGAATGAATGATGGAATGATAAGGCTGTTCCCCCTCCCCCCTCCCCCCCACACTGTCCCCAGGAACTTTAATTATTCCAATAACATTTTCTTCCAGCCTTAAGCGACAAGCAGGGGATGAGATGCAAACAATTCTTACCCATGTCGCCTCGTGTTATCTGAACCATCCATCTTGAATGATGCATGGAAGGCCTGTCAAACTTCAGATTTCTCCATGTTGACAAGTCGTGAATGGGACTGTAGTGCGAGCGCTATTCAGAACTTATCTGTTTGGAGGCCCTTGTCTATTTTTATCAGCAAAAAAAGTTTCAATCGGAATGGATTGTTGCATTCACTGCGAGTCCCAGAATGTTTCCTGCTAAATCAGAATTTGTCTCTCATGTGAAATGGAGATATATTAAATATTCTCCATAAAGCATGAATCTATTCTTTGTGTTATCCAAGTACATTTTTATATAGGCCTATTTATGAAGTAAACATTCGAAAGGACATGGAAACATCAACAACCAGACATATTTTTAAACCAACTCATGGAGCTGTTGTTCGCTAGCTAGTCACAGCTAACAAAATATGCTAAGCCACGCTTTCTTTCGAGGTAATTACTCCACAACAGATTATAATGCCATTATGATTATAATTAATTCACAATCTAAATGAGATTTGAACCCTTCAGTTCCCTAGGGAGAACGAGCCCCTGTAGCAGCCATTGACTATGTGGCTCCACCAGTGTCTTTCATTGATGGGTAATAATATTTTATGTGACAACCATGGCAGCAAGCGAGCCAGTGAGTGGCAAGTCATGGTGCCCTTTTACAATTTCCTGTGAGCACTGGACTGCAGTATAAGTGAAAAGTACCGGGGAAAGAAAAGAAGAGTGGGGAGAGATTTATAGATATTTCTGGATAGGGATTAGAGTGAGCATAGGTGAAAGGAGGTGACACAGTTAGAATGGCATAAGATACTTGTTGGGAAGAAAAACCCTTAACCTGCATTGGACGAGGGGTACTGACACTGCAGCTCTGACTGAAGAGGAGAAGGTCAATCCATCATTGAGGAACCATCAGGAGACCAAATGGAGGCGGCTGTACACACAGAGAGAGAGAGAGAGAGAGAGAGAGAGAGAGAGAGAGAGAGAGAGAGAGAGAGAGAGAGAGAGAGAGAGAGAGAGAGAGAGAGAGAGAGAGAGAGAGAGAGAGAGAGAGAGAGAGAGAGAGAGAGAGAGAGAGAGAGAGAGAGAGAGATGAATTAGATTTTTTTTTTAGAGATTTTTTTATTGTTTGAATGTTTGGATTTATTTGATGCTTTGGCAATATTGCTTTTAAATAAAAACTTTCATGCCAATAAAGCCAATTTTGAATTTGAATTTGAGAGAGAGAGAGAGAGAGAGAATCTGAGTGTTTAGAACCCGAGCACCGGTTATGTTCATCTTTTATTTGAATGCACTGTGGAGTCATGATATATTTTAGTATAATTTAGACCTTTGCATATTGTGAATGCAATATCTCAAGAACGCTTTGAGGGAATTTATTATATATTATATTTATACTATATTATATATACCCAAAGAGGAACTGAATACATTTTGTCGTTCAAAGGTTCTATCTATCTATCTATCTATCTATCTATCTATCTATCTATCTATCTATCTATCTATCTATCTATCTATCTATCTATCTATCTATCTATCTATCTATCTATCTATCTATCTATCTATCTATCTATCTATCTATCTATCTATCTATCTATCTATCTATACAGCAGATTTAAAGCACAACTGCTGCCATTAACCTGTATCTCTGTTTATTGTAGAACACAACACAGCCACATGTCTATATTTAAAGGTTAGGCAAGCCACGTGCCATGTCGAGTGTGTGATTGTGTGCATTCCAGAAACTTTCCAGATTGTGTTGACTCTCAGAAAGCATCTAAACAGACTCACTTTCAGCCGGGTGGGTCTGGAGGGAATGGACGGCAGAGCTGAAGTATAAGTAAGAGTTGCGAAGGTTGCAAATCCTTTTGAAGCCCTGTACACCAGCACTGGGGTTTAGAGTTGAGCAGCCACAAGCCATCGTGGGAGGTTAGAGTAAGGGCAGAGGGAGATAAGATAAATCTGTGGCTGGAGAAGGGAAGTTGTTCTGCAGAGGTTTCAATGAGTGTTTTACGTGAGCAGTTGCACACTTCAGACTGATGTTGGCAAAGGCTTGAGGTGCAAAGTGCCTGGTGATTCAATTTTGTCTGCCCTCTAAGCTCTGTATGGCGGCAGTAAAGTCACACCATAGAAGGAGACATCACTGTTAAGGAGTGTTGAATTAGCGATGGAGTAAAACAAATAAGTGACGCCACTGGCTTGGAATAAGTGTTATGGATGCTACGTTCAATTTCACAAAAGGAGGGAGGGGGGCGGGGGGGCTTATAGCACAACATTTCATGCAGCGATTCTTTCAAGCATAAGCTTAGTGAGAATCGGCACAAAAGCCCAATTCAGATGTCAATAGAATAAATGGCTAACCCACGGCGGCGACAATGGAGAACAACGGGCGATCATCAATCTCTAAGACAGGCCAACTGGCGGCACCATTCAGCTGTCACCCTAATGTAAATGTTGCAAGGTGGAGTGCGATTGCGGGCATGTCAAGGGGGTCTTCACAAATGTATTGTCGAGTTAGAACCTGTGACACCTCAACTATAGGCTCAGCAGTGATTTCTTGCTTTCCCAAAACAACACAGTGGTGCAGTTTTCAAGCTATGGTGCTAATGCAGAGGCTGTCGTGATATTGACCGAGCTGATCAATGCGAGCCGGCTGCGGAGAGAAAAAGGCAACAAATGATACGATGCTGTAGGCTGATTTGAGGTAGGAACAATTGTTTTTCATGCCATGATCTGGCCTTAGGGAGGAGGAGTTGATATTGTTAGACAGGGGGTTGAGCAGATCAACTTCAATGGTTTGGAGACAGAATGCCGGAGGGGACTGCTGGTTAAAGAAACATGTGTAAAGACTCCTTAAACCTGCGATAACAAATATTTCAAATTGACATATTGTCAAGTTGCTATGGCTAATGTGTGACAACATTAGCATTGATTTGGAGCTTGGTTTGTGTAAGTCTGTGTTGCTCTAGACCTCCAACTCCTGAGGGAATGGTCTGGCCCTTTAGCTCATCAGTACTCAACTATGTTCACCAGCTATATGTGTATGTCTGCTAGTTAGTGCTGGACAGATAAGGTTCATGAGTTTATCTGAGTGCAATTGCTTAAATCTCCTCTTTTCTACTTCTGTCTGAAAGGCTCCGTTTTAGAGCCTGTCTCTTCATGCCCCGCCTTCCAAAAAGCCCAGTCGGCTCTGATTGACCGTGAATCTAACTGCTGGTTTGAATCTAACTGCCAGGTAGATGCAAGGGTATTTGCTTATCACAGGGCGAGGGAGTGCTAAGTTATGTTGGTAATGAGGGGGTGTGGCTTCTCCCCTTATGACGTCATAGGGGAGACATTTCTAACTGGGGATTTTGAACACAGGTTTTCAGAAATGTGGAGGTGAAGAAAAAGAGAGAGGGTGGTTTTTTCTCTTTGTTGTGGGAGTCTCTAGGGACCCATATTAATGTTGAACAAACAAGAAAAAGTGCATTTTGCATTATAGGTGACCTTTAACCTGGTTAACCTTTTGCAGCTATGCAACTCAGCATTGTAGAGGCCACTAGAAGTAGCCAGCCTATTAGTATTTCGAGTAGCAGCTCAGAATGTCATCTCTGAAAGTAAGTGAGTGACAAAGTCAAAGTGACAAAGATGGTAGAAGACAGGAGGTTAGAAGTTAGAATGGGAAAGATTGATAGCAGGACAGAAATAATCTGTCAATCGGAGAGAGTTCAGGCAACGAGCCAGGCTTGTGCCACCTTTCCTTAACTGTTTTCATTCCTGCTAGTTCAGCTCACAAAGCTCCAACCTCCCAGGCTAGGTATATAGGACAGATGGAAAGGTCTAGATAAACAGAAAGAATCAAGGGATAAAAAAAGAAAGAGACCAAATGTTATGCCCCGTGGTGATGGAATTAAGGTAGGCAGTCAAAAAAGGGCTTATTAGTGAGGGGATTGGGAAAGGAAAGCAGGTGATAACAGCACCACTTTAAACTGTTCCACCAGGACACATTTCCACACTCAAGACACGCTCTGTCAGAGGAGAACTCTGCTCGCCCCAGCGCAGAGCACACTCATTATTTTGAGGTTTTTATAATAGCTGTGTTTTCAAGCAGACATGACGTAAATTGGTTTTGCTCGGATATACGACTAAGTGTACTCATCATTTGTTTTTTAGATTGCTGGCTTCCCAGAGAGATGAATAATGGCGTCATTTTTGCAACTTGCTTGTTGATTGTTCTTGATTTTCTATAATGTTTTTTTCCCCCCTTCAATTTTCAATTTGAGAATAGAAATTATGTAGGAAAATAAAAATGATGCTGGTTTCATGTTGTTGACAGGTATGGGATTGGGTATTTATCAAGTGCATCCCTGCGAAATTCAACTGAAAGTTAAACTATAGGACTAAAAAGAACATACAGAGCTTTCCACGCTGACTTTAATAATGAGAAGGGCTGTCACAGAGTTCCCCTATGCCAAAAATATGATGCAAAAAGTAATACAAATGCTGAAATCTAATTGTAATCTTTTATACATTTTGCCATATTGCACATGTTGATGTAGCAAATGATGCTATGGGCACCTCTCCAATGCAGCATGGAATTAATTGTTTACCTCGGTTTATTCAATCAGCTACACTTCCTGTTACAGTAACGTAGGCTAGCAGGCCCTTACAGGTGGAGAGAAGTGATTAAAAATGCAGTACATTCTTTGATTCATTGACCCATGAGAATCAACTTAAGCTGCACTCTTCTGCACTGTAGTATTTGTTGATCATTAGCAAATATTCAACTTAGATGGTGAAACACAACCTGCTTAAACCCAGCATGTTGTTACCATCACTGTGGACATGTTTAGAATTTGAGGTTAGAATGTATCTAAATGCATTGCTGTGCATATACTGAATGAGCTGCTAGTATGGCTCTTGACTCCAGTTCATATGGGCTTTGAAAAGAAATGCTGTAACTGTAAGGTTGCCAGGAGCATTTTGAGTGAAGGGATCATGTGTTGGGTATCTTAAGTGGGGCTCGTTGTCATCAATGACAGAACGTGCCTGAAGCCAGCTCCTGAATATCAGCAAAAATGTGTGTGATTTACCTACAGTAAGTAAGGCTAATAGACAAGATGCCTTTTCTTCTAGTTCTAAAAGCAGGACCATAAATGTGTCGCCAACACATTTTGACCTGTTAGGAGTGACTGATTTCCTCCGAGATGCTTAATAAATATGGGCCCAAATTAATATAGCAATAACTGCGACGGATACCACTGTCTGATAATTTTTTAATGAGAGTAATTGATCCAAAGCTTCTAATACTGCGGTCATATAGCTGGAGAACAGAATAAAAACAGACTCAGTTCATGTGATGTACGGTATACCGGCCACTACTTAAGGACCTTCATCAATCACAACTGAAGCCTGTGTCCATTCAGCAATTTTCAAAGCAGGGAATATTCAGCCGCCGCTAGTATTCCGGCCGGGAAATGGTTTAATAAAATCACATGAGAGATTTCAAGGCTTTGGGACTGAAATCCCCCACCATGACATGTTCAAGAAAATCCCTCTACAAAAGTGCTAAATTATGTACATGCTCTAGATTATTAACGCCCCTCGCTCCGCAACAAGCCCCTAGTGTGGGGAGTTAGGCTTAGAACAGAGGGGAGCTTCCAGAGGCATTGAGTCATGAGCTACAGCCAATGTCTCCCACCGACTATTAGCACACAGATGGATCGCTGAGTTGGGACATGGGTTTGTGGGTGATTTGGAATGATGTGTGAAGGGACCTTACAAGCTGTTTAACCCTTTGCCTTGGAACGATCTGTTCTTTACCCAAACTGCTGGCTGAAAAAGTAAGAAGTATACATCACAACGTTGCTCTTGGCTCGGTATGGAATTTGGGTTCTTGAAAAACTTTCTTACACCCTCAAACTGTGTGTGTGTGTGTGTCTGTTAATAACCTGCGGGGCATTTCTTTTGTCCATTCTCTGTGAGCCCTTGGGTGTGAATCTACAGCAGTGTCTCAGAAAACATAGGGCAGTTATCGCTCCACCTACCTCAGACCCCATACACACACCATAATTGTGCACCCTCTCCACATTGCTGCCTACCTGCCGCCATTGCATCTCTCCCCCCCACACACACACACTGGGATAAACTAACTCTTCTTTAGCCCCGGGGGCCTCAAGAAAATCACCGGAGGGGATCTGTTAGCGCAGCCTCCAATTTACTTGTGTTGCTTTTCCCTCAAGTAAATGACTACGAAAAGTTCACGAGGAAAAAAAACAGGTCTCTTGCCCTCCTTCTCTGCTTCATTTCTATCTCATATCTGTGTACATGAGCTTGGTTAAACTGTCTGTTTACATTTGCAGCTATCATTCTTTAGCTTCCCAAAGGATATTCGTCAGTTTCAGAGTGTTGCTTATTAACAATGGCAATAGAAATACCTGAGGATTCTTACTATTTTTCTTTACCAAACTGTCATTAAAAAGGAAGGAAGGGTGAGAGCTGTGCAAATGAGCAAGGCCAGAACAAAAGCAACAACTGACAGTGTTTACTTCTATTTTTGCTATAATCAATATTGAACAACAGGATACTTTTAGCTTTGAGCTACATTACTTTCCAGACCGTGCCCCTATACGGCTTCAAAACAGCCTTGGATCTTAATTTGGCACTGTAAGCAAACATATGAACGGTGGCTGGGCTCATTTACATCTCAAGTCTTAAATAATGCACTAATCTGAAAAATGTTACAGTAATTACAAGGAGGCTTGGTATATTTTCTCACTTTCAGTCAACCCCATACTCCCACACACAGTACATTGTGAATATTTCTGGATTCAAGAAGAGGTGTTTATTGTCACTAGTGCAGTGCCCATAGGAAGCAGGTCTGCTGTGTGTGTCCCGCTCGTCACTCATTTCATGCTTTGGTCGCAGCAGCCAATCAAATCAGAGGGAGGCGGGGTTTAGCCGGAAACTACTTCATGCTCGTCGTTACTGTGGCCTTCAGTGTGCGCATGTATTCGCCGCCAGCATGATATAAATATGATAACTTCTACATATTTGGTCCAAAACTTAATAATCAATCAAGGATGCACACCTTCGTGCCGTGTGCAAGCCATATCCGGAAGCTCAGGCTGATCGGACTCAAACTCAGAGAGATATGCGAGTCACAGACAGACACACAGACAGACGTTTCTTGGTTTATAGATAGAAGATAGATAGATATGCACAACAAGAAACATGTTCTCAGTCATACAATGAAATTCTTCCTTTGTTTTCCACAGACTGAATGCCAAGAAAGAAACATGAAAATATGGAATATACAAGTCAAATAAAATAAAAAAGCCCCAACAATGCATTTGTGATTTTAATTCACAACGTTGAAGGTTGAATGAACCAATTTGAACTTAACTTAACATATACACTCATCTCAACCATTATTGCTGTACTTGTGTGACAAAGTTCTATAAGTTCCATGCTTCGCAAAGCTCACTGCTGATCTGCCCTCAACCTTTTCATTAAGACAGGCTGTCTAAGGAAAGAAAAGGCCACGATTAGATGCTTTGACTCCCCGTGTTAACACAGGACCTCGGCAGGTCCTGTCTACTGGATCTGATTAAATTACAAGCTATTTCAGTGCACGGCAATTTCATCAGCTAGTCTTAGAGGACATTTATTTTCTACAAAACCTGGATGGTATCCACATTTCTTGACTTTATCTAGTAACAATATCTCATCTTTAGAATGTATTAGTGTTTTGCTTGTTCCTTACAATTCATTCAAATGAACAAATTCTAACTGAACTCAACCATTACGATTAAAAAAAGATAACAATGTTTTCTCTTGGGCTTACTCACCCCCCCCTCCCCCCATCAATATAGTCACTCATTGTAATCCTCTGCTAAGCAGGGACATCACCACCAGATATGATTAAGGAGCATATGGGTCTAGACATTCATCTTAAAAATAACCTCATCAATGATCTAAGTGCTCCCCGAGATAAATTCCTTTTTTTTTTGACATCCTCAACTATAAACCTGAGCAGGTACGCTTCAGGGGTGTTTTCTCAGCCCAGCCCTCTACTCTACACCCTCTTCACCCATGACTGCGTCCCCATCCATCCATCCAACACTACAATCAAGTTTGCTGATGACACCACTGTGGTGGGGCTCATTAGTGACAACAATGACTCCCATTACTGGCAGAGTGGTGTGTGGACCACAACCTGGTCCTAAACACCACCAAAACACATGAACTGTGGACTTTAGGAGATCCAAGAGGACCATACAGACCCCACTCACCATAAATGGGGAAGAAGTGGAGAGGGTGGACTCTGTGAAATTCCTGGGGACATACACCTGGACATACATCACCGAGGACCTAACATGGGCTACTCACATATCCAAGAGGGCCCAGAAGAGGCTCTTCTTCCTAAGGAGCAGGGCTGTACGCTTATTTTTAAGCTTACTTTTTAGGTGGTAGCACTGGTGCTAGCAAGCAAAAAGAATCGATAGCACAAAAATAAATTCAGTAGCACACAAAGTATGATCGAAAACTTGCATAACCTTAACCCATGCATTTCACTCTAATTACCTTTTAGCCTGTCATCTTGGTCTCATTTGAAATTCTCAATTAATGTCATATCCTAGTTTGTGCAGTAATAATTGTAGAAAAATTAATAGGGGTGCACTGATTGTAATTTAGACAAAATAATCTAACCTGCCAATTGCAATTTATTGCTGATTTAGAATTATTTCTCCCCATAAAATTAATATCTATAGGCTATATGTTTTGTATACACATATCATTATTATATTCATAATAATATTTTTTTTGGTAAATGTCCTTCTGTTAATTAACCTAACTTTAAAACATATAGCCTATTAAATAAATAAGTATACATATTGGTACAATTTAGGATAAGTTAAATAGGTTGTTGTGAATGTGTTGGGAGTAGTTCTTCAGTGGCTTATCAGTTATTTCAAACTTTGTTTACATAGACTACTGTTGTTGACTGCTCTCTGCAGCTGAAGCAGTTGATTTTCAAGCTAGCGCACTGCAGGGCTGTGAAGCGCGAACTTCCTGTTCTTACCTCAAAAAAGTCAACTCACGTTAATTTTTAATCTTCATATGAATTGCACATATGCACAGGGATATTTTTTAATCTACATATCACTATTTATATATTTATTTTTAAACCATTTTTGCAATTTGGTCTTTGTTGTTGTGTCATCGTTTTATTTGTCAATTGTCTTATTTTGTCTTTGTGTTTTGTGTCATTTAGACATTTAAACTCACTGCTGCTGGAGAGTGCCACACTGTATTTCCTTGTGTATTACAATGACAATAAAATCCTTGAATCTAGGATTTTGAAGATGAAGTTAAACCCCTGTACATTTATGTTAATGTGGTTGATTCCCAGTAAGAGAGCTCCGTACAATATAAATTGTGCATTAGGTATACACATGTATAGAATGCGTTATCTTTTGACTTGGTCCTGATGCTTGCAACTTGAAACATAATAGGATGAAACCACCATTTGATAAAACTCAGACAACTTATACCAAATTAGAATTAGATCAGTCAGGATATAAGAAGAAACCTAAAGTATAGCGAGTGTGGATGTATGTATATCAGCATTCATTGCAGACTGAAGGCCTTTCAGATAATTCTTTCCTCATAGTATTGTCTCGTCAAAGCCATTTTCAATCTGAAAAAAGCTGCCGATTACAATTAAGCCGTCCTCTGTGAGACTTGTCAAATCAGACCTGGAGAAGAGCCCCTAAGTGGACTCGGTTAGTCCATCAACAACAGCAGCTTAATGAGCCAGAGGTTTCCGTTGAAGAATCACATCTGCTATGGTTTGTTTTAGGTGCAGTGAGGGGGGCCGCAGAAGGGAATTTTGAGTTAAACACCTTTCCCACAAACAGCTGCTGCACAGGCTGACCTGACTTTATTGGTTGTGTTGAAAATACGACGGGCAAGGCCAGAAACACACTGGCAAAGAGAGGGAGTTCATTGACCTTGGATCAAGGGTTACCCACATCAATTTAGTGCTAGCGGAGCACCCCCTTTGTATCAGGCACTGACCCTGGACCCTTGGCTTAAAACCTGCACAAAGAAACCCTCCAAACTAACATGGATTGTTCCCTTTATAGAGGTATGAGTACAATTTTGTTGTTTGACTATTTGAATGGTCTTAGAGGTCTTGTGTGGATGTCTGTTGCCCCTCTTCCCCTTTATGTTAAAATACTTTTTCCCATAATGCCCCTCTCCTCTATGGTGGGGTTAAGGCTATGGCTAGGTGTAGAAAAAGATAATCCCTGCGTTCAAAATTGCATACTCTTTCTTTTTTCTATTCTACATTCTATATTTTACCATAAAGATAATCTTGTTAGCATGCAGTAGGCATACAATTGGGACATACTTTTACTTATTTATTTCATCACAACATTGCGCCTTGATCTTGACTCGGTTGTTTTCAACAGAGGCTCTGTCGATGTGACATCACTTCCAGTGCGCACTGGATTGTGGGTCAGAATTTTTAAGCACACTAAATCTGACCACAAGAATTGGGAAATCCCAAATATTTCATTCTACCATACTAAATAGCAGAAAGCATGTGTATTGGAACGCAGGAAATTGTTGGGGTAAGGTTAAGGTAAGGGGAAACTGGGAAGAGATAGTCCACATTTAATTTTGCATATGTGAAGGACTGTACGATAACAGCTGTGTTGACTGTGCTGCCTGAAAATAATACAATAAAACCTTATATAGACCATCCCAACAGGCAGTGGCAGATCTTTTTATTAGCTGAATTTATAATGCAGGAGAAGCTGCAATTCCAGTAATGCCACTAAACCCCCTCCAAATACTGTGACATTCCAAGAAGATAAAGCAGAGTTTGGATATTTACTCGTAATTAATGAGTCCAGATGGCTTTGGTGGGGAATACTCCCGAAGATGGCCACGCTTCATTCCCCCAATTATGTGACTGTTTACTATTGTGTTACTGTTCGCATTTGTGCAGGAAAACCTAGAACATATGCCAATATCCTGTCACTGTGTCGTTAGCTTGAAATAATGAATGAAGTCAACAATGCAGAACTCTCTTCAACTTGAGAGGGAAACAGAATTTGCTGCTTTATATTTGGGTATTCTTCTTAGACTCAGAGAAAAAGAAACCAGAAGGGGCCGGCTTTGTGGCATCCCCCTTTTTTTTGGCTTGTGACTTGTTTGGCAGGATGAGATAGTTGAGACAGAACCTGAAAGCGGGGGGCGAAATCGGAAAAGTTGGCCATGCTGAAAAAGTATTGTACAAATTGAGGTTTTGACATTGCCGATGGCCCTAGAGATAAAGTCAGGGGATCGCCAAAAGTCAGTCAATTACATTGTTTGGGGGGACCATCAACGTCTGTACACAATGTTGAAACAATCCATCCAGAAGTTGGTCATATATATGACTCAAAAAGAAAATTGACACTAGTTGGAAAGTCAGGGGATCTCACCAAAGTGATTTTGATCCATCCTGTGTGTATCTTGGACATCTGTAACAAATGTCAGGGCAATTTATCTGACAGAGAAATATATTTCACTCTGGGAACCAAAGTGGTGCAACAGACCAATATTTCCATCCATAAAGCTACACTGCTTCTGCGGCTTGGAAGCCAAACTTTAATTAGGAAGAAGGCCAAGGTGGACCCAAGGAGAGAAACAACAACACTGGCAGAAAACAAAAAAAATGTTGTCCTGAAACTGCTGAGGCACACTGCGAGACAGCCAAGCCTGGATGACACAGGCCAGACTGTGTGGTATAGTTATTTGTCTCTGACTGAGATTAATTAGGTGGTTATTTTTTGTTGGTACGAGTGCCTTTTTATTCAATACAATTCCCAGTGCTTTAATTGATCTGCCCATTGTATTCTGCTTTACTTTTAACATTGGCTTGTTTACTGTAATGGGGACGATCAATTATGCTGCATGGTGGTGTATTTAATAAACACAAATTACTTTTTGCACTGAGCAACAACAGCACATTGTGCAGAAAATATGCTAAATGAATAGTTGTTTAGGTCAATGCTGTTTATGGATCTAATAGTATTTTCGATTAAAATAAGTAAATGGATTTCAAAACTATAAAGACCTAATTAAGATATTTTTCCCCTCACATGCTCGCTTTAGGTGAAAGGGAATAGCAAGCAGAAGTTGAAGTCTCAAAACGGCCAGCTGCTTTGGACAGTGCACTGATTAACAAAAGCATAGATGGTGTGGTATGATTTAAAACCCAGACAATTGGAGTGGAAGACAGAAGGTCTGACCATTGAGCTACAGTGATGGCCAGGGATATCAGGTTCCACAAGCCATAGACCATATCTCATCACCTATATCTAAGCTTTGACAGTGGGAAAGCTGTGGTAGGATGAATGGAAAGGTAACATAATTTATTTCGAGTTGCAGTTACTTTTTTCTCAAGGTACACCCATCCTGGAGGCCTTAAAAAAGTTACCTTACATGCCAAACAAGTTGTAGATGAGCGAAATGTTTGAGCTGACTGATGTTTTTTCGTAAAGTACAACTGCAATAAAGTTTTGCAGGGTGAGTTTAAGGCTTCTCCTCCATTCACTATTCATCAGAAGACTGTCGAGGCAGTGAGCGACATACACAGTGAGTGATGTCAGTTTCACGACACAAGGCTGATATGACTGTCATCTCAAGAACTTTGCCTATTCAAAAAACAAGAGCATATTATCAAAAGAGCTTTATTTTAGAAATAACTCAATCATTCCCCAATACAACATTAATAATAAGCATTTTAATCCCAGCGGCTGTAAATGCCCTTGGCTGTTAAGAGTCCTTATGTGTTATGTATTGCATGCGATAACAAGTCTGGCTGGGCTTTGGAGGTGTCATCCATCCTGCAGACAGCTGTTCACAAGTTTAAAGTAAGCCTGGTTAAAGGTG
Source organism: Ammodytes marinus (assembly GCF_949987685.1). NCBI lineage: Eukaryota > Metazoa > Chordata > Actinopteri > Uranoscopiformes > Ammodytidae > Ammodytes > Ammodytes marinus. Next base: position 23,137,200 of record NC_137219.1, read on the forward strand.
CTATACGAGGAACTTTCAGTTTGTGTAAATTCCTGCACCTCCTTTGGAGAAAAGCGGTAGTGTTTTTACTACGCCAGCTGTAGTTCATGGGTAAGCGTACCCATGACAAAGGCATTAAGAAAAAAACTATATGAAAAAAGTATTCTGTGTACTGATGGTCTTGTTTGCTGTCACATGTCATGTATGATCATCAGAGGAATAATATCTTCAGAAATATTTAAAAGTTCCTCGTAGCAACTTAAAGTTTGAAACTTTAAGTAGAAATCAAGTTAGCGCTCTGATGGCATTATTGCTGTTACGGTTTTTATATTTTTTGAGAGTGGGCGGACCCAGGCGCGGTAAAAACAGACTATGGAAGCTAGAAAGGGTTTGATTTGGAAAAGGTGTATTGCTAGTGAGGTGAGAGCAGTGGGGAGGCAAGACACACGAACAGCAGGCAGGCAGACAGACAGGAGACCACCCGCTGTACCACAATACATGAGCAATTAGCATGGAGTAGGAACAGAGAACAAGAGCTATATAGGCTAGATTATGAGGCGCCCGAGACATGTACTGCCATTGTGGCCTTGAGTACAATCTGGCAAAGGAGGGGAAGAGAGGCCAGGGGTCGAAATAAGAATGCCACAGTTGATTAGTTGATTGCAGCCAGGTTTTGCAGGTGACAGGAAGTCCAACACACACACACACACACACACACACACACACACACACACACACACACACACACACACACACACACACACACACACACACACACACACACACACACACACACACACACACACACACACACACACACACACACACACACACACACACACACACACACACACACACACACGATAAGCAGGGTACGGTTCTATGAAGTTGGATACAACAAACTTCAAGCTCAAATGTATCCTGAGTTCGTTATAGTCACAGATATGGCTGTAGTCTGCTCATTAGGGCCAAAGTCAGGGAGAGAATGCACATGCACTTTCAGGGGGACAATATACAGTAGGCCTACAATCCGGCTGCAGGATGTTATACACTTGACATACTTTATAGTACAGTGCAGTGACGGCTGGCTAGCACCACGGCACTGTGTGTCCCTTGAGGGGCTGGGGAAAGGAAAAGGCCCCCCAAGGATGACAGCAATGCCCAAATACCCAACTATATATTGATATAAAAGTCTTCCCTTTTTGCACACATGGGAGAAAAAGCCAGTGAGTTACATACATATAGACAAACCCAAGATGAGCCCAAGATGATGTTTTCTGAGCAGCGCCAACACCACGAAGCCAGCACACATTGGCTTCCATCCAATCTATAGACGGTGTGGGCAGGAAATAGCCTGGTGAGCCAAATGCCACCATGCAGGGATTGACAAGGGATGAGAAATGGGTTTTAGAGCAGAAACATAAATGTTTTTCCTGCAGATGATTTACCTCTGAACTGCTCGCGAGCTGCATGGCAGTAGAGAACAGTTTGAACCCTGCCGAGGTGAAAGTCTAGGTTTAGAGCCTCTGTTTGCTTTTGTGGTGGTTTTCAGTAGTCTATAATATCCAGAAGGTTGCTGACTGTGTATGTCTAAAGGTTAAGGTCCCGGGGAAGGAGTAGAGAACCTCCCTAGAAGGACGAGTATCTGTCTATTTGTAGATATGATACACTTGATACCCCCCACACATGAGAATATAAGACACTGTTCTGTAACTAATGAGTAGTGCCATTGCGGCCTCCAGCCCGCTGCTTCGATGCTCCATGAAATCCTCTGTAAATGTCCTGATGAATCTCCTGAAATAAACCTCTCTGAAACACAATGATGCTGTCCAGGCCTCACCCTTTGTCTTGGTCGCCATGGGGGATTCGGCCACCACACTTTCAACAACTTGCGCTATTTATTTATTTATTTATTTATTTATTTATTTATTATTCTTTCGGACAATTCCACACAATACACAATTTTCTCTTGCAAATATTCATACATCATACTTTGTGTTGTCCGAAGGGAGACGGAAGAAGCCAAAGGCTTATCAGGTCCCGCTATTGGCATGACATTTGGTAATCTTATAATTCCTTGTTTGCAGAAGATGAATCCTGAATCCCAAAGTATGATAAAGAAACACTGTCAAACCGACAGTTAGAGTCAGGGCCAATCAGAGCAGACTGGGCTGTTTGGAAGGCGGGGCTTAAAGAGACAGACCCTAAAATGGAGCGTTTCAGACACAGGCAGAAAAGGGGACATTTAGCAAAAGCAGTATAATAGGGTTTCTTTGGACAAAACACCTAGCCTACTATGTATACTATTGATATAATATTAAGTGATGATTAGCAATTTTTGGCTGAACAAATACAGTGATCATGGTATCCTTTACCTGCTAAATATCAGTATTATTGGGATGTACAGTATATAGCATGCTTTCATTAACATTTTGCCCCAAGCACCACTGTGCCAAAATACAGTCTCACAGAGCAGCTGTGTCGCCAGGGACTGTTAGTCTTCATTTAACTGTAGTAAATGAATATTACATAATTCTCTTGAGGACATTATTTTCATTTACCACTTTGCAAGTATAATTGTTAACAGAATTTAGTTTGCTTTATTGTATAATATTTTAATGCACAATACATGCTTTCTGGCTGTTGAACTTTGTCCCAGTTTTGCTACAAGTTTGTTGTTTAGCCTTGAAGCCTAATAAGATTTTGGCACAATACAGAGGTATGACGCATTCATGTGCACAGTAGTTTCACTCCCCATATTCTGTTATCAGACATTGTATGAAGGATAACACCAGCTGAGATGAATTTCTGGGAATATCTGCCAATTAAAATGTTTCTGCTTTCGCCAGCAAAATAAGGGCTGGACACACCAAACTTAGTATGTGTTTGCGCACACACCAACTTCTCTTGCATATAATCTCTGTACACTGTTCATTCGATGTATTCAACCATGTATCAAGCCAGGTACATTGTTGTTTGACCCTTGTATGCTGTTTGCAAGTAAATTCACCTGCTTCCAAGAAGGCCTGACTCAGTTTCAATTATTCAAACACTTGGGTAGTTTGATGAAATAATTCTAGTAACAAATGGTCCTTCGAGTGAGCCGGATCCAACATCCTCTTCTCTGGACAAGAAGAGCCTGCACCGTGAAGACGGGGGAGTCCAAGATCTCTCGACAAAAGACCTCCAGTAAACAGAGCTACAAAAGAGGCTGTCTGCAGACTCTACTTGGACGGAGGAGGGGTGACGGAATCCAGAGCCAGAGCCTGAGCGAGTCGAGGCTTTCTTGAAATCAGGTGAATATAAACAGCTGATTTTGTTTTGTCCAGGAATTATGGTAGTTCCTTTGTTTTATGTATTAGGTAGATAAACTAGTTTATGAAGCAGTATTTCTCATGGTTTTACCGTAAGGGAGAATAACTGATCGTAGTGTTTGGGAAAATGCACTAAAGAGAAAAATATTTCAACCTATAGTGTTTGGGGAGATGCACTAGAGACAAACCTATCTCAACCTGTAGTGTTTGGGAAGATGCACTAGAGACAAACCTATCTCAGCCTTTGGTGTTTTCCATTTTGGTATAGTCCATCTCGGGGAAAATTCCTAGTAGTAGTGTTGCCCAGCTTGGTTATTCAAGCACTTGGGGATATACTCCGGCAGGGTTCTGCTCTCGGGGGTTTGTCTCCGACTGGTTGGGTCCATCCGTGGGAGACTGACTGCTTTTGGTGTTTGAGAATTTACACTGTCAAAAACAAAAGTCTCACGTACGTAATTAGATGATCATTAGTGTGGGGTCGAGGGTGGTCCCTTTATTCTGACAGATATAGTTTGTTCCATTAAACTGAGAGTTCTTTGTAATTCGGGAAGGTTTTATGGAAACAAATTGATATCTGGCTGCTTGTTGTTACTTAGCCTGGGGATATAGTACTGCTCCAGGGAGTTAGTCTATGACAGGTTGTTTATTTGTTTTGTTTTGTTTTGTTATGTTTGTCAATAGTCTACAACTGCAGAGTAGACTTATTAGTTTTATTTAGAATACATCACATAGGGTGTTCTAGTTTTAAATTGGTGAATTTTGTTAATCAATTGGAGGGAATAGGGGTGTTCACCCTGTTAAATTGATTAGATTTTACATTTAAAAAAAATTAAATTACTTGTAAGCAACTGCCCCTCTTACATATGATCAAATATCTGACTTTACATTTGATCCAAGCCCCCATCGAGAACAGTAAAGAGAAAGGTGGTGGCCAAAGAGATGAATAAGAGAATGTTGTTGAAAGTGTAAGAGAAAAAAGATTGTTTGGAACTGATTGTTTATGGATGTTATAAAGAAAGAAAAAGTATGTAGGGGAAGGGAGATAGAAGGTTTTGTAAGTGTGCATACAATTGTTATGCTGTTACGATGGGTTATAAAATGCCAATCCAAGCCCCATAGTGAACCTTAAAGATTAAAGGTGCAGTCAATCATTTGAAGTTCCAGCATAAACTTACAAAAAAGCGTCCTTTTGTGTTCTTTTTATGAAAATGTTCACTGAAAAGACTTGTTCAATGCTTTTGATTTGAATTACAAGTTAAAGGGGATTTTTATGCTGAAAATATGATCATAATGTGTATTGTTGATATAAATTGATTCAAAAACTGGTTAACTGTAAAGACACCTATACTTAACCTACATGTTAACTTTTGTTATTTGAAGAACAAACTATAACACCATGTCAGATTTGGAGAAGTAGAGAGCTTCTCAGGAATGTGGTGTGTGTGTGATTCAGTCCCATGCAGAAAAGGGAGGGCCTGTCTCACTGACTGCCTGTGTGTGCTTGAATGTTGCCCAAACACAGACAACCATGTGGAAGAATGAAATCAAACCTATCCTAAAATGTTGTTGTGCGTTAATTGTGACATCTAGAGCAAGCAAAATGGATAGGATGATATTTTAGAAACAACCCTGGCAGAATGATGAGCATTTCTTTTGAGAACATGTTACTGCTCAAATTCATTCTGTTTCAGATGCAAGGAGAAGACAAAGCTGACCATTCTTCAATAAGGACAATTGGACACTGAGGAACAATCTGAATCGGTTATGGTAATATCCTACATAACCATTCCCCCAGTGACTGTGATATGAAGGACACTTTGCGTCAAAATGCCACAAAAAGGACTTGTTGACCATCAAGACGACCTAGGTTCCTGTTCCCTGGCTTCTGCAAAAGACTGTCCTCTTTGAAACTGTACATAGAGACGATGTTGCACCAGTACACAAACTTGCATTTTCACAACTGTGATGTTGATGTACTTGATATTATTCTGCTTGACTGAAATATATTTACTCATATGCTTTGCCCTTTTGCTTTGAAGTGTTACCTGAATGTTGCATTAAATATTATAAAAAGGGTGGAATGTTAACAGAATTTAGTTTGCTTTATTGTATAATATTTTAATGCACAATACATGCTTTCTGGCTGTTGAACTTTGTCCCAGTTTTGCTACAAGTTTGTTGTTTAGCCTTGAAGCCTAATAAGATTTTGGCACAATACAGAGGTATGACGCATTCATGTGCACAGTAGTTTCACTCCCCATATTCTGTTATCAGACATTGTATGAAGGATAACACCAGCTGAGATGAATTTCTGGGAATATCTGCCAATTAAAATGTTTCTGCTTTCGCCAGCAAAATAAGGGCTGGACACACCAAACTTAGTATGTGTTTGCGCACACACCAACTTCTCTTGCATATAATCTCTGTACACTGTTCATTCGATGTATTCAACCATGTATCAAGCCAGGTACATTGTTGTTTGACCCTTGTATGCTGTTTGCAAGTAAATTCACCTGCTTCCAAGAAGGCCTGACTCAGTTTCAATTATTCAAACACTTGGGTAGTTTGATGAAATAATTCTAGTAACAATAATAAAATAAGTACACCTTGTGAATGAAATGAAAAGAATACACTTCAAAAACATGAATAATACAAACGCTATTTAAACAGTATTATAACTTGCAGCACTGTCTAAATATTAGAGCAAGCACTGCTTACCATATCGTAATGCAGCATAGCTGTGAGGCGGCTGCTATTTGCTGTTGCCATGCTATCACTGGTTACCATACTGTTTAAGGACTTCAGAGGGAATTTGGCTTCACTTCACCCCCCTTTTACTTGTTAAAAACAAGTGCTAAAACCGTAAAGGCAGCACTGTGCTCTGGCTCTGGTAAATAATGGCTTTTTAAAATTACAATTATGGAATGGCTATGAACATAAACCTTCCATCCAAACAAATAAGCCTTGCTGAGGGGGGGGGGGGGGGGGGGGGCTAACAGTGCAGCAGCCATCAAACAGGAGTCCCCCTGCATGCAGTTGCCCAGATCAGTCTTTTTGAGTGGCCAAGTGTCTGCCAAGAATAAAAGTCAGCAGTCCATATAGTAGAGGTTCTATAACAACCCCCAGACCAAACGACTCCCCATAGGCCTATAATGGAGGGCCATGCCGAACGCAGTATGAATCAGGAGTCTAACATGCAACTGTAGGAGGAGTGGTTTGCGGACCAGGGATATCACACAAGGGCTCGGCTCAGACAGCAAGCAATAATGCAGCCCCTCCAAATCCTATTATCATTGTAATGGAACGGATGGCGTGGGAGCAGAGGAGATAGGTTGTGTGGGAGGGGAAGAGAGAGATGAGGTTAAAGGGTGGGGTGGGTGGTGGGCTCCCTGTCTGTGACTCTCTTCCCCTGGGTGTGTGGTTGTGTGCAGCAACACGTATCCTCTATATTATTGCCACTGTAACGGGAAAGCTCTGAGGTGACAACCCCGGTGTCAAATAAATGCCATGCCTAGAGAAGACAAATGTCAGGCGAAGTGGTGATTTCTGATCTAACTTCCAAACTTCAACTAGAAAAAAACATCTTTCAAAAATTCAAGATAGCAGCAAGTCAGTAAAAAACCTAGGAAACTGACGAGACACGTAAAACATAGATATGAGATATGGGATACCTAAGGAATTCAGAAAATACATTTTGATGCAGAGTTAAAGGTGGAGCCAGTGATTCACAGTTCCTTGTTGTCAAAATCAGTGAATATCATGTCACAATCCGATACATATCAGTGTGTGGTGTTAATACACAGCCTAGGCACTGTAAACTGGTATGTAAACAAAGTGTATGTAAACAACGGGGGCCCACCGTAGCTAGCAACATGCCCGTTTACAGAGCCTATGCTGTGTATTAACACTGGATTTTTTTTCAGCGCACACACATTACAGACAGGTAGCAAATTGTGAGGAGATATTCATTGATTTTGACAACCAGCGTTTTCTAGAATGTATGGCTCCACCTTTAATGTGATCTAATTTCATAGCAGAATTAGCTAGAAAACACATAGAAAAATGGGCATTTATCACGTATAGCACCATACAGTTGAATTCATTATGAGACCATCGCACAGATAAGGGTGTTGAATCTAATAAGACTCTGCAAATACCCCAGCCCTCAAAGAGACTTGACTTAATAGCTAAGAGAAGCAATGAACCCAGTCAGCACACAGTCCTCATTAAGTCTTCACATGAAAGCATTACATTTTTCAAAAAGGAAATTGAGCATGGTCAAGAGGGCAATAAACATCTTCTAGGCACATGAGTATACCTTATGGATACTTAAAACAAGCACTTCATAAACCCGTGAGACCAATTTAGACAGGTATACTACTGAGACACCTCACTCCATCCATACACTCATTATCACTTATCAACTCGTGCAATTACCCAGTTCTACTTTGATTTATTATGAAGAGGAAACCCATCACTTGCTTTATGATGTTATTCAAGAGGGCATGCCAGACAGTAAACGTAAGTGTAAAAGCTTCCATTAAGGATACACAGGGTAAATCACTATTGTTCTCTGCAAGTGACTGACTAAAAAAATAGGTATCCTCATTAGGGCTGTCAAGGTAAAATTTTAATCGCATAATACGTTTTTTTTCATAATCACATTAATTGAGAGCTGTTATCGTGTCCCTTTACTTGTTGTCAAGTACTTGTTGTCATCTTCCTGGCCCAGTCATAGAGACAAATGACAACAATACAGTTCTGAAAGACCTTGTTTTGAACAAGAAACTCCCAGATGGAATCGTCAACCTATAGCCTCCAGTCAGACCGGGCCCTCCTCACTTTCCGTCCACTTGTGAAAGGCAGCCACTGATTGGTTCTTGTAGTCGTTGGTATGGCTGGTCTCAGGAGGCTAGATTGATGACTACACTAACCAATCCGAAGCTGTCTTTCACTTAAAATGGGACAAACATTAGGTCTGACCGCGGCCACTGATTGGCCCGGTTACTTTTTGACCGGTCTCCCCCCCACATAAAGGTGGAGCTTTCAAGATCAGGCAGGTCTTACCAGGCTGCAAAAGAAAGACATAAGCAAGAATCAAATAACTAAACTCCCAAGAGAACACCCTGCTTTGAAACAAACATGTTGCCAACGCATCATTTCCATAGCGGCAGAAGCCTTCATTATTTTGCCCTACACCTGAACAACTTCATAACAGTATTTCCCTTTTCTCACAGATAAACTGTTGGATATATATGGTGTCTTGGAAAGCTTCGCGACAGTCATCAATTCAGCTGTGCAGTTCTCTGTGAAAAGATGTGATACAAGCGGGTCTGATTGCTTAGACAAACAGGGATAGCAAAGGACAAGGAGAGAGGGTGAGGGCGAGTGGTGGGCTGAGGAGTGTTGCACCCTTAGGTGAGTGTATAAATACAAATACCGGGCTGAGAGCCTACAGTGGCAAAGTGTTGGAGACAGAGACTGATTAGTCTCATTCAAGGAGAAAGTACGGGATTAGAAAGGTTAGTGAGCGATGGAAAGCAACTGAAATCTGATGTGTTCTGAAAAGATGAGAAAAGCAGTAATGATATCTAAGCCAAGACCGTCAAAGTAAACATTGACTGATCTCGGTAAGAAAAAAATATCATTCCTCTTTTTCTTGGATTTTGCAACTTTTAAGACTTCTTTAAGACTTTCTTTTCTTTCTTTTTTGTTTTTCCCAAAAGGTCCCTGGTGATTCTTTCATGGATGACCTTCATTTTCTGTCCCTTGAAGAGATTGGCCAGTTTAGGTAAACTGACAAAGAGTTTTGCTAAGCTAACTTCAGTGTCATTACCAGGGTTGGCATTAACACACTGGCTACATTTTAGTTCACAGTACACTAGCCATTGCTCCTACACATTCAGTCACATGCACATAAGGTTATGAAAATAAAGTAAAATACAGTTGACATGTGACAGCATCATGTGCCCTCTGAGCACTCATCAAAGCTCTAACATGGTATTAAAGCAGACATTGGCCATTTCCTCCCACAAGTCCAATCACTTTGTGCAGAATAAAGAATCCGGCTGAAAATGTCAAGCCATGTTCTAACCATTAAGTAAAGTGTCACGGGGATTGAATAGAGCAAGAGTGGAATGCACATAATGATTATCTCCTGTAGGATGCATAATGTATGAGAGTGGCAGTGGTCGCCTTTTCACCTTAACCAGGCACACTGATGTAGATTACCTTCTGTGATGAGAAAGCTTTCATTTGAACAAAATATATGACTTTAGTAAGTGAGTAGATGTTGTTTTTTTTTAACAAATGGAGGAGATCTTTACTTTATCTGTTCTGCAGTAGCTACAGTAATTAAATAATCTAATCAGCTCATATACCAAATCCGAAATCAATACATGACCTTACACTTTGCAAGAAATAAAGTAGTATAGACGAGAAAACCTTATCTACCAACTTACAGAACCAGATTTTTGAGGGATTTATATCTAGGACATATAACAAGTGATTTTATCCTGACGATTATACAATGGCAATTTGCAAAGAAAACACCATGTCTTTTCAAAAAGTGTAGGCTATATACTAATCCAACATTTTTCTCTTGCTTTAATATAGTTACTGTATCTCCTTTAACTGTTACAAAGCTATAACTTTTAGGCAAACTGTTCCATTATATTACATATAGCAACAGGTGGCTAATTTTAAGATGGAAGCTGATCTTATTTTTCCTCCTTACTCATATGTATTTGGACGTCAGGATTAATGCAAATAGAAAAAAACATGTTGAATAAAATGTGAAGATTTCTAAATGAGAAACAATGCATCCGTTTCATTGTGATCATTACACCCAGACACCAAGCTCAAGCTAAGTTAATTACTGGTGTATTAATTTATCATCGCTTAAGAAACACCTGCAGCACAGCAGTCTAGCCATACTCTCTGCATACTAAAAGTTAATACACACCTATTAACCAAAGAAAATGAGCATTTTCAGTAGCCTTGATATGTATACATTAGAACCATTTTGGGTCCTCATTGCAACATAATGGAGACACTATCAAACTGAGTTATTTCTGGTAAAAGACTAGTTTACCTCTGTATTGTATATACAGTATTTACAGAGAGATGTGTACTCAAATATGCCTCATGTATTTAAATGTTGTTTATTATGAACACTGTACAACTTCAATTAACATATTTACAAGGCTTTGAAAGACCTGCCTTCCATCGACTCTAAAGCAATTAGGCTGGTTGAAGTGGCACACAATGTATTTGTTCAAGGTACGTTATTAGCGGCACACTTTTCATTTGCTTATAAATTACATGCACAAGAAAAAGCATTTTGATGAGGCCGCGTTGGCTCTTATACCATCCAGTGATTAGTGAGGAGAGCATCACCCGGCAGCCCCGCCAATGTGTTGTTCCTCATTATATCATCCAAGCAAAACATCACTCTCATTTGCCAGAATATCTAGTCAAAATAGTTTAGAAAGACTGCAAACATCGCGGGAGGAGAATGATCCATCAGCCTGGAACAGTGGGCCACAGGGTCAAAACCAAGGACATATCCAGCAGCGCATGAAATTACAGTAATACACATGGCTAGAAAAAAGTATTCTGTTGCGAAAATGACAGCTCTTGTCCATTTTATTTAACGGTATATCAAGAAGTGCTGCATTAATTGCGACACTTGAGATGAAAGGAAATAAGCTTGTTGGAGCAGGTTATACTATTATGCTCACACATTTACATTGTCTTTTTACGTGACTCATATGTACTGTATATGCAATATTAACATTTATAAATAGTCAATATTTACTTGTGCTTTGTAGAGGTCTAACTGTCATCCATGCCTAAGACTTTACACATAGACATATCATTTATAATATATATGCAATCAGTGTGGAACCAACATTTCTTCAAATATTGTCCCATTATATATTTCCTATTAGCCCCAATCCCAATTCACCCCTTCACCGTAACCCTTAGCCCCATTACCCCTGTGCGTTGATGTGTAGAGGTAGTGTGTCTCAATTTCCTTTTATGCTTTGTCGTTTCAATTAATCACGCATATCGAAAAAAGACTGGTAGTATCTAGTACACCCTGTTATGTGATATAGTACATGATTCCATGTTGCTCTCATTATGATCCATATAGACTTCTGTCATCAAAACAACTCGGAATGGTACTTTAACTTTATTTTCACAGCCTACGTTCGGAGCACGTCGCGTAACTCCTAGCGTCACTCGCCATTTCATAGGGGAAGATGTCAACACCCTACCACTTGACAAGGTCTAGGGGTAGGGCCTATTGGGTATTAGCCATAGACAGTTCCCTTCATCTATAGATCACTTTCCCATATCAAGAGGCTCTCAAAGGCAGCTGAAGGATTTCAGTCTTCTAACTTCTGCCTCAAAATCTACCATCTTAAGCCTGTCCGTTTAAATAGGGCGTCTATTGATCACTGCTCTCGCTCACTGTGCTGCAGATGCAATCATTTCTGATATAATGGGCCCATGCATTTAATTGGACTCGGCCTCGCTGTTCTCCTATATTGATTAAAATCTCTGGACTAAGCCCCTAATCAAGCTCCAACAACTGCCTGAGTATCACTTCCTAGCAATACCATAGGAGAAAATCTTTAGAAAATCCAGTCATGTTAAGGTTCAGCCATGGTCTTTTAATGGCTGACATTTTCCTTGGTACATTGTTAAACTTTGTTAGACATTTTTTTTTAATCGACAACTCGGATATTATAAAATATCAGGGAAGAATGTCCCTCCTGAGGTATATAACCCAGGTTAATTGGGTATTACCCTGTACCCAGTAGTAATAACTGTGAGTGCACTATAAGACATGGCACACAGATTTGTTTGATTGATTACTGAAATTGTATTCGTGACATTGAATGGAAGGCAATGAAAAAGGCTGCGGTGAAGTAGGAAATTTGGGTTAATTAAGCTTGACATGAAATAAATACAGTTCAGGTGACTACTTGTGGGGAAAGTTGTGGAAGTTCTCAATAGCTTCAGTAGCAGTCAACTTTCCTTCTGACAGTTTGCTCACCATAGCATAACATTGGAAGATAAATGTGTTGCCAAAGCTAACAAGCTTGCTAATGGTCAGTTAGCTAACCTGTTAGCTCAGGTTGGACACGTTCCATTCATTCGCTTTTCTAATGTCCAGAGCCGGCCCGAGGCATAATAAGGGTCGGGATCTCGGCTGGCTACTATTTTCACCCAGCTGCAGATTGGAGGCATTAGCGGAAAACACTGGGTGTGTGAATGACATTTAACAAAGGGCAAAATTTGGGCAGCACTATCATTGGAGAGGGGCCCCCTAATCATGTTCCGATTAAGGCCCCATGAGGGCTTGGGCCGGCTCTGCTAATGTGTATTACTGTATGTATTTTAATCTTTCCCCTGTAGAGCACTTTGAATGGCCTTGTGTCTGAATTGTGCTATATACATGGACTTGCCTTGCCTTGCTAACAGGACAATATGTTTACACAATTTCTTCACAAGGCTTACTCTGTTTCCACCTATTCTTATCTCACAACTGTCTGCAACCTATTGCTCTTTTGATGGGACAATTTATTTTCTCGAGTAGGTTTAAAAGAAAAGTAGATGGAACACGGCTAATACAGCTATAATAGGTTCCATTATTTTGGACTCTCCAGCTTAATGGTCAGACGTGTCAAGAATGCTATCTATTGTTTCAATGGCCCAAATTGTGTCCGATTATGACGGTTTGCTGAAGTTGAACTTACACAGTGAGAAAATGACACAACGTACTGAACATAAAGAGCACCAGTTAAATCCCTTATGCACTACGAGGCCAGGCAGAAGCAAAAAGCACAATATTTCTTAAACATTCCTGACGCTGGTGAACTGTAGCATGTACTGCTCCCTCCCAAAATGATTTAAAAATGAAGTCATACGCACAAAGCCCAACAACTAACTTAAAATATAAACTTCAACTCACATCACAAGTGAATGGACACTCAATGCAAATCTCTGACATATTGTATCTGAACAGGAGTTGACTCACTTTCGAGGAAACAATGCACACTATTTTACCTTGAGGAGAACAATGGCTTGCCACTGGCACCATACTCTCTAAGGCAGAGCTCTGTAACCTCATTGAACACTTGTACCTTTGTCGTTTGTCATATCCGCACATCTAACAAAGCTTGTATATTTATTTAATTCTAGGATACTCAACCTTGGCCTACAGGTTAATATCTAACTTGAAACAATTATTATTTGGCCCACATATTTCTGTATGGCCTAACAGACACTGTCTCCTGATACTGCACCCTAACAGTGAGAGGAATCGGTATATAAATGTATGTACCTTTTACTGCTTGGGAACATACATCAACTGTTATATATATGATGACATCCAGTAATTATCCTAAAGGGCACATTAGTGTAGACTGTACCTTGGGGTGAACAGAATTGAACTACTGGGACCATATTTTTGACAGTGTATCTACTTATGTGCACGCAATTAATAATGTTTAGACACTAATCAGAGATCAACCATGAAAAAGGTCCTCAACAAAGACTTCAAAGGCGGACATTTAGTCAGTTTTGCTGTCTACAGCACTCTCTCCAATCTTCCATCAAATACAATAACACACATATATGATTATTGATCCCTTGCCCTCTTCTGAGAGCCAGGTGGTCCAAAATCAAAAACAATTTAGCTGCGGCAATTTTTCCAAAGCCGTTATTGTTTTTTAAAGCCCCCATCTCCTCCTCTAGTGGCTTCAGTGTCCTGTGTGGACCCCCGGTATAGCAGAACAGATACAACATAATTACTTGCAGTGCACAAGGTAACAATGTGCACTTTGTACTCAAAAAAGCCCTGGTTGTTCTTTGAGCACTGAAAACAATTACAGCACCGTTTGCCACAAGGTCACCATATGCGCCGAGTACGCCCCACATTCACAGAAACGTTATATCCATTTTTCATTAAGCACATGGCTTTCACTAGTTGATACAGTCATTACTCTGCATGGGCTCTATTTGCTTGGAGTAGCACTAATGGAACATTTTAATGGTCTTTGTAAATCACAATGAAATTCTTCGAAACGTACTGTTTGTTCTGCTACTGTATTTGCAGTGAATACAGAGTGAATTATACGCCCGCTGCCAGGAAGAGGACAAGAACAACACGGAATATTCAAAAAAATATCACTCAATGTGCACTGTGGATGATTTAAATGCAGAATAAACCAGCACAAACATTATTATTATCCCATTCTGGACAAAAGAGAGGCACTGTTATGACTTTACATCAATTATTCATCAGTACATTGATGCAAGTAACCACTAGTGACTTCTTTGGAGTGGGATTTGAAGAACATTTGTTTACATGTTTGATGAGACACTTCACACCTTGTTAATTCGGTTACAGAGATGTAATAAATTCATCCAATGCATAGGATTTAGCCTGATAAATGAATGCTGTGCAGCTGGCTGGAGATCAGTCTTTCATTAGTCACCTCTTCCTCATATCTAGGCAGCAAACCACACTGATGCGTTGAGTAAATCATGGTTTCTGTTTGTATGTCTCTTTTTATAACATTTATCTTTCATCTGCAGCCCCATGTGTCACCCAGACCCCGTTTTAAAATGGAGTAACAAAATCAATACTTCAATAAATCAAGAGATATTGCCGGGCGCACCTGGTGATTATTTCTTTTCTCGCAGAAGGGCTAGTCTCAGGTCAGCGTTTTATGGACTGTCATAGACTCAGAGGGGACTATCATTTGTTATAATGGATCTCAGAAAATGGAATACGGTCGGCATTCTTTGCTCATTAACAATGTTGACACGTTATCTTCGGATAAATTGATTCGGGAAACTGTCGTAACTTTTCAAACTTGGGAAACATTTTGTGGTTTGCCTGGCCTAGAAATATGTTGCCTAGAGGAGCTAAACGCAACACATTTTAATTTTCTTTCAACCTCAGCCTACAGCTTCTTACAACTCAGAGAAATTAAAAGTCGCAGTATCCAATCACGTTTAGAGCAATAGTGGCTTGAGAGCGCATCCGATCGAGATACATTTCATCAAAGACATTGCATTGAACCCTTGAGCTTTATAGAAAAACCTTAATTCTCAGCAAAGACCACTTCTATGTTTTGCGTAAGCAAATGTTCCTGTTGAATGCAATGAGACAAGCTATTGGTCAAATACGGTTGTCTGTTTGCAGAGACTAAAAATATCTCCCATCAAATCTTTTTACCTGCAATAGGCAGAGAAGGACATTTTCATTTGTTGTCAAGCATTTATTTTGTGTCATGGTAAAGTAGACTGTTGCTAGGTTATTGACAAAAACAGAATTCTAAATGTGACCAGCCTTATTTTAGCTTTTGGATTGGTTTACCAAACATGATATGCCTTATGAAAGTGTATAGCCTAGCAGAATGCTTTCATATCACTAGATGTGTTAAACATGTTGTTTCATAAACCAAGTGTTTACTCTCTGACATCCATGACATACATTGACCTCTTACCCCACTCATACATGCCTCTGGCAGCACTGTCTGACTTGCTGTGTGTGGGTTAACACACATTGCGCCAACTTGACCTCATGTATTTTCAGAAGCTGATCTGTATTGATGCATTTGAGAGCAGATATGGAGATCAACAGCAGTTTGTTCGCCTTAGGAGTGACACGGTTCAGCTATATCACAGCCTGCGGTTTACTGAACCTCACATTGACCTCCATCCTTTATAAATGACCTGGGGCCGGTTTCCCAAAGCCTTCTTAGAGCCTTCTTTACGCTACGTCATTCGTAACCCCTACGTAGAGTTCCTACTTAACGTTTCGCCTGTTTCCCGAAACGTTCTTTGCTACGAATCTCTTTCGTACGTCATACGTTGGTAAGGTTGGTCTGGAGCGCCCGCTGAGCCTTCTTAGCTCTACCATGGGGATGTTTCAGCTCTCACTTGTGTCATTTAACTAATAAATCTGACTGTAGGCTATTTCATATCAAACGGACACAGCGATGACTGTATTTAATAACAAACTGTTCAAAACGATCCAACTGTATATAGTGTAAATAATGTATATCACGTATATTTAAAGTAGGCTTAGGCTATTATATAGGCTATTTTAGCAGAATACCATTAACTCTGATTCACAAAGTGTTCAAACTGTATGAACAAGTAGCCTACTTTTTAGTCATCTAACTGACTTGACAATCAGCATTAACTGAATGGATGCGATGTCCGTCAATATGAAAATACTTTATAAGTGATACACTATAGCCTACAGTCGGATCGTTTTTATCAGTTTGTTATTAAATACAGTCATCGCTGTGTCCCTGTGATATGAAATACAGTCAGATTTATAAGTTTAATGACACAAGTGAAAGTCCCTGCGATCGCTGTGGCATCGCCAGAGATACAAACCCCCACATTTCCTTTCCGTAAAGCACCATGCGTAAAACGGACACGAGTCACATCTCTGTTGCGCATGGAACTGCCACAAGTCATTCATGATGAAAATAATTGCTGTAAACAATTAGTATAGGCTATGGTAGTATGTTCGACATGGTTAACACTAGAACCTCCGCCCGCACTGTGTTCCACACCGGCTCAGCTGACAGCTCTCAGCTGTCAGCTGAGCTCGGGCAGAGTGCGTCGGATCGTCCGCCTCAAAACATGTAATCGTGTGAAAAAATTAATGAATAATCAATTAGAGCTTACCTTAAAAGAAGTGTGCCATGTTACTGTTTATTGTATTTAGGATTTTAGCTCATTTGGACGCTGTTTCGGCCGTCTGTTTTTATTTATATATAGGCTATTGGCGATATTATATCTACTTTCAGTTTCATTACTGACCCACCAAGTAACGTGATTAGTGTTCTTAAAGATACTTAGATTATAAAACAAGAGTTCCAAAACACAGATGATGATTCAACAAACTAATTTATGACTTTATATTACACTAGAAATGCACGGGTAGATTTGATAAGACAGCATACAGATGCAGCTGCGCATGAAATGAGCAGGAAATGGATAATCGAACTCGGAGCAACCGATTTCAGCAGTGTACGAACGACGTAAGGAGTGTTTCTCCTAAGACACCGTTCGGGAACCACGACTACAGAGGTAAACAACTTTGGTAAGTCATAACGTAGGAGTCTTCGTAGCTCGCTAAGAGAGGACGTTATCGGGAAACCGGGCCCTGAGCTGTTTTCCAATTCAGCAAGAAGAACTATTTAACAATGAGACACTGAAGATAGAATGCTCAACTCAAATAGCAAACTTGAGTTCTGAGGAGCAGAGTGTGAGATTGTGACATCAATGCTCCAACATTTCATACAAGATGCCTCATGCCAAAGGAATTATTAAAGGAAATTTCCTAAATTTATCTGTCATAACATGTAATTCCGGATGCAATGGGAAATGTTAACAGTAAAGCACACAATCTATTTAGTTTGATATGTCTATGTATGCATTATCTAGAGATTGAACAATTATGGAATTAAATGATCAATTAATGTGATAGAGCACCTATAACACTTGAAACTGGAGCTCTGTGAAGGTCTCTGTTTACCTCCCACAGCCACTATGGAGTCTTCCCATCAGCCAGTAATTAGATCTGGGATTCCTGAACCCAATCGCACATTTCAGGAACCTAGGGCTGTGGGAGCATAGGGATGACCCCCATAACTGCTCCAAACATGCAGCAACTAAACGAGCACTTGGACGGCTTGCTCAATGCTAACATATAATGGAAAACACCAGTGGCGGACCAACAGTATTGTTAAACTATAACTATAAACAGCAAAAGAGGGGCGTCATCAGTTGAATGCAAACCCACTATACTGTGTAGCCCTGCTGTAATGGAAATGCAAAGCCCTGCCGTGCTGGTCTGATGTTCGGCGCCAAACTGAGCAGAGCCAAGCCAGCACATGTATTATGTAGAAAAAAATGCCAGAAGTTGTTTCTTGTAGGAGCTGAATATGGGTGTCTTGAGACTATAGGGGACTTTAACCTCTTTGGCACTGACTATGAGTCTCTCTCAATGCCACTTGAGTGCAACCCCGCATGCACCATAGGCATTGTTGTCAGATCAAACCAAGCTTTCATGTTGCTGTAAAAGTCGGTATGATGTCATGTCACTTGCATGGCATCCTTTTACATGTCATGTTCTGCAGTTCTGAGCTAGACTTTAGTCACTATGCCACCAGGAATATCTCTGTCAGAAGCCGACTCTGAGACACGGTTTCTCTCTGACATCTTAACACGGTGAAATCGCTGTGAGCCAAAGAAATCTGACAGATCTTTTGGCGTGATGCGTTCTGAA
The DNA here is from genome assembly GCF_949987685.1 of Ammodytes marinus. Lineage (NCBI taxonomy): Eukaryota > Metazoa > Chordata > Actinopteri > Uranoscopiformes > Ammodytidae > Ammodytes > Ammodytes marinus. The sequence continues at coordinate 23,155,827 of NC_137219.1, forward strand.
TGTAAAGAGGTACTGTACAACTTTTGAGCGAAATGCAAAAACTGCACGGATTGACCCGTTAGCCAATTTAAATGCGATACATGTACCGTTTCAATGAGCCACTCACGTTTATGTTCAAAGTCTTTCAATCTTTAAAGTAAAGCTATGAAGATCCAAACAACAGTTCAGTGGAATGGCGGTGTGAGAAAGCATCTGTTTTTTTTTATATTTAGCCTGTCCTGTTCTCTGCCCATTTCACACTAGATACAACACTCTGAATAATACATCTGCTCTGTTGACGACAGCAACACAACACAGGTGTGAAACAACAGCTTTAAAAACAGCTTTACATTTTTTTTTCCAGAATGACCAGTGTTTAGTCTTCAGTTGTGTCAGGAGAGCTAAGCTACTAGATATAATAACTGTGATTGGCATACATTCCACAATTCTAGACACAGCTGTATTTCTGTAATGTCTTGTCACGTACCAACCATTAGCCTGCTAATCCCTTCCTCTTCCTCTCTACTGTATGTCTGTTTCTTCCTTTGCTAGCTGCACTTAATCAGAGCAGACAGGTTAATGGTCAGTGGCCTGTGGTAACAGTAATAGCATCACATACATGAAGAGCCATTGTAATGACCGGCCCTGCATGCCTATTAGGTTTAGACATTTCACTAATAACCTTCCCACACAGGGATGCTTGATCTATTGTGCTGGATGCCTTGAGGGATTTGCAGCACTTGCACCTTTTGAGAAGAGGCTTTACATACTCAGGGAAATAGGAAGGAAAATAAAACAATAATCAGTGTTGTAATTCTTTTTCTTAGATAAGAAATAAACAAACGAGGTCAAGCTTTGTCAGACCGATAGGACAACCAAATGTATTTATATTCGAGGGGTTAAAAAGTTTTATGTGTGCATTTGTGTGTTTGTTGTGATTGGATTTTTCCCCTTTCACCTCTCTGACCATGATCATCCATTTTTCAAATCTTGTTTTTACATTTTCCAAAATGTCTATTTTTTCAATAGACCAGCTGTACGTTTTCACACTTTTGAGATTCAAATCAGTGCTCTGTTATGAGTTGCCACAGTTAGCCTACAACGTCTGTGCTTTCATGTATAGCATTTAAATAAAGAGGCCTGTAAAAGCCAACTACGTATGAAGGTCTGTTGCAACTTCAACTTTGGCCACTAAACTTCACTCACATGTGAGCAACAGGAGATGTGCTTGGTGGTTAAAACATATTCCGATGCATTAACCCGCTTGGTACGGTTCATTTGGGCTGGTGTGAAAGCTGTCAATAACACTGTATTGCACACCAAACAACCCAACGGAGACCGCTTGAGAAAGCCCACTTTGAAGTGGGGCAGTTTGTTTGTGAAATTGAGCTTAGGGATGACCTTTACAATCTATTTGCATAAGAGATTCATATATAAGTTTAAATCATTTGTTCATCATGGTAATGCCTGTCATACTGCGGTGATTTGCCCTAGTACATCAGACAGTAAAAACTTAGGTGGATTTCTATTGCATGCTATATTATTCCATTGAATCCTCTAATACATATTTTGTAATACAATATGATTCCATACAGTACGTGTCAATCAGAAGTATACTATTACACCATGGTGCACTATAGCATGGGTGTGTAACACTTTGAGTCTGATGAGGCTGGCGGGGTTCCTTTAAAATTGTACTTGGAAGTATCTTTTAGGTACAACTAAATATGCAAGACACAATCTATAGTCAAAATAATGTTGAACACATGGATTATACAGTTGACCTTTAATCTGGGACACCTGATAACACATTGGCCGCGTTTCCCAGATTCGATCGTTCTTTGGGACCAAAGAAGGGTTGAAAGAAGGGTTTGCCTAAGAAGGAGCGCTAAGATACGGGTGTTTCCCAGATGGCTTCTTAAGTGCCATCTTTGGAGAACGTGTAAATTGAAGCGAAAGAAGCTCTTTAGTGGGAGCTGTCCACCGCGGTCGTGCTGAAACTGAATAAATCGATGCCAGGCGAATCGATCACCCACCTCTTTATCAGCGCATAAGTCACACACAGCGCCCCGTGGTCTCCCCCACACAGGTGTAATTAGGCTACGCATGTATCGTGTGTGTGGGGGGGTGTGTGGGTGCGGGTGTGTGTGGCAACAAGTGTATCAAAGTAGTAATCAAGCCCATTAGCGCATATATACCCCGTGGATATAGGCACACACATGTGATGTGAGAATGGAAGAAAGCGGCAGCAAAAGAAACAAGCGGGCACCGTCGTTTACCGCGGAGGAGATGGGCGTCTTAGTGGACGAGGTCTGGCAGCACCAGGGAGTTTTATTCGGGGGAACAAGGGGCAAAAAGAACATCACGGTGAAGAACCGTGTTAGGCAGGCCATAGCCGAAAAGATGTCCCCCTCCAGCCCATGTGGCCTGCGTGACTGGCGTGCTGTGAGGAAGAAGTGGCAGGAGTTCCAGAACCAAACAAAAAGGAAGAGTGCGAAGGTTTCACTAATCAATCTCCCTTCGTTGCAGGTGATGCAGACGGCCAGTAAAGACAGCGCGGAGTAACCCCTCCCCCATATGGTTTCAATAAACTATTTTGGTTTCTTTTCAACCATGTATTGTGTGAATCATTTTGCATTGAAATGAGGGTGTCAAACCTATAGCAACAAAAAGTCCCAGGCAATTTGTAATGTATCTAAGCGTAGGTTAATGACGTGTGCGTATTGTGCGCCCTTTCAACAGCATTCCAGTGCCAGACTTTCAGGTAAAGCACCCGGACACTGCAGCAATAATCATAGTGTGCAGGACGTTACATGTAGCCTACATCTGCTGGTTCTGTTTATTTATTTCAGCCTTCAGGCCTGAGAGTTGATATGGGTGATGTGTGGTGGTTGTGGGTTTATGGTTTAGTGCTTGGTGACTGGTGGAGAAGAGGTAGGGGCTGCGGGTTGTTGGACCGGGCTGAAGGCAAAATTGCAGCGGGTTGCTCTGGATGTGTGGAGACACCAGAGTGATCAGCCGTTGGATCTCCGCACGGGGCAGCCGGTACTTTGCCTGGACGGCCCGGTCTGATAGCACGTCCAGTGGGGAGAAGTGCCGACGCACGTATGCATTTATGTAAACCGTCTGGCTTCGCGCACGGCGATGCTGTTGGTTCGCAGCGAGAAGGTGTTGTATTGCAGCCATGGTTTCTCACACGCGCGGACTTTGGCAACGCCTTTAGCAGGTGGAGCCGCTCTGAATGAGGTTCAGCTGAGTTCAATTAAATCTGTTTCTTTGATATCTGTGAAATGCCACAAGGTTGTTGATGTTTTTTTTGTATGTGTAGTAGTAGGCTACTATAAACTCACATGTGTGTGGAAAACGTAAACGTCTAATTCATTAAAACATTTTTTTCTCCACTATTAGTCTATGTTTCTTGCGCCAGTGGTCCGCATTGTTTTATTATTTCGAAAAGTGGAGGAAATAAATTTCCCTGACGCGGCATGATCACTGACGATTTGGTCGCTAAGAAGGTTGTAAGAGTGGGTCAGCTCCATCTTACAGTTCCGTCTTAGTGAAAGAACTACTTTCGCTAAGAACGAATCTGGGAAACGCATTCTTCTTTCACAGCGTTCTTAAGAGCGCTCCAAAGAAGTACTTAGCCCAAAGAGGCTCTTAACGAATCTGGGAAACGCGGCCATTATCATTTACAGATCATGTTATTGTGTGCCATGTGGTGCAGTATTACATGTACTATTGTATCATTACTTTGCTTTATGTGTTTGTATCAGCCTCATCCATGTGCTATTGCTTCATATACTGCTGCACCATGTAGTCTGGTAGTATGCCATAGCTCATACTGTGTTATCTTATGTTGCTGCTGCACGGGGTCTCACTATGAAACTATATATTATTTGATGTAACAGAGGACCCTCAATGGAGTCATTTATTAAGTCATACAGCTTGCAGGCCAAAGGTGTTATTGGTTTGGGGGTTGGAGGTCCTGAGTTGAATGGATGGAAGGTTAAACACAGTGAGGCAGTATGTAGCCTCTCTGGAGGGTCCTTATAGCAGACCCTGTGTAAGTGTATAGATAGAGAGGATGCGAGGTAGACTTTTGGTCAAAATGGTAGAATATCTTCACACGCTACCCCCATGTACTGTGTGTGAACTGAAATAAAATCCAGTGTTAATACACAGCCTAGGCTCTGTAAACAGGCATGTTGCAAGCTATGGTGTTGCCCCTTTGTTTACAAACCAGTTTACAGAGCCTAAGCCGTGTATCAACACAGACAGTTAGTGGATTGTGAGGAGATATATTCAATAATTTTGTCAGCTATCTGATCAAATTTGCTGCCATGCAGGGGCGGTTATCATTTCAGTCGGCAAACGCAATAATCACTGTCTGGAAATGAGAATCCTGATTTTGTATGCCTCTGTCTGATGTCAAGGGCCTATTGTTTCAACATATTTTTGTGTAAGTATTTAAAAAGGCACATTTGCCATGATGAGTCATTGTGAACTGGTTGCGTGATGTGTGACAGGCATAGCAACAGTAATACAATGGAGCATTATTTTCTGCACTGCACAAAGGCATTATGCAAATGTAACAATTTTCACAGTTTAAAGAAATGGAGAAAACTAAGAACATACATACACATATCCTGCTATACGTGTAACCCATGGTTCCTCATCGAACAGTGTATCCTCTGCTTGCTAGAGTAAAAACAAAAGCCGTCATTGGCAGTCGGCCCATAGGAGCAGAGTGGAGATAAGGATGATGTTGAGGCGGGAGGGCTGAGAGCAATTGTCTGAGAAAAAAACAACAGAGTAACAGCTCAATACCCAAAGCCCAGATTTCTGGAGAGCGCCTGATAAATAATGTTCTCCTGATAATATTCTGCACTTCTCATACTTATTTTATGAGAAGGAATATGTCTCTTTGAAATAAACTAGCCTGTTTTGTGCATCCAAATAAACAAAAAGGTCCAATGACAAAAAAAATGGACACAGGCGTGGAGTCTGCAGTCTCTCTCTATGTTTGACCTACCAGATTTTTCCACGTAGAAATAAATAGATAAGTGGCTTTTTTCTTCTCTTTTTTCCCATCTCCCTCACATCTGTTCTCTCAGATACATCTGTGTCCTCTGTCACTTTAAGTGTTTCCATTGTCATTTCTCCTTGGTAGCAGCGTAGCCATGGGACATGTTGTCGTGCAGCGGCACACACACACACCATGTGCCCCAGAGGTATTTTTAAAGTGGGCCGCTAACTTCATCAAAGTCAGAACATTCTGGTGTACTTGAGTCTGAAAATAAATGGTGGAAAACTGTGTCTAAAGGCAATCAACTCCTAGAGCTCCTAGTCCATCATGAGGGAAACACATTCCCCCTGTTTCGGGCTGTTTAAGGCAGCAGTACACTAGAAATCAAATCAAACCAAACTTGATGGAAGTCAAAGTAGCTATCCTCTGTGTCAAATGGTATATAACGCCTAGCTGGTTTGGCCAAATGGTCTTTGCACACTTTAGTTTGCCTCTTGGAGGAAAGGTGGAGTGCAGAAAGAAAACCAATGTAGAACTGGGCAGACTATTTTAATTCTGTACAGAAATATTTAAGGTTGGTGTGAGGTGACAGTGCTAACTGCTAACTCACCGTCTCTTAAGCCCTCGTACACTTCTGCTCTCAAACTCCTTAAGCGCTACAGTGCACAGGCCTGTATTTACAATTCTGCTTACATCAAGTTCACAGCCAGATACAAACAGCGAATAAGTCAGAATTCCTTCTTCACAATAACTTATTCAAAGCACTTCACTCCCTAGAAGCCCCATTGCGTGCATTTCATAAGAGCGAATCCAACAGCGGAAAAAAGCCATTCAAATCACGCTCGTTGACTGAAACACATTACATCTCTCTTAAACACTGTCCAAAAATATTTATTTCTGCTTCGCATTTGACTTCGAGCCGAGAGATGGGCAGGGCGGCCAGTTTAGATTAAAAGGAAAAGGATTACCACCGCCAAAAAACACTTACTTTATCTACAATATCCAAGAGCTTCCCGGCTGAAAGATGTACAACAGAAACAGCTTGCTTACACATTCCTAGTCAGCTAGAACGCTAATGGATTGTTGTTTGACATCGTTTCAAATGCCAGTCAAAGATCTTCCGTCGATGTTCATTCAAAAGAACCGTTTCTAAATCTATTCTGTGGGCTTCAGGAAACAGCCGTGTGCATCACTACATGCTGGTGGTGTGACAGCCGGCTTGCTTTGCATTGCTGGCTCTTTGTTTCTAGTTTGCTTTGTATTTGATATATTTGCTGCCAAAGCAAGACTTACGGAAGCAAGTAATGTGCTATCGGTTTTTCCGCTGAGAGTTATGGATAGGCATCGATTCCTCAAATGTAACTGTCAAAGAAGGGTAAATAAGCCTATTTCCCAAAGGCTGGAGCTAATCCTTTAACCATAATAGTTGCCATTAGTGGAAATTGAAAAAAAATGAAAACAATAAAAATGTGTTGAAATATAATAACATTTGGAAGATACTCTCATTTTGCTGAGATATTCTGGACAAACTTATTTAAATTTTTTTTTTTGGCTGTGAACATCTCGCAGATACATATTCAATGGGATGCTTTTCAATGACATTTCAGCTAGCTCCTCACACTCACATTTAGACTGTGCCTGCTAACAGTCAAACTTCAAATGTTCCTCATAGTACGTTTATTCTCTCTTTACACAAACAGTACATAGTCTATAAGTCCCTTTTGATTTTGCACTCACCTATTTTAATCCATGGCCCCTTACACCCCTTGGGAGGCAATTAGACATGGTCACACTTTACCCGATGGCTCTTTAATGAGCTCCCCCGAGCCCTGTTCCTTGTTGATTGAGCCAATAGCTGATAACACAGTCACCACTTAAGCCTTCACTAGCCACTCCGTGTGGCCATACAGAAAACAATAGATGCATGACTCATACATGTTGGCAGCGTGTTTGTGATGTGTGACTCACATCACATGGGTCTAATTGGCAGATTTATCCTTTCACTATACTCCCTAAGGGGCTCTTTGATTGACGTAATTAACAGTGAGAGATGAGTTGAACTATTTTCAGCACCCCTTTACATACGCAAATGTATATCCTCGACTTCAATCCTTTAGTAGTGGTTAAGGCAACTCGTCGAGCAAGCAAGACAATTGAGACAAGTGGGAGAGAATAGAGAGAGAGAGAGAGAGAGTAATTGCACGATGTAGGTTAAAGCCAACTGTCGGAGAATGATTGATGGAGTTTCTCTTTTATTTCCAAATGGCTTTAACAGCCTACGGTTCTGAAATTGCTAATGAACAGCAGGAAAGAGTGAGCGCCACATCAATCTGCCTCTATACCTTCCAAGCCTGTCATGTTAATCACTGTATTCACACAGCAACGACTTCCCTCTAACAACCGCACTCCAACTTACTTTGTGAAAGTTTTTTGCAGCATCTATATTTTCCACCATTGCAATTCAATAGAGCGTATAGTGCGCCGGCTGATTGAGACGGATGTGTCGGAAAAGAAGGAGAGGGAAAACTGCTTACCTCCTCACCGGGGATACACTGATTTGATATATTTTTATTTACTTTTAGAATAACTTAAATCAGACTGTGCAGTACATCCGACAAAGAGACAATGCTTCAATACAGACATTTTCTGTTACTGGACAGGGCTGAAATTGTCTTATGAAGTTGACGTCATCTCAACACATGTATTATATCACAAACATTGTAGCACACTTGGATGCATTAACCAGGCTGTTTGAGTGCATGAAAACACTCCTCAAGACCTGTAAAGTCCCTGGACTGCTCTACACACTTCCCGTGGAATCCTACAGTTATTTTACGGCCGACACTCAATGTCTAATTCTAAATGGTATGATGACTGGGGCTGAATAGGCAGGAGGACTCAATAGCGCATGAGTCCTTACTTGACTGCACGTGATGGGGAGTCAGGCCATGTCCAAACGTACACGGTTATTTTCGTAACCATATCTTTCTATGTGCGGTATGTCCTTTTGTCCACAGGCGAACAATCACAAACCGGACGCTAAAACCGTAGAGTTTTGAAACCTCCACTCAGAGTGAAGGTTTTGGGAAATGTTTGCGTCATGACCTTAACTTGTGCATGGCTATTGTTGTTTACATCTACATGTGCCAACCTCACTCAAGGAGACACTCAATGTGCACGCTCACAGTGTCACGTGTACAGAGAGATATTCTAAAACGCAGTTGTGTGTAGGGGTCTTTTTCTGCAAACAGAAGGGTGGGGGGATATGTTTTTTTTTCAAATGTATGTGTGGACATGGCCTGAATGAGGTAATCAGGCAACAGGGAGATGGCAATGGTGAGGTCAGCTCCATGAGAATAAAACAAGACCAGATAACCAGGTGCACTATGGGAATGTATTGCTGGAACTCTTGATACAAAAAAAGTATGAAGAGCAACTGGCTCAGAGATGGAAAACACACACCCTGCGTTCCAATATCCATACTTCCCTATTTAGTTTGGAGGAAAAAACAAATTCTTGTGGTTGGACTCAGCATGCTTAAAAATGCCTGGATGCTTACTACCTCCGGTCAAAGTTTTTAGTGCTGTAATCAGCATGCTATTTGGGGGCTATTCGTACCCACAATCCACTGCACAGCGGAAGTGACGTCACATCGACGGAGCCTCTTAATGAAAACAACCGGGGATGCGACGGGTACGAAAGACAAGAAGCAAGATCAAGGCGCAATGTTATGACGAAATAAGTAAATAAAAGTAGGTCCCAATAGTATACCAACTGCATGCTAACTAAATTATTTTTATGATCAGCTGTAGTATGTAGAATAGAAGAAAATGAGTATGCCATTTGGACAGAGTATTTGGAACACAGCCACAGACTCAATCCACTAGGGAGGGAGGGATAATGAGGGACAGGTGAAATGAATCAGAACAGAGTGGGGTAATCACACAGCAGGGAGACGCAACAACAGGAGGTTAATTATTAGGAATTATTAAGTATTCGGAAATATCAATGAATGAAAACAAATTCTGGGGTGAAATGTGACACAGGGACTAACACGACTTAAACTCTACAGCCACATTAGCGGCCTCTGTCAAGCTGTAATTTCATTCATTTGGTAGGTATTTAGTCATAAACTAATATATTGAACTAATACCCAGGAGGCAAAGGGGTTGAGTTTTGTAAAAGGTTGATACCCAGAAATGATATCTACTAGGACCTTCAAGGATCACAACCTGGGTGGACAACCTGGTCAACTGGAAAGCTACAGGAAGCTACATGCTAATCGTCACCATGGTTTCCTCGCCACCCGTAAATGGAAGGTATTCTACTCTAGGTTGTAGCTCAAAGCAAACTGAGTTAAAGGCCTACTTCACCGGTTGGAATATGAAGGTGCATTGAACTCGGAGATCCTATTTAGTAGAAATGTGCAAAGAAAATTGAAATCGGATCATCTTAGCCTGAGAAAAGGCAGAAAGAGTGTTTTATGGTCTCACTGTCTCACCCTACAGTTTCCTTCTTGTGACATCACAGTAAGGGTTAAGATTAACAGCTGGGCCAAGGGAATACTAAGGGAAGACTGAGGGAAGAAAAACCTCATTCATTAAATTATAATAGTGATTTTATAATGATAGAATGCTGGTTCCGTATGGGTGAAGTATTCCTTTAAGGAATGTCAATCAGAATATACAATTTACTGCGTTTATGGTGTAATAATTAACAACGAAAGCCATAGTCCAAGAACATAAGTCCTATTCACAGTGATAGATGGACATGGTGACTGATGCTACCATGACCCTGTTCATGTCTGCCTAACGGCTCACTGTCGTCTCCAATTAGTTCTTATCACTGTGCTTGACACCCTGTCTCACACAGTATGGATTCCATCTTGACTTTTTTTTTCTTCTTCTTTTTTTCATTGGAGTGTGGACAGACAGCTGGGACTTGGGGAACTTGTCTCCGGTGGAAAAATTAGTCTCAAGCGTATGGGGAGATAGCAGTCTCCTTTCGACTGTCAGCATACCTGCTGCCGATCAATAATTGGGTCTGTGTGATAATTATATTAGGATTGGAAATTAAATTAGGGAGTTAAGAGAGATGTGGACGTCAGTGTGGAACTCTCTACAGCTAATTAGCTGCTGAAGAGAGAGAGAGAGAGAGAGAGAGAGAGAGAGAGAGAGAGAGAGAGAGAGAGAGAGAGAGAGAGAGAGAGAGAGAGAGAGAGAGAGAGAGAGAGAGAGAGAGAGAGAGAGAGAGACACACACACACACACACACACACACACCTCAAGGTAGACTAAATGGAATCGAAATTAGCAGTTTAAACGTCACTCAAACAGTCAAGGAGGAAAATGAGTCCTTTCCTGACACTGGTAATTTGTGATGCATTCGTACGCGGCATACAGGTGTCACGCCTTTATGTGAAAAACTACTTGTTTTGACAGGTATAAAGAAAGGTCAACAGTGTTACAGCAAAGTGCGTATGACAGGACTGTTTTAATTCCCCAAGCATTGAGGAAAAAATGAATTGGAATGTATCAGCCCCAATAAATCCAAGCGTTATCATTAACTTTGGTCCTCTACCTGCTGAACACTATATTAACTGTTCTAACTCGAATACTGTCATTCATTTCAACGTTTTAATAATGCCTTGTTCGGTAAGTGGTAGATATCATTTTCAAACTGAATTTGGTAATGATAATCTTCCTTAGCAAAATAATCCTTCCCATTCTTCAATTCTGGGTGCTTTGATGAAAGAATAATATATTTTAATACAAGTTTAATATTACAAATCACAAACGCAAACACCCGACCCTTCTAGGGGGGGGGGGGGGGGGGTCGGGTGTTTGCGCTGTCCAAATTATTGACTAGTGTTAAATATCATTCACACAACCAGAGTTTTCCACTATTGCCTCCAATGTCCAGCTGGGTGAAAATAGTAGCCAGCTGAGATCCCAACCCTCGTAGGGGGGTCCTGGGGTATTTCATTTTCCTTTATTTAACCTCGAAAGATCAATTGAGGGGTGACCCTCTTTTACAATGACGTCGAGTTTGTACATATACACAATATACAATGAGAATACATAACAAGTTTACACACACACACACACACACACACACACAGACAACAACAATTTAAAACATTCAGATCAATTGAATGAGAGACATAATAGCCTAATTAAAACAGTTACAAGTGTAGAGGGGCTGATTCAAAATAATAATTTTAAATTGGTTAACAGTTATGAGTGTATTTATTTTAATTGTATGTTGTAGGCTGTTCCAGGAGTCAGGGGCACTATGGCTAAAAGCGGATTTACCAAGCTCAGACCGGGCATAGGGGACATATAACATGAGCATGTCAGTTGAGCGGGTTTGATAAAGCCCATCTGAAATAAGCAGCATTTCTGTCAAATATAGTGGTAGCTTTCCAGGCCCCCCCTGGGAGATATTTTTTTAACTTTTTAAAGTGAAATGCATGAATCTGGTGCACTTTGAGAGGAAAATTAAGAGGCTATACATCTGAGGAATTTTGTGTGAACAAATAATTTGGAGACACTGGGTCGGATGAATTAGAAGCTATTGAAGAAAGACACATGGATTTTCCATAAAAATATTAATTTAAAATAAAATATTATGCAGGGTCCTCTGGGTTGGGCGTGGTGCTCTTTTTCTTTTATGGGACATATTTCTCTGTAATATATACCGTAGATACATTTAAATGCAGTGAGAGGAACGAAGCAGAAGAACTATGTTGTCCAGCTATTTTTTTTTTCACAGACGATGCTGAAATAGGCTATACTGTTCATGGGCATCTGAGGGCAGCCCCATTTCCAAATGTTTTTAAATAGACTCAATACACACTGTGCATGGACGTGAACGTGACGTGATCAGTTAAACTCGGATTACCTCCCAGATGAACTGATAAAATTATTGGGCTATTAACTATCCAGACCAACACATTGTGTTCATTTTTTGTATGATATAATGATATGATGTTAATATCAAACACACAAACTAACGAAAAACTGGCCTCGGGCCCGGCTCTGATTGTGAGCGCACTGCAGGCGCTTCATTTCTGCAATGTGCGCTTATTAAAATGTCAGCTTCACTTAAGAGTCCTGTGTGGGTAAAAAGTGCAGTGCAAAATATGCAGCATAATGTTATACAATTTGTTTATGACCGTGATGTTAAATCACCTTCACACAAAGCTTCCGCCCGAGCAAAGCAGCGAGTCGATCGCTGTGACAGTGAAAATCACCGGGAGACCTCAGCAGTGTGAGCGAGTGAGACGCCGCTCAGAAAAAAACTCTGGTTTGATGGATAAAATGATAGTCGGGGATATCCTGCCCGTTAACGTTGTCTACGGCTTCTGCGATCTGTTTGTGTGTCTCGAGCATGGAGTCGAAATACACAGAGCCATGTCGGCAAACTGACACCGCGACTAAATAAAGGGACTGTAGGCCTACAGTGAGCTGCGTCCCTCCGTTAGTTTCTGTTTTCAGCCGAGTAAGTTACATTCACCTCCAACACATTGACAGCGTTTAATTGTCAGACCCAAACAAGGCGAGGACCACAAAAGCGTCACGTTCAACAGTTTATTAAAGGATTGGGGGAAAGGGAGTGTATGGGCATGTTCAGAGCTCGAGCAGAGCAGGTCCGGTATTGCAGATAGGAGTCAGAAGCGTAAGGAAACAGGCAGAGTAACTGGTGCTGGTTAGCAGACGATCCGACAAGGAGTAACTGAAAGCCAGGGTTTATATACAGAGGGTAATGAGCAGGGAATGCAGTGCAGCTGGCAGGTTAATTAGGGCAGGAGTGGATACAGGTGTGGCTGATAAGACTGGAGCGGCAGCAATTAGTGCTGTTAACAGGGCAGAGGGAGAAAGCTCCTGACAGAACCCCCCCCTTAAGGGACGGCCCCAGAAGTCCCCAAAAAACGTCAAACAGGGCGGGCGGAGGGTCAGAACTCCTCTGAGCGGTCAGATTCCCTGGCCTCATCCTCCGAGGGGGCCTGAGAGGTGCCATCAGGGGCCAGGGCAGGGTCAGGAACTGGGCAGGAGGAGCGACGGGACCCCTTAGGACGACCCCGACGGATGGCAGGCTGGTCCGGGTGCAGACGGTGGAAGTCGGCGATAAGAGTTCGGTCCACAATTCGACTGGACGGCACCCAGATTCTCTCTTCAGGCCCATAGCCCTCCCAGTCGACGAGATACTGGAGGCCCCTACCCCTCCGTCTGGACTGAAGCAGGCGTCGAACGGTGTACACCAGCCCACCGTCAATGAGGCGAGGAGGAGGAGGAGGAGGTGCCGCTGGGACCAGAGGGCTTACATGCACTGGTTTGACTTTTGAAACATGGAAAGTGGGGTGCACCTTCATGGAAGCTGGCAACTGGAGCCGGACTGCGGTTGGACTGATGATCCTCTGGATAGGGAATGGGCCGAGGAACCGAGGTGCTAGCTTACGTGATTCCACCCTCAGCGGCAGGTCCTTGGCTGACAGCCACACCTTCTGGCCAACACAGTAAGTGGGTGCTGGTGTCCTCCGACGGTTAGCCCCAGTGGCATAGCTGGTTACTGACTTGAGTAGTGTGGCACGGGCTTGTGACCAGGTGCGGCGGCACCGGCGAGCATGGGCGAGGGCAGACGGGCAGGAAACCCTTCCTTCCTGGCTGGGGAACAGAGGGGGCTGGTAGCCATATACACACTGGAATGGAGACATACCGGTGGCAGAACAGGTGAGGGAGTTGTGGGGGTACTCTACCCATGTCAATTGTTGCGCCCAAGTCTGGGGCTTACGGGAAGCCATGCAACGGAGCGCCTTCTCCAGTTCCTGGTTCGCCCGCTCTGACTGACCATTGGACTGGGGATGAAACCCAGATGTGAGACTTACTGTGGCCCCTAGAAGATGGCAGAACTCCTTCCAGAATGTAGAGGTGAATTGTGGGCCTCGGTCTGAGACCACGTCCTTGGGCAGCCCGTGTAGACGGAAGACATGATCTACAACACTCTGGGCTGTCTCTCTAGCAGATGGCAGTTTCGGGAGGGGAATGAAGTGTGCCATCTTGCTGAACCGGTCAACCACAGTGAGAATGACAGTCATACCATCCGATGGGGGCAGGCCTGTTACAAAGTCCAGGGAGACGTGGGACCAGGGTCGTGAGGGCACCGGCAGAGGCTGGAGTAATCCAGCGGGTGGCTGATTGGAGGATTTGTTCTGGTTGCAGGTGGGGCAAGCACGGACAAATTCTCTGACGTCCCTTCTCAAGGAGGGCCACCAAAAGCGCTGGGCAAGGAGATGGCAAGTGCGGGCTGAACCTGGATGGCAGGCAAGGCGGGAGTTGTGTCCCCACTGTATGACCCGGGATCTTAAGTTCTCAGGGACGAAGAGACGGTCATCAGGGCATGCACTGGGGCCGGGATGGTCACGGATTGCCTCTTGAACCTCTTCCTCGACATCCCAAGTCAAAGCAGCTATGATACAGGGATCAGGCAGGATGGGGGCAGGTTCCTGGGAAGGGGCGTCCTCCTTCTGGAACTGGCGGGAAAGAGCATCCGGCTTGGTATTACGTGAACCTGGGCGGTATGACAGGGTGAAGTTGAACCTGGTGAAAAACAAGGCCCAGCGGGATTGTCTGGAGTTGACGCGCTTGGCAGTGCGGATGTATTCGAGGTTTTTGTGATCTGTCCAGACCAGGAACGGGACCGTGGACCCCTCCAGCCAGTGACGCCACTCCTCCAGGGCAAGCTTGACGGCCAAAAGCTCACGGTTTCCAATGTCATAATTGCGCTCTGTAGGCGAAAGCCGGCGGGAAAAGAATGCACAGGGGTGCACTTTGTTGTCCTCCTCTGCCCGTTGAGAAAGTATGGCCCCGACTCCCATGTCCGAGGCATCCACCTCGACGATGAACTGTCGGTCTGCATCCGGCATCAGGAGGATGGGTGCCGTGGTGAAGCGGGCCTTGAGGGTCTGGAAGGTTTTGTTAGCCTCTGGGGTCCAGACAAAGGGATGTTTGGTACTGGTCAGAGTGGTGAGGGGAGCGGCGACGGTGCTGTAGTTCCGGATGAATTTCCTGTAGAAATTGGCAAAGCCAAGGAATTGTTGCAACTTCTTCCTATTCTCCGGAACTGGCCAGGAAGAAACTGCCGAGACCTTTGCGGGGTCCATCTGGATATTTCCCTCAGCCACGATGTATCCCAGGAATGACACAGACTGAACATGGAACTCGCACTTCTCAGCTTTGACATAGAGGGAGTTCTCCAGGAGACGACGGAGGACCAGTTGGACATGACAAGTGTGTTCAGACAGGGTTCTGGAGAAAATCAAGATGTCGTCCAGGTACACAAAGACAAATTTATTCAGCATGTCCCGCAACACATCATTCACCAGAGCCTGGAATACCGCTGGTGCGTTGGTGAGGCCAAATGGCATGACCAGATACTCGTAGTGGCCGGTGTGGGTGTTGAATGCTGTTTTCCACTCGTCGCCTTCTCGTATGCGCACTAGGTGGTACGCATTACGAAGGTCCAGCTTGGTGAAAATTGTGGATCCCTGAAGCAGCTCAAAAGCAGAGGTGAGTAAGGGCAGAGGATACCGGTTCTTCACAGTGATGTCGTTCAGACCTCGGTAATCAATGCAGGGCCGAAGAGAACCGTCTTTCTTTCCCACAAAGAAGAACCCGGCACCAGCAGGAGAAGAAGACGGGCGGATGATACCAGCTGCTAAGGAGTCCCTGATGTAATCCTCCATGGCCTTTCTTTCTGGAGGAGACAGTGAGTAGAGGTGACCCTTAGGTGGAGTAGATCCAGGAAGAAGGTCAATGGCGCAGTCGTACGGACGGTGTGGGGGCAGAGATGTGGCTTTGGTCTTATTGAACACTTGCCGGAGGCCATGGTAGCATTCAGGAAGGTTAGAAATGTCAGGGGCAGTGCTGGGGGGTATAGAGCTAGTGGGCAGCGAGGCAGCACGCAAACAGGTCAGGTGGCAGTCATCTCCCCACTCTTTGACAGTTCCGGAGGCCCAGTCGAGGTGAGGATTGTGGAGACGGAGCCATGGGTGACCCAGGATTAAGGGTTGGCCCGGGGAGCAGAGTAGGTGGAAGCGGATGGTCTCTTGGTGGTTGCCTGACACCAACATTGAGATGGGGGCTGTGATGCTGGTAACTGTGCCAAGTATGTGACCGTCCAGGGCCCGGGCTGGAACGGGAGCGGACAAGCGGTGGCTTCCCAAGCCCAGCTGACGAGCAAGTTCTGTGTCCATAATGTTTGCTTCTGCACCAGAGTCCACTAGGGCTGCCAGAGTGTGGGTTGTATCAGACAGGTAAAGACAGACCTGGATCAGGGTTTTACTATTGGTGGAGGACCGAATGTTCGATGAACTCAGCCGGATTCCTCCTACATCCGGTGCGCTCCGGCTCTTTACTGGACAGGTGGCGGCTCGATGCCCATCACCGCCACAGTACAGACACAGGTTAGAGGTGATGCGTCGCTGTCGCTCTGCAGGGGTTAGTGAGGCGCGGCCGATTTCCATCGGTTCAGGCTGGTCTGGCTGGTAAGATGGTGTGGCAGGGGAAGACGGGAGAGCGGTCGAGCTGCTCCGTGTGCTGGTGGATGGACTGCTGCGCCCCCCCTCTCGACGACGGGCCTGGATCCTGCGGTCGATGCGGACAGCCAGAGCCATGGCTTCATCGAGGGTGGAGGGTTGATCATGGGAAACTAACTCATCCTTTATGTAGTCCGCTAGGCTGTGGAGGAACGCAACCACCAACGCCTCCATGTTCCAGGGGCTCCGACTTGCCACTGTACGAAAATCGATGGAGTAATCCGCCACGGTCCTTCTGCCTTGGCGAATACTCATCAGGGTCTGTGATGCCTCAGCTGCTGTGGATCCCAAGTCGAAGACCTTAAGCATCTCCTCGGCGAACAGGTTGAAGGCAGCACATGCAGGGGTCTGGCGCTCGAACTCAGCCGTTCCCCACAGTCGAGCCCGTCCCGTCAGGTGAGTGATCACATAACCTACTTTAGCCCCCTCAGTGGCAAAGGTTCGGGGTTGCAGGCTAAACTGGACACGGCAGCTCGTTAGGAATGCTCGTACCTGAGTAGGGTCACCATTGAACCGCTCAGGATTGCCAATCTTGGGTTCGGGGAATGCAACAACTGCGGCGGCAGTGACCGGGGCAGAGGACACGGGGGCTGGGCCGGTGGGCAGACTGGCTGAAGCTGACGGAGGAGTAAGGTGGGTGAGAAGTTGGATAACCATGGCAAGTTGTTGTTGCTGCTGCTGAATCTGTTGTTGCTGCTGCTGGCTGACCTGGAGCAGAGAGGCGACGTCATCTGTCATGCGGTCAACCTTACTCTCTGTATGTTCCAGGCGCTGCATGGCGGCGGGTTGTCCAGGGTTGTCGGGTTCCATGCTGGGTGAGACGTGCGCTGGGTCCATGTTTGGTCGGATCGTTCTGTCAGACCCAAACAAGGCGAGGACCACAAAAGCGTCACGTTCAACAGTTTATTAAAGGATTGGGGGAAAGGGAGTGTATGGGCATGTTCAGAGCTCGAGCAGAGCAGGTCCGGTATTGCAGATAGGAGTCAGAAGCGTAAGGAAACAGGCAGAGTAACTGGTGCTGGTTAGCAGACGATCCGACAAGGAGTAACTGAAAGCCAGGGTTTATATACAGAGGGTAATGAGCAGGGAATGCAGTGCAGCTGGCAGGTTAATTAGGGCAGGAGTGGATACAGGTGTGGCTGATAAGACTGGAGCGGCAGCAATTAGTGCTGTTAACAGGGCAGAGGGAGAAAGCTCCTGACATTAATAAAAGCATCTATTTTTTTTTTATTATCAAAAAGGCTTTGATTGAGACTTTTAGCCAATTCTAAAGTCTGAACACACAGCGGCAGCAGTGATGCTTTACGGTGCCTGATCTTAATGCTGATTGGACAATACTCATGACGTCTACCAACAATGTTTTATTGCCAAGATAACGATATTCCCTTGTCTCACACTACGGTAACTCGCCCACACAGTCCAGTCTGGGAAGTGCTGGCTGACTTCTCTGGCAGCTGCCGCTCCCCCCCCCCCCCTCCCCCAAAAAAAAATTAAAAATCTTCGGATCTACACGATTCACGTGGGTCATATGTTTTGATCCAAAACAGCAAATATTGCCGAAAAGCGACGAGTTTGCAGGTATGATAAATCTTCCCTTAAGGGCTACATTGTATTTAAGTATTTTACAAGGGTAAAACATAAAAATATATAGGAAAACTTTCACAGCAGAAAACAAGTGTGTAATATATAGTCTGTGTCTGGTAATGTCTTTGTACATCTTGTAGATTCCATTTCAAGGTTGGCCTTCAATTTGAACTTCTGCTCAACATTATGTTAACTCCCAAATGCTGTTTGAACGAGAGTCATCCCAATTCCTAGAGCGTGTTCAGCACAACAGCACGATACAACAAAAAGTGCGAGTTAGAAAATGTAATTGTTAACGTAAAGCCCCTTTCCTATTCCCTTGTGCTGCATTGTAGTGTTAGATTAGGTAAACAACCCGGAATGAACTGGACTGCAGCGAGGGATGAGATTGGACTGTTAATGGCCTTGCTCGAGGTGAATTGCGGCCCGCGGATGAAAAAGATCTAATTACATTTCCCTTGGCAAAAACATGAGAATGCATTATGACGGGGAAAATTAAGTAATTGCAAACACTCGCACACCACTACACTGGGAGAAGTCGGTATAGCAAAGTAATTCTGCAAGTGTATGGGGTGGTCTGTGACTGCATGCCGTGTCGCTCACACAGCGGCCCACACCTTTATGCATTGTGTGTATAGTCCCACAGCGTCAAGCCTTCGCCCTGGTCAAATTGCATTTTTTTTCTCCCAATTCAGACCCGTCTCCATTTTTGCTAGAGGTGGCTTATTGCATTTCTTTCTTTTTCTTCTGGGAGAATCGCAATGAGTCTGCTCTCTTTGTTTGCTCCCTCATAATTTATCCAGACACATAATCGGTGGTATTTTACGTGTGTGTGTGTGTGTGTGTGTGTGTGTGTGTGCACGCTTTGCTGCTGTGCTGAGGCGGTTCTTAATAACTGCTCTAATTTGTCATGACCCAGATAAAAAGGTCACATACTGAGATGTCAGCAATCACAAACAATAAAATGAAGAAGTTGTCTAACCGTGAACCTATTCCACCTCTTTCATTTTCAACCCTGGTGGCACTTTAAACATATTGAGACATTTGAGAAAAAAAGAGATTCCCCTTTTATCTTTTGATTTTTTTTTGCTGGATTACTTGAAAGAAACAGTATCTCAGCCACACTGAGAGCTTGCAATGATACAATATGTGTCAGGGACAGTCAGAGCGCATACCATATAGTTCTCATGCCTAATACATGTCATTGTTAAACAACATAATACTTTTGTTTTGTGTTCAAAAATGTACATTCCCTGTGTTTTTTTCCTGTCTTCGCTCCATCTCTGGTGTCTAATCTCCTCAGCCCACACAGCTAAAGTTCTCTGTGTCAGGATGACCGTGCGATCCATGCCTCCACATTCTCTCTCTTTCACACAGAGTCAGAAAGCTAACGCTGAAGCTATACAGCCAAAAGCTAAAAGCCTCAAATACACTCTGGGCTGTTCCCCATAAGACATCATTACAAACCAGCAAAAAATAAACAAAAGTAGCCTTGGTCAGAAAGGCCTTGGGTTGTGCTCAGCTTTGACCATCTGTCCCCCCGCTACAGGAGGTTCCTTGATCCATTATATCAGAGGGGGGTGAAATAATGGCGCCTTAGGGAGGGGTTGGCTGGCCCTATCGGAGGGCATCATGAGAAGGGCATTGGTGTTACACTGCTGTCTCCTGACTCTGCAGGATTTAAGTTGACCTCAGCTTGGCACAGTGTGAGAAAATGCAGTCTTGAGTAGGAAATACAGGTGAGATCAGCAATCAGCAGGTTCACACACACACACACACACACACACACACACACACACACACACACACACACACACACACACACACACACACACACTTCGGAGGGGGTCCTATATAGCGCATGGTACAGAGCCCCTGGAGCAGTTTGGATTATCACACTCAATTTGAAAGTTTATATTTCAGAACTGCTCAAGTGAGATGGTTCTTGAAAACAGCTGCAACACCCCCAACCGTGGACTGTTAACCTATGTGCAGTCAGAAGTTTATAACTCGGTGGGCAGAGCTCCACTAGAAGAGAGCACCCTCCAGGTTTAAGCCAGGTCTCAGTAAGCAGTAGGAAATCAATTTTATGGGATGTAATTAGTTCATTAAACCGGTATATGGGGTTTAGCTCAACTGGAATTTCTACAGCAGACTGCAATCCAATGATCTGACAGTTGTAAACAAACCAAGGCACAGGCTAGTAGTGAGTATAAATCTGTATGAGCCCAGGATGGTACAGTCAGAACATTCACTACAGGTTAAGGAGGTAAAAGCCTTATAGTCAGTTTAATGTTGTCCTGGGAAGGATGGAGGCCATCTAGTTTAAAAAGCTTCAATTTAAAGAGGCAGTAAAATTGTCAACAAATAAGGGATCTGTACCTTATAAGCCTTCAGCCATATGTGGGGTTGGAGAGGGAATAGTACTGTAACGCAGCAATGCTAGCACACATACATACATACACACACACACACACACACACACACACACACACACACACACACACACACACACACACACACACACACACACACACACACACACACACACACACACACACACACACACACACACACACACACACACACACACACACACACACACACACACACACACACACGCACGCCTTGTCCCCCTTGATTCTCCTCCATATGGTAATCTTTCCCTTGAACATGTGTCTGAAGGTAAAGTCACACAGGGTACTTTCAATCTAGAGTTATGCCCGGCTGTGGTGTTTTTGCCACTAGTGAAAGTCAGCACTTGGTTTTCTCAGATAACCCTCCTGGCCTTGACTCAGTCACAGAAGATGTATTTGAGCGGGTTTGATGTGGTTGCTCCACACGGGCCCAGAATGTATTGTATAGAAATATAGGTGCAACATTCACTGGAAATTGAAGTTGGTGTAATCCTGTCAAGCGCAGAACACTGAAAAACTTATTTCACACCGGCGAACATTTTCAAATATACCAGATTCATATTTATAAATATCCAAAGTGACTTACAATAGGTGCATTCAACCATGTAACCACAACGCAAAAATCACAAGGGTCCTGCTATTACATCAACATCTGTAGGTTTGTAATATTTGTAACCAAATAGGTTAAAATGTGAAAAAATACATTCACAAATATCCGAATATAGGTTTGCGTCCTCCTCCTCCTCCTGAGTATCTTTGTATGGACAGATTCTTGATAGCAACATTCCTCTATATTTGAATCCTCAGATCACCCGACTGATTTCATCTGGCCGTGCTCAGTGGATCGGGATGGAATGGGATTGTGTTTTTCCCTTCCAAGTCAGTTTCTCCGCAGTCTAAATGATTAACTACTGATGTATTCCTGCGAGAGCGAGCTATCTGTGAACCCAAATCCATTTCAACCTGACAGCTGCTTATTTATCGGAAACTGAGACAAAACATAAAATTCAGCTCAACTTCTGACACCGCAGGGCTGATATTTTTGTTCAATCGGCTAGACAAGATTTAGCAATAAAGCAAACCTGTTGGAGGCATTAATAAAAATATATTACTGTATGGATTACTGTCCTGCTATGCAATGAAATCTCTGGGAACTCTAAGCCCAAATAAGTAATGATTTTCTCATATATCCTACAATAGTAAAGCTTATACCATTGTCTAAAATATTACAAAATGCAGTATATATTTGGATGTATATATCGCCTTACGCACACAGCAATCCAATTCAGCTCCTGCTTACCAACAATGGTATGAACTAATGCCATCTGGGGTTATCCAAGCTCATAACTGGATGGGCAAAGCTCACAGGTTCTCAGGCAATATAAAAGTCATCTTTTTTCAAATTGCAATAAGCAAATTCGCAGCAATCTACTCACCTGATGTAATGTGAAAGAAAAGGATATTGATTTTTTACGGAGGCTAAAATAAGGTCTTTCAAAAGCCAATAGTATGTCAAAAGGGTATGAATATAAAAATGCACGCAACCTAACCTGCTCTCGCTTGTATTGTACTGGAGGGCTTTAATTTGTACTCAAGATGTGTTACTGTACACCAGGCTTAGAGGGGGTTGAACACGTTCATACAAGGGTGCGAGTTCTCACCAGAGGAATCCATTTTGTCTGCACTAGGCGTCATGCATGACTTCTCAAGGGAGAAATGAACAGATGGCAGTGCATGAAAATAAGATCTGATCGACGATTAATGGATACAGTCAGAAGTGATCTTCTAGGGTGCACATCACCGCTACAAGTTCCACCAGCTGTTTGACTGACAGCTTGGGCCTATCATTATAGTAGACGAGAAGAAAAAAACACATCATACATCAGTCATCATCGGCCGCCCAATGCACCACTCCTGTTAGCACACACACACCTACACTCGCCCCGCAAAAAACAAAGCCCGTTCCGGTGACTCCATCTTTCAAAGCCTTTCTATACATCCTTTGCATCTTGCGCCAAAGCAAATGAAGATGATCCTCTCTCATCCCCACGGCTCTGTCACTTTGGTCCGTATACTGTCATTGTGACAGCTATGAGCCGTGGCCTTCCCCTCAATGGGATTATCCCACGATATATTCACTATAGAGGGGGGTGAATGTGTAGGCTGCTGCATGGGATTTCTCTCTGACCACATCTGTCTCCATCATCATCATCATCATCACTGCATAGGATTCCTTGGCTGATGAGCTGCTGGCTGTGAAGAGAGATTCCGTCTTCCTACGTTCACACACCTACTGCATGTATTCTCACATTCATTTACTGTATCTCAACTGCAGAAGACCAGGCTTTATGGTGACATAACACAGCCTTTGTTTCTAATGTTTTCTTTTATTATAAGCAGTGTTGAACACATAACAAAGTGCCAAAACTTCATTACTGTACCAAAGTAAAATGTTCACGTATCTGTTCTCTACTACATTATTTATAGTTTTGGCAACTTTAATATTTACTCCACTACATTTCACAAATAAAATGTATTTTTACTCAGATATTTCCGGTAAGCGTCACTACGAAATATAAGCTAATAAGATAACATTTGTTGACTGAAATAAAGCAGGTTTGGTTTGGTTAATCAGTGCATTTGAGTTTGTTGCCAAGCGCAGAGATAGGGAGAGAGAGAGAGAGAGAAAAGCGCCAATACCATATAATTGAAGTAGAGTAAAACGGGTCTTGTGAATTCCCAGGCATTTTACATTAGAATCGACGATGACTGATACCTATCATGAAATAACACCTGCTGCTGACCCTGCTGCTATCTTTATTCCAGTAAAAGACGACGACCTATACTACAGCGGTGAACCCTGTAAACACCTGGATGGGGCCAGATATAACGTTTGACCTTCTGATCCGAGGGGTCTCAGAGTAGAATAAAGGGTTCAAAAAGTTCAGAAATGTAAAATGGAGCCCGGTCATGCACAGATTTAAAAGTGATCAATACAATCGTTGATATTATTGTGTGGCTAACTGTGAGCTTATTTGGCCAGGACTGGTTTGACGTCTTCAACATGACGAGTGTTGATAGTCTGAAAGTCTTGCTGCTGTGTTCTGTACACACTGCAGACAGCGAGTGCTGCACAGCTTAAGCAAGTAAATAAGGAATGAAAGTATTCTTGGCTGGGGGAAATTAAGCTGTGTATTAGTTTGACTATGTTTTTAGTTTGAGCAATACTGTTAATGTGAAAAACAACCCCCAAGTTTAAAGCAGAGTGTTGCATGTTAGTTGATAGTTGTCCAAGGTGGAGGGGGGCACTGTTAGAGCTATGATCTCTTGACCAATAACTAAGATTTCAGTCGTCTGGGTGCAAAAGGTCGAGATTGTTGCGCTTTTCAGGGCTGAATGCAACACACAACAAGGTGTCATCTGAACAAACTGAACAAATTATCGGTCCAAGGGCTGAGCCCTTTGGGACCAAATGACCTGAGAGATACTGAGGAGCTATACAGTAGTTGTCAACTGTTACTTTGAATACTCAGATAAAAAACATGCAAACCAGTTAAGAGTATTCTTGTCGAGACCAACCCAGTCCTACTCAACCTGAATCTGTTGAGTAGGATGGTATGATCAACTGTGTCGATTTGATGCTGCACTCACATTGTCCATGCTTTAATGACAGTGTAGAGAGACAGAGATAAAATGGGGCAGAGAGAAGAATGACATGCAGAGAACGACCCCTGGACCCCGGGCTGGATTCTAACCCAGGACTGCTGTGAAGAGGACTGAGCCTCTATGGGGACACCCCCCTCAGGTCCAGAATATTGAGGTTACCAGAGTCCGTCCGTTGGAATTTATCAAATACATTTTCCTTCTATTATTTGAAGTAGTTGCTTAGCAACCACCTTTTCAACAATTGAGGGTTATCTAGAAATAGGATGCTAGTTATGGGGGAATGTTACATCCAGACATTATTTCCTAAGGACAGGCTAGATATACGCCTGTTTTGAAGCAGTCCAGGACCAGTCCAGCTTCTCATTTACAATGCTAGCCAAGGGGTAATGACTTTAAATAACTCTTTGAAGAACTTGAAAGGAAGAATATCAAATGTACAAGTGTACGAATAGTGTTTGACACAATGTCAGCCAAATCCCTACCGGTAATGGAGGCACACGTATCGTATAATTCAGTGGCAATTCAAATGGCCATTATAAGAAGCTATTTCTTGAAATATCACCCTCTGTTTGACAAACATACTGTAGCTTTGCAATTTCTATATATTTCAGGGTTGACACTGGATGATTTATTTAAATAGAATGTGCTGCAACTGGATATATCTTATTTTTGCTTTTTATGGTACATTTATGTTGTGCTATGTTTTGTTTTAGTACTCTTAAGCTTTTCTAACACATTGTTTTCAACAACGACACAAGACAAGTTAATAGGTAAATGGCACCTTTTGCATTTTATGAGATTTTACTCATAATTTCTTCTGGCATCGAGAAAGTGGTATTAGACCTTTTCTCACATAGGCCTTTCACACTGCAGCAAAATCAGAGCCGGTTCCGGGCTAGTTCGGAGCTAGAGCCAGTGTTTTGGTTTCACAGCGCCAGAGAACCGGCTCCGGCCTGTAAAAACCGGTTCAACTCCAACCCCAGGATTGAGCTGGGCGATTGAGCTGGGCCTGCGCCAGCGGCCGGGGGAGGGATTATCCTGACCAACCAGACCAACTCAAACCTCATGCCCGCCATATTTAAAAACACCGCTACTTCGAGACGTAAACATAACATAATTACCGAACGTAGCAATCAAATTGACCTGCGAAAATACGCTGTATGGGTCCTGTTTGCAAAGTAGGGTGACCAGATCCCAATTCACCAGATGTGGGACAAAGACTATGTTTGTGCGGGACAATGTGCCGTTTTTTTTAGCAAAATAAACTTGTGTCACCACCGGTAATGCCAGAGACATGGCTTTCTACATTAAAAAACACTATCTTTAGATCAGCGCGCAGCAGTTAAGTTACTGTTAAAAAAATAGAGCATTAAGGCTGCGGCTTCACATTAAAAGCATTTCACTGGCTTCACATTAGCATTTCACTGGACAAACGTGAGTTGGCTTTTATTTTGAAGTAACAGGAAAGTAGACGCTGAATGGTGAACAAGTGCACTATAAAATACAATGCTTTAACACTTACCCTATCGCTGAATTATATATTATATATATTTTGTTTGACCAAATATGGGATCAGATTCTGATAGTGTGACATTACTGTTAAAATGAAACAAAGTTGCTTTCCCTCAAAGCACCATTACAGACACAAAAAATAGCCTATACAGCCAACATCCTTTTTTATCCTTCTGAACTCTTTGCCTTTCAGTTTGAGATATCTCACGGCTACACTGGCACACCTGAACTTGAAGAGTTGACACTACACATTAATGAATAGTGGGATTGGCAGTGTGAAAGGGTTCATCCCACCTCTATACCCACCCCCCTTCTTCCCCTCTATCATCTCTTTTCACATCAGCTCACCTTTTGATCTCACCTGACTCTTATTTCACACGGCATGGGAAGCAGAGGCTGTTTTTTTCACCCCTTCAGATCTTCAGGGATAAAGGTATAGTCTGCTTTTTAATCCGAGCCCTGTAAGACTATACTGGCGTATAGCAGCAATGATGTGGCTCACACACCAACGACTATCCAAAGATTATCTCTGAGTCATGATGCAACCACTCTGAATGTGAGATCGTTTTGCTGGTCGCATATAATAGCGCTTTTTCACGACATGGTACCGACTCTACTCTACTTGCCTTTTTTTGTTTCATTATTAGGCCTTTCACACCAAGAGTCAGTTCCAGGCTGGTGTTGGGGTCAGTTCAAAACTGGTTACAGCCTTATCCTAGTTATGAACCGGTTGGTTTCACATCGACCGGAGACAGCCATGGAGCCGGCAAGAGAGCAACGTCATGACGTCACTGTACACGTGTGTGTACGTCACTCGACGCCGCTGCTCTTGTGGCTAACGCTAAAGCTACCGCTAGCTTTAAGCACAACAACAGCGGCGAATACGTCTTATTTTTACAGTTGTTGGCTCTCGCTTTGCTTTCTTAAGCAAACAGGACCCATACAGCGTATTCTCGCCGGTCAGTTTGATCGCTACGTTCGGTAATTATGTTATGTTTACGTCTCGTAGTAGCGGTGTTTTTAAATATGGCGGGCATGAGGTTTGAGTTGCTCTGGTTGGTCAGGATAATCCCTCCCCCAGCCGCTGGCGCAAGCAGTTCTTATCAAACCCTGCTCAATCCTGGGGTATGAGTTCCCCCGGTTTTTACGGCCCGGAGCAGGCTCTCTGGCGGTGTGAAACCAAAACACTGGCTCTAACTCCGAACAAGCCCAGAACTAGCGCCGATTTTGCGGCGGTGTGAAAGGCCTATATGAAAACCTCCCTTGTCCCTGGTACCTACTTTGTTGGTCCCTATACTGATTTGGTCGAGCATCATAAGTTAGGTGGCGGTCTATCCTGCACAACAAACAGCAAGCTACTGTTGAGGCCGCAGTTTTGAGCTTGCTGTCATGTGTATTTAGTTCTACTGAAGACAGAGTCGAAACGCATTAGCTGCTAACGTCAGCAGCTAACGTCGCTATGACGGCCAGCTACACAGAGGCAGTGCTATCATGGGTAGTCTTTTGTAATGGAAAACCACCTGCAGAGAAAGACCAGGTCCCAAACGTGAGTTGAGTAGAGTTATCCAGCAGGTCAAGTAAAGTAAAGTAAAATAGTGAGTTGCATTTGGAAGCCCTTTTTCTTCTTCCTGTGTCAATCATTTTGCAGTGCGATGTGGTATGTGAGGGGACGTCTTGACATTCACTCGTGTCACCACCTCAAGAAAGATAACACCTTTCACAGTGTCAGTACTAAATCACCTGCCGGCCTGCCTCACGGAGAAATGCCGAGTGCACGTGACTATAAAGTCTGAAAGGTGACATGCTGTGAGGGATTATTCTCTCCCTGACACTTCCATTTCGTCCCGTCATTGTCAGCTGACTGGCAGCGAGCGTGTCACACAGTGCAGCACTGATATAAAAAGATCAGTGATTTCCTAATAATGGTACGAAGATTGAACAGAATGTGTGAATAAATAAATAAATAGGATGGGAATGTGTTTATTCTTCCTATAGTTTTTTTGATTTAAAAAGACCCAGATGTCTGAGTAGGAGGTGATTAAAACAGATTCTCAGTCTGATATTTATTTAAATGTTACACAAACATTGTTTTGTTTTACCACAACAACATGTTGTTGATTACATACTGTAGTTCACAGTGAAACGGTGACTTTGGTAGTCAGCAAGCCCTGACAATGCTTCTATTCATTGGAAATACAAAGGAAAAATAGGTGGATAAGCTGCTGACTATGCACCGGAGCCCGTTAAAAAGACAAACTACTGTGTCGTATTGTTTTTTAAAATAGCTTCTGAAGTTTGCAACATTAGCCCGATCCCTAAGTTCTCCACCTATACTGACTGTGTGCAAACATCAACAAGAGTTATTTCAGAAATGAGCACCTAGCTATATACAGAGTGAAAAGTGCATCATCCTTTATCGCTTCAGTAAGAGTTTGGGAAGTTGGCAAAGTCAACCGTGCAGAAGTTCAGCATCTACTGCTATTTTTATGTAGTCATCAGGGCTTACTTTTCAGGGAAAATAGCAAAATGCAGTGCTGTTTGAAGTTGACCTAAGGGTTGCCACGAAGGTCTCTCACTGCTGTCATGTTCCTACGCTGCATTTTAATGAGGTGACCTGCCACTCAAACGACATGAGGGCCATGAGTGTCCTCACAGGAAAACCCAGAGCACTGATTGGTATAGCTTAAAAGCTGAACACAACCTTTGTTTACTATTCCTGATAACGACCTCTTTAGGGCATACAAATAACTATGTTTGTCTCTGACCCCCATGGTACACTGGACACAGGAGAAGCGCTTCAGGCAGTCACACACTACAACACAGAGTTCAATGTCATATGATCGCTGTACAGTTTACACTACTCAATCTTTCTGCCTTTTTATTGGCCTTCTTGCATCTCTATGGTATGCCATCTACATGACTGATCCCAGACAGGGGTTCACAAACAACAATATCTTTTTATCACGACGCAACCTCGAAAAGCTAGCCTGGTGCTACCAGACCATCGTACTTCATTTCAATAGTACAGAAGGTCTGGAACTGCTCTATTTGGCAAACGTTCACTCACTTAGAGGCGGGTGTCTGTTGAAGTTTAAAACTATTGGATCTGCCCAGTGCCACTCTGGATCAGCCAACCAATCACATAACGTTTGGTCGCAGCATTCAACTGAAACTGGAGCGCGACTTCGACGTCATCGTTCTCAGCCACTCGCTCTGTTCGCTGATTGGACGGCCGAAAATGTTCCTGAGCTAAAACACGTGAATTCACCGCAGCCCCAGACTGACTACTAAAGGGAAAATTTAATTTGGGCGGAAGTAGGTAGGCGGGTGGAGCCAGGCTATCGAAAAGCCTGGCTGATCTCCAAACTGCATTAAGTCCAAAAGGAACACACACGACAGTTGAAATGGGAAACCTCGCGATACCATGTGTGAGACTGTGGTGGCGAGATTTATATTACAAAACAAGTATGTTTTGCAGCGAAAAAACTATATAAAAATACAAATGGCAGCTCTATTATAGATTTTTTCATTCTAACACCACAGCTGTTTTCCTGCTAATTCATAATTTTTTTTTCCTCTTTAGCAGAGGAAGAACGTCAAACGAATGACTTTAAAGGGGACATATTATGAAAAACAAAACATTGCAGGTGTTTGTGCACCCTTGTAGGTTATTGGGGTCGCTACCAGCACACACAAGCTTCAAAAAAACAAATGTGTCAGTTTCTTCAGGGATACTTTTTTAGAAAAAAGGGGGATTTGAAGGTTTCTTCCAAAAAACACAGACTGGTGACGAAACCGGTCGGTTTTCATTACCATAAATACTCCCACGGGAAAGCTTACCAGAAACTCGGTAGTTGATTGGCAAATCAAGACGCCCCGTTGGTAACCACACACAGCTGAGCCTCCACTCGCTCATGCAACAACAGAGGAGAAGCAAGCTGCAGTGTTAGCTCATCCTCAAGCTACCATCACACCCCAGCCTCGAAGCAGACCGGGGCTGAATGGATTTACTTCATTTTTTGTTGTTTGGCTATGCCCAGCAAAGGTTGACAATCTAGTGTGATCTGCTGTTATACTGGAGTGTGGAGGAGATTGTGCCTGGAAGACAGAGAGACACCATCTCTCCTCTGGAAATGTAAGTAGTCCTATTTAAAAACAAATCTGTCCGTTTATGAGTTCAATGTGTGTAATGTGCTTTAATTTATCCCTCCTATAATAACCAACGCCGACTGAAACGAGAGAATGTCTCTGGGTTAAGTAGTTAGCGTTAGCGTTAGCGCCCGTTAGCTTTTATGCTAACGGTTAGATCTGTGAGTCTGTCCGTGACAGCCCCTGTGTGAAAACAGTGAAACTGCGTTAGCGCCCGTTAGCTTTTATGCTAACGGTTAGATCTGTGAGTCTGTCCGTGACAGCCCCTGTGTGAAAACAGTTCAGTATAGCCCTTGAGCAAGGGCTATACTGAACTTATTAGTGGCCCATCTTATTTAATAATGGAAGAAAAAATATATTTTCATTAGTTTGTAGCTTTGCCATAACTACAGATGTATCATGTATGTAGGCTACACATGATGTAACATTGAATGTGCCATGTTTTACAGCTATCTGGGTGACCTGAGCGTTGACCCACAAGGACCGTCACACTATCTGTTCCATCAGAGGACTGTTCACTGGGTGGAACAGGTGGTCTTCTTCAGGGCCCACCAGCAACAACTGGACAGTTACATACAATATGGCTTTGCTTCTGTTTGAATTATGTACACTTTATATTTCCATTTCACTGGCTATGAATAAACTGCTTTATTTTTAAGTATGGTTTTGGTCATTTTAAAATGTAATGATACTGTTTCAAAGAAAAAATATTCAGAGAGATAAAGGGTTGAATTAAAAAACGTATAAGTCAATGCATGTAGATCGGTCTGAAAACTAGTCCAACATCCTGACTATGAAAATGTGAGTTTCAAGTAATCCTTTACTACACGAAGCAAACAGTGACAGTAAGCAACACAATACATGTTTTAACAGTAAAACTTTATTATAAATGAGTGATCACAATACAAATGATACATTACCTACTAGGTATTGAAAGGGTGTCAGATAATTTGCAGCTCTGACTAATTGTTTCTATATATTTTTTTTTTTACAAAAGATAATGTCTTTCCAGTGGATCTTGACATGATACATTCCTTTCCTGCCACGTTACTGTACATTTACAGCATGGCTTCACAACCAAAGCTTTCACTCCACTGGGTTGTAGATCATTCCCCAGTTTAACCTGTAGAGACATACATAAAACGTTGTATGTTACAAGTTTAGAGAGTTTATTCATAAATACTTAGCTCATATTCTGTTACTGACTGTGACATATTTAAACTGTATTTACCTGAGGATAATATCAGGGAAACCAGAAATCTTGATGCAATTTTCACAGTTTTCAGCTCAGACTCCTGCCTGACCAGGTTCAGTTGTAAAGCTTTTGGTTTAGAAGTGATAAGTGTGCTGATATTTGCTGTAGAAATGAAGGTAAACATGGTAACATCGATCTCCATGCTGCATTGGCCAAAAGTAAACAAAACTGACAGCTGGGCGTGTGCCATGCCCATATAGGTAGGTATAGAGTAAATGAGCAGGGCGGTGCATGCACGCCCATGTAGATAGGAGGGGGGTAGATGTCAAAACCAAATTTTTTAGGGAGAGGCCTGAAAAGGCAATGAAGAAATGGGCATTGGTAGAAAACTAATGGGCTTTTTGTACAATAGACCATTAAAACCTTTTCTAGTAGACCTCGGAAATACACATTTAAACCCGAGTTTTTGCATAATATGTCCCCTTTAATTAACCGGGATGAGTCAGAATAATTGCCTTGACATTTCAACAGTATGTGTGTATTCCATATCACTCATCTGGACTGCTAGCTGCACATGATACCATTATACGGGGGTTGCATCTCTCTATACGGGGGATGCAAGGGTGCGGAATAGTCCTGCCACGTTATTTTTAGATTTGCCGTGTCTTGCACCGTCTCTACATTGCTGCGGTTTGTGTTCTACCGCCCGCCTCGTTTCCTGCATCTTCCCACAATTATAAGTGAAAGCAGTTTCCCCCTCGAGCACCTGCGTCTCACTGATGTCTGTGAATTGCAAAAAAAGCATCAAAACATCCTCCCTCTCTCCCTCCTCCGTTTGCTCTTTACCCACTCACTCTCTCTCTCTCTCTCTCTCACACGTACTCACTCTCTTCATATCCCAGACCGTTCCTCCCTTTCACTTCCCTAGCCACACACACACACACACACACACACACTAGCCCCTGCCTCATACTCAGAGACAGATAATCAATATCCGTGGCTCGCCCGTCCCAAGTATTATTGACTTTTTGTTTTTCCAGAAGACTCCATAAAAAGTCACTGGGGAGATTGTGTCACTGGACGTTCCATCCCCCCCCCCCCCCCCAGGTATTAAAACCTCCCTTTTTGCTGCCACCAAAAGACAACAAGTATAAAGTGGATGAGCTGGAGCTTGACCATTGGAATACCAAATAACAGTCAATGGAGTCAGCAGCAGTGCCACTGTGCACCGGCAAGGAAAAGAGAGTGGGTTTAACACTGTGTGATGAGAATACAAACACCGCCCCAGGTCACTTCAGAGATAGAGCAGACACTCCCGTGGTCTCTGGATATGGAGGCCTGCAGGGTATTATGTAGGTGATTTCACATGATAACCTGATGGGTGAATTGTGTACTAAAGGGAGCAATACGTAGCTTCCCCATACCCGAAAAATGACTGATAAAATATCTGCAGGGGGTTGGTGAGCCTGTTGATCAATGGCGATGACACAGTATTGAAGTATTTTCGGGCAAGAGACAGAGAAGGCCATAAAGGACATAGATAGATAGATAGATAGATAGATAGATAGATAGATAGATAGATAGATAGATAGATAGATAGACTGCAATGAATGAGTGGCAACAGTAGACTACATCTTTAAGGTAAATAAATAAGTAAAACAACCTGGAAAACCAACCAGTCAAATTAAACATCTGCACCAGGGCCCCAAAAGCCATGTGTTAATTTATTTGGCTTTAATTTACACGTAGGCATTTTAAGTAACTGCTAATGTGTTAGATCATTTTCCTAACAAATTGGCTAAGGTGGGACCTGAAAGATTGCCTTAAGCAGTACTTGAGGTTTGAGTATTACACAGCATTAAAGTTAATGGAAATCAAAAGAGACGCATTAGAAAATTTAAGTAGCAAATGCTCCAACTCCAAATGTCCCATGATGCAACTCCGAGAAGACCTTTGTTTGACCCTACTCTAAATGGCCATTTCTCAAATACTCCACACCGCCAGTTTTTAACACAGTTCTTCTGCTGTGTGTGTGTGTGTGTGTGTGTGTGTGTGTGTGTGTGTGTGTGTGTGTGTGTGTGTGTGTGTGTGTGTGTGTGTGTGTGGAGTCTTCAGTCTTCAGCTTGGCCCATAGATTTACTCTGAGTTTTCTCCAGAGCCCCAAAAAAACTTTATACAACAGTGCTCCTCTTGTCTGATAAACTATTCATGTGTAAAAATTGGAGTGCCGGTCTGCTCTTTGCACTGTACTTGATGGGAGCCACAGAGGTATTATACAGGAACAACTCTGTACTGGACTGAATGAAGATGAAGCTCATTCACTTGTAGGAAAATTGCTCGCCAAGCACATCAGCCCAAATGTTCTTCTTTTCTAGCTCCCGGGGTTGGCTTTCATGTTGTGCCCACTGCACATGCCCATTAGTGTGTCTTTATCTCACTATAGCTTTGAAGACTGCACACTGGGATGGTTTTATGCACTCAACACTCATATTTTCGATGATCTGATAAGGTTGCACTAGCAGTAAACTGTAATAAAGGGATAGTTCAGGATTTTTGAAGTGGGGCTGTATGGGGTACTCAGGCAGAGTTAGTTTCTTACCTTATGGAGATGTCGATCAGTGCAGTAACTATAAGGAGATTGGGGAGACGTCGCTGTAGCAGAAGTCCGCATTGTACTGTTACAGAGTAGCCTGGTGCTACCAGACCATCGTACTTCATTTCATTTGTACAGAAGGTCTGGAACTGCTCTATTTAGCAAACATTCACTCACTTGGAGGCGAGTGTCTGTTGAAGTTTAAAACTATTGGATCTGCCCAGTGCCACTCTGGATCAGCCAACCAATCGCATAACGTTTGGTCGTGACGTATGTCATGAGCCGGCTTCTGACGGTGCGTTCCAGTTGTACTGGAAACTCGGAAATTTCTGACTTCACTACATATTGTAGTCTATGGATCTACCGGTACCTGGCAACGGTAACTTGCTAGAGCCTAACGATTAGTTATTTGGATGAGAAAGGTTGTAGGCGTCCATACTTTCCCGAGCAGATGCACTGGAACACAGATAGGTCGGAACTCGGAACTACCAAGTCTGAAATCTCCGAGTTCCA
This sequence comes from Ammodytes marinus, assembly GCF_949987685.1. Lineage (NCBI taxonomy): Eukaryota > Metazoa > Chordata > Actinopteri > Uranoscopiformes > Ammodytidae > Ammodytes > Ammodytes marinus. The sequence goes on from NC_137219.1 coordinate 23,190,056, forward strand.
AGTATAAGGGAACGCAGCATTCAACTGAAACTGGAGCGCGACTTCGACGTCATCGTTCTCTGCCACCCGCTCTGTTTGCTGATTGGACGGCCAAAACTCTGGACGAGCAGGATCCCATTAATACGCCCCATCCCCAGACTGACTACTGAAGGGAAAATGAAATTTGGGCGGAAGTAGGTAGGCGGGTGGAGCCAGGCTAGTTAGGAAGAGCAGAAGAAAAACTGTTTTACCACACACACACACACACACACACACACACACACACACACACACACACACACACACACACACACACACACACACACACACACACACACACACACACACACACACACACACACACACACACACACACACACACACACACACACACACACACACACACATATTTTCTTTCCACAGCATTTGCTGCCACACAGCCGTTTATTTTTGTATCACTCTGCATATCAGCTTGTCGACTCAGAACTACTCCGGATTATTCAAGAGACGCAAGAAAACTAAAATAAAACTGCGGTCTGGCGGCAAACTCATGCTGTGGATATCATCTCAGTTTAGATATACATACAATTTAACTGATGTGCTATGTTTGAAGTGAGCATTTATATACAGTATGTGAAGACATTTTTTGTTATTTCTTCCCACCCCCAACCCCCGCAACAGTACAATGCTGGCTTCTGCTACATCAACATCTCACCTAAACTTTCATAAATGACTGCCCTGATAGCCACCTCCATAAGGTGACATACTTACTATGCCTAAGTGCCTCATACAACCCCAATTCAAAAATACTGAACTATCCCTTTAAACATTGATTTTAGTTGTTGCAATGCAGGTTGCTAATGGTGGACAAGCAGGTAGACAGAGTTGCAGTCAATAGAGTACAAACATACTAGACAGATGGTGGAAATTGGTGGTTGTGGGGATCAAAAGGGGCCACGTGGCAAGTGTTTAGCCCTGGGGTCCCTATCAGTTTAAGCTGGCTGTGCATGACACGACAGTGTTGTACAAGTACAATATCCTGATTGTATCAAGACAGGAGGAAAACAAAGACGAACGGTAGAGTTTGCATCAACAGCATAATACAATGGTTCAGATCAGGAAACAGGTGGATGTCTCACTGAAGTATATGGGAATATACTCATAACCAGTCATGTAAAAGGTATCTTTTGTATATTACTTGAGTAAAAGTCTTAAAGTATCTGATAGATACAGTAATTATATTATAATAATTACTATTACTATATTATATATATTAATTTTCTCTTCAAGAAAGCATATGACCCCTGACCCACCCCCATCACACCTGACCATTCCAAACCCCTTTCTGAATCTGTATCTTGTTTTTCCGTTGTTTTTGTTTTGTTTTTGTTTTTCTTATGTAGGCCTATTGTATATTCTTATGTGATGTAAAGCGTCTTTGAGTGACCTCCAAAAAAGTGCTATATAAATCTTATCAATTATTATTATTATTATAAGGGAAACATTTCCATTTGGGATGTAATTGTCATGCCCTTATTTGCATACTTATTAATAGCAAAACCATATTAAATCAAAAATAGGAAATACAGTAGTCATAAGCGCTCTGAGTGAGAGAAGAGCGCTATATAAATAAAATGTATTATTATTATAATGTGGCCCAAGTTAACTCATTTCAAAAGGTAAAAACAAGCAGATTGTACAAAATTCAACAGTTTACCAAAATGTTGCTTAAAACATTCACAAATCATACTGAATGGCTTTCACCATGTTCATCATATCTCTCCTCACCCCCGTTATCCTCCTCTTCTTTGTCTTCCTGTGCTGTGGATGGGTTGTGGCAGCCGACCAAACCTCCCTCACATTTGCAATTGTCAGTGCAACTGCGACTATATAGCAGCATCGCATCTGCATCTGTGTGTTTGCTGCCGGCCTTCAAAAGAGCTGCAGCTGGTGTTGTCAAGCAAATCAGTGATGATTTATTCTACAGCCTTCCACAGCATAACCTAGAGCTTAGCATGCACTATGATGAGGGAGTGCGGGGGGGCTTTTTTAAGTTCAGTTGAGTTCTTTTTCCAGAGGTAGATCTAGTGGGGTGCAGTTTATTGATTGGTCTTTATTCTGCCCCATGCAGTGCGAAGAACACAGAATATTTGAGGACACTCAGTACATTTGCATGACGTGAGGCAAAAACTATTTATTGTGTTAGTCCGACTTTTTAAATGACATGAAAACACATTAGTCTGGCTTCTCGACCATAAAGCCTTGTGTTCATTGTCAACTTGTACTTAATTGCGGCTCTCCAGCTTGCGTTCTCCTCTCATGCTCTTTGTTGCTGGACTCATCATTATAAAAAGGTCAACGATGACGAGGTTTTCTACAGTACAAGCTTTAGCAAGGCGTGCATTGATAATAAAGGCAATGTCCCCAATGGAACCTACAACACACTATGCGGTAGGCAGCGACTTGCAGGTACTACCAATATCTCCTCACTAAAAGACTTCACAGACATGCCCTTTCCAGAGGCGACCACATGTGTCAACGAGTGATGGTGGAACGGACTAAACCCATGATCAAAGACATTTCAATTCTATGCCACTGTACTGTGTGTGGAATGACTTATGCATTGGGGAAGGGGGGCCTCTTTGTCATAGATGGGCTTGCTTTTAACATAGCTTCTCCATACATGGTTTGGTTCCTCTTTTCTATGGTGCTATTGGAAGTCTACAGGGTTGCTGTGTACCAATTTTAAAAGAGAATCCTGCACATTGACAGAGTCTGGGGGCCACCTCTCCATTCTCAGGGTTGTACAGGATTTGCCGATTCTCTTTTCAAAAAGGGATGAAAGTGTTTCTGCAACTCCTCCATGATTTTTCTCTCTCAGTCCCTTTCATCCGCCTCTTTCACCCTCCTACCTATGTTTCCATCCATTCTCTCTCATGTCTATCCACATGTACATTTTATTTTATAGCATTATAACAAAATACCTTATATCACCTGTAAATGGACCAGGATCCACATAATGCTAATGAGGAAAGGTTGCACAATCTACTTATGGATACGAAGTTATTTGTGATAAGTTATTCATTGCAGACATCCAAACACAAACTCAGACACTTACACATTACCTTTCTGAATGACCCAGAAGCAAAATTATAGCCATCTACAGTTTTTAGCGATTCATTAGTGTATTATGCTACTTACTCAAATTGCTCCACATGCAACTCTTTGTAAACAAACCTTATCTCATCTACTAAGCATATATTTATATGTGCTTCTAAATCATTAAAGTCCATTAAAAAAACAACATTACAGGTTTAGGGTACTTACAAGTATGGGGGATACAAAAATAGTGTTTGGATTAAGAAAAAAAAAAGCAGGAACCACAGACGGCAATGTACACAATGGTTGTGCTGTTGTGCCAGCAGAGACCCCTGTCTGTGTTAACCACTACTTGGTGTGTGTCAACATGTTTTTAGTGCATTTTGCTCACGTAAAATATAAAACTAGGCTGAAGAAATATTCCAAGCACTATTTACTTTTTATGTTTGCAAAGCCTATTCACAATGACAACAGTCTCCAAATAGATCATTAAACAAGTTGATCAGTGTGCCTTCTTTACGGGTCCGTCTGAACAAAAAAAAACAAATTTGACTTCAATAGATGGATAGATATATTAAATTGCTTATTTAAATTTGTATCTATGGCGATATTATTCAGTCAAATAGGTTTTTTTTCCTTCATAGCACAGGGCCATTACCATGTTTAGAGCGGTAAGAATTTTCTTGTTGACATTCATTGAAAACCGTCACTCTTTTGCTGTCATGGCATCTGCACTCCTGCGGGACTTGACCTTTCAGTAACAAGCTAAGTAATGCACCGGGGGGAATTTCACCGTATGAAAAAAGCAATATTTCCTTTCCACCATTCTCCACTGCGCCATTACTGGGCTCGGCTTAGAAAAGGGCTTTAACGTGCTGCGGTTCAATTTATTCTGACTTCACAAACAGCGGTGGTGGAGCGAGGGGAGGGGGGGGGGGGGGGAGGGGGGGGGCTTGGAGGATGGAAACACACACTCACACTGCTTTATCTGGGGTCTCTCTGTGGAGATCATACACAGAGAAGCCATGGCACTTAGAAGAAGGGGGAGCTTCTTCCCTGCTTTTTAGTTTTGTTTGATGCACTCTGTTGCCACCGATTCAACAGTGAGTGGTTCAGTCGATTAAATTCTGTACATTGTACTGTGCTCAGATGGAGGCTGTTGCATTTCACCGGCACAACAGTCAACCTCCTCACCAGTTGCTGCTCCATGTAGAATACACGGTGAATAGGTAGCACTAGCACTATAAGTATAAGGGAAAATGCTTTGCTTACGTTATTTGACAAGCCATGCTGTTTATGCTTTATTGTTCATATTTTCAAACAATATGTTCCTGTAACACTACAAGAGAAAGGCTCTGTCTATACAGTTACCATGCAACAGAAAATATTTTCACACTTAAAGCTATAATGCGTAACTTCCTCAAATGAATGATGGGTACAAAGCCATTGCCAAAACAGTTGACATAAAGTTGATTTAGCCTATCAGCTCCACAAAACTACCTCTGTATTTCTCAGTATGGCAGCTTTTATAAACTGCAGTCGCCTCCCGACACTAGCGCAATGTCTTAAAATCCCAAGAAGCGCTCACAAAATGTTTCAGTTGTTGATTCTACTGCTAAGAAAAAAACCTGGACGTACAAGCAGAAGGTATAAAATCCTTGCACAATCACAGAGGGCTTACCTCATGTACTGTAGATGCGCTGACAGTGTTGATGGAATTCCTCATGGGGGAAACAAAAGTTACGCTCTATAACTTTACGGTCTATTTCTCCCATTTAATGCACGTAACCACTGAGTTGTGTATTATTGGGCTCTGGGCACTTCCAAATTGAGGGTGACCTACACTCAATTCTTGTAGACCCAGAAGCTGTTGCTCTGCTAACAGGCTGCTCACCCTATTTGAGCTGTGTAGACATGGGGTTAGGCCTAACACTGTTTCAGATGACCAGCCTGACTGGTGGTTGCTGGAGTGTAAGCTTCCCCAAATCAGAACAGTGAATGCTGTCCAGAGTGCATACTGGACTGGCAAGCCCCATTAATACAAATACATATCATTTTAAAAAGGTAGCTTTCTAATTCCAAACGGTGTTCCAGGGATCCAATTTTCCTGTCATGAAAGTTTACTCACCTTAGAAAAGTTGTACTTCTCTGACAACCAAAGTAACATAGGGCACCCTTAAACCTCATTGGCAACAGATACAATGAACACAAATGGATTTGAATGAAGTAAATCACAATTATTATTATTTTTTTTCATATTGTATAATTCACTTTTCCCACTGTGCTCACTCATAGATTCATTTTGTAAAACACATTCAGACAAACTCACCAATTGATGCTCATTGACTTTTAAATTCGCTGCTCATTAGTGCTTCTAATTTGCCATTTGGAGACCACTCCAACTGCTCTATTGAAGAATTGATTTGTTTTCTTCAACAAACCCAAATATATGTTCGTTTGTCATCGATTTTCTTAAACTCCCCTCAGACGAGTGTCTAGATTGACCTTTTGATAGACGGCTATGCTTGCAGATCTAAGTAGCATTATTTCGGATATAGATTCCAACCCTTCCTTCAAGTCCTTTAGTCATCTTTTGGGCTGTCTGGAAATAGCAATGATTTTAGTTTCTTGAGGTAACCACAGCGTGCAATAATACTACATTCCTCTACATTTGTCCCAGTTCTGTCAGGCAATGCTCAACTCTTTATTTGAGAGCACAATGCCTGCAAAATACTTTTCAATCCTATATGTGGCTTGTTTTTTTCAGTTTTGAGAAAAGTTGACTGAGTCACTTATCTAAAATACCACTGAAATCACTGAAAACTGATGGAAGACATAGCTGCTTTATAGTGCTCTGTAGAACATGATACTGTAAGCACATTTACAACAACAACAGCCATACACTGTAGACTGCTGTGGGATAACACTTCACAATAAAAATAACTCAATGTTGCGCGGCCCCCCCGTTGCTTCGGCCTTGTACAGTTTTCCCAGCATGCAACATCAATTGCTCTGTTGCTGGGGACCAGTGCCTGCTGGTTGCCAAGCAAAGGAGAAGAAGTTAAGATGTAAAATGGCAACGCTTATGTGCGTCATTTTCTCTGTCAGTCAATAATCTAATATTGGAAAGAAAAATCCAAACAGCTGGACTCCAGAGTTCAACTGGAGTTTAGAGAAAAAGACTGGAGAAACACTCACACATACTCGTCACACATATTTTCTTACTTTCGCATAGACACTGTGTAAGTATTATATATGTTATTACTGAATATTGTTTCCAGTACAAAAAAAAGCTTTCATGACTTCTGACTACAAAACAACTGGTGCAGTCATACCAGATATGTGCAGAGTTCAATCTGAAGTGAGCTTTCACACATGCGACAGAGAGAGACACAGACAGACAGACAGACAGACAGACAGACAGACAGACAGACAGACAGACAGACAGACAGACAGACAGACAGACAGACAGACAGACAGACAGGTAATCATTGAATACCTACTCATCTAAGACCTTTTTTAGCTCTCCAGATGTGGGCACTGATTGTGGAATCACCTGTAGGCTACACAGTACAATGCTGGCATTATTTAGAGTCAATGGCAAATCTTTTCTTATAAAAGTCGAAAACAAAAGTCATCTTTAACGACTCCCTTGAGCCAAACCACACTTGGCAGCTACTGCACTACCTGAACAAACACCACTGAAATACACAGTATATTTCCTGTTAACAAGATAATAGCATTTCAGACTCTAAGCAAGAATAATTCCACTGATTCAATAACAACTCATGATCAATTATATCAAATGTTATGCCACAGCACCAACCATCCACTTATCAATTATTTCTTTCATACAGTCATCAGTCAACTGGTTGATGTTGATTAAAACACCCTTATCAACCCCATCAAAGTACTACTTATCACATGCTAAGGAGCAGTAAAGGTCTTGATTACTATTCTTTGTAAAAGGCAGCATGGGTTAGAATTAACATTCTAGTCACCTCTGTCCAGTCGTAAACACTTGAATGCACTCCTGATTCCGGTGACCATGAATTGTAATTAGCAGGCATTGAAGTTGAAAGAACGAGTAACCAAGGCTTTGTAAAGGTGCAATTATGTGCCCTTGACAAGGATAATGACGCAACTTAAAATGCAGCATGCTTTTAGCGGTTATGTCCAGATACTGACTTCTCCTTCAGTGAATTCCACAGGTAGGGACTACAGGCATGGCCTTATACCGATTTTCCCACTCGAACGGACCGCGTCACTTGTCTGAGTATACATGGCCTTTCAGAGAATCGAATGAATGGCCAGAGCATGGCTGACTACGCTACGCTAAGTGTCGCTGTAGCCCTTTCAACAAGTGGTTTAGAGCCACTTTCGGTTGACCGCTATGTGACAGCAACAACAATAAAGATAGCGTATGAGGAGGTTGACAATGCTACAGCATAAATAACCTAAATAATACACATTTTGTGCATTATTTAGGTTTTTTATATACTTCATACTAATGCATATGAGGAAATACATTGATATTTTGGCTGCGGTGATAGAACAAGAAAGTCACCGTTGGTGTTTGGTACGACAAGGGGCCATATATAGCGATATCATAGTCTCCTTCCACTTCCAGGTGAAATCCCCGACTGGAATTGTAGAGCATGCGCAGACAGCTAACTCCGATATGCGATCCTGTATACATGCAGGTAGAATGCCGGCTATGAACGACTAGGTGTTCTTATCCGACTTTGCGTGTCCGTTATTGTGCCGATTTTTGTGCGAAGTAGATCGGATAAAGGTGTTAACATGCACATTCACAAGTCCTGTTGAAGTCTAATTCGTACATTTACTCCATTATGATCATCCATGTAAACGTGCTGACTGTCTCTGGGGACTGATAGATGTGACTGCACCTGTTGGGTTGATAATGTAAAACTTTGTAAAACCTGCAATAGACATTTTTTACTTCCTGGATTTTCGTCCCATGAGTGATCTGAAAAAAAAAATCACTTCATTTTGGTGAAAGGTTGAATGTTGATGACAGTTTTTGGATAGATTTCATGTACATCCCAGTGATGGGTTTATGACTGCATGCACCAAAGACTTCTCTATACCACAAAACTGCTGAGTAGGAACTTTTTTTTTTCTTTGTTATGTGCGTTTCTAAGAATAAAGCCGTCACCTGCAACCGAGCATTCATTCATCCCTTGACAAGTAGAACGCGATGCGCTAATTACCCACATGTATACTGTAAGGATATAGCTGCCGTAGCTAATTGCCGCAGGTTAATGATGCAAAGAACAGCACTCAACGTTAGCCATATGGAGCTGCTGTATGTGTGTTGGTATCCCTATGTCTTTATTTCTTTGCTGATGCGTGAGAAACTGATGTAGCTGGATCATTAGTGGCTGTATTATCTGGGTGTCCATCATTTTCTGAGCCCAGATGGACTGAAAGATGCATATATCGGAAAATGTAAATACATGATGTTAACACTTTAACTTTGGTTAGAGTTTATTTCAATGTGGCTGATTTTTAAGAACTGTGACTTTGAGATGAAATTGGGAACATTTCATGCTGGGTAATGTGTTGCAGAAAGGTTTTTATGCTTTCCTTTTAGAGGCACACTGTAGAAACCTAAAAAAAAGTATAAATACCGCAAGGTACAATCATATGAAAAAGTTTGGGAACCCCTCTCAGCCGGCATTATAATTGACTCTGCTTTCACAAAAAAAAGATAAAAGTGGTATGTCTTTAATTTACCAGGAACAGCTAAGTACTGGGATGTTTTCCAAACAAAGATTTTTTGAAAAGCATTATTTGGTTGTATGAAATAAAATAAAATGTGAAAAACTGGCTGTGCAAAAATATGGGTACCCTTGTGGTTTTGTTGATTTTAATGCCTGTAACAGCCTGTAAAACTGATGACTTTAAACGCAAAGTTGGTTGGATTATGTTGTTAAGCCTTGAACCTCATAGAATTGTCTGTTTAATCATGAGAAAATGTATTTTAGGTACCTAAATGCAAGTTGCACTTCTCTTTGACTCTCTGCTGAAGTGAGACAGAATGGGATCATCAAAACAGCTCCCAAAAGATCTTAAAAACAAAGATTATTCATTGTCATGGTTTAGGGGAAGGCTACAAGAAGCTTTCCCAAAGGTTTCAATTGTCAATTTCTACTGTAAGGAACGTTGTCAGGGAATGGAAGGACACAGGCACAGTTGCAGTTAAACCCAGGTCTAGCAGACCAAGAAAAGTACAAGAGCGGCATATGCGGCGGATTGTGAGAATGGTTGCACACAACCCAAAGATCACCTCCAAAGACCTGCAAGAACATCTGGCTGCAGATTGTGTATCTGTACATGGTTCTACAATTCAGTGCAATTTGCACCAAAACATCTTGGGGACCAGCTTGGTGCAGGTCTACAATTTTGTTTCTGGTGTCCTTTGACAGCTCTTTGGTCTTGGCCATAGTGGAGTTTGAAGTGTGACTGTTTGAGGTTGTGGACATGTGTCTTTTATACTGATAACCAGTTCAAACAGGTGCCATTAATACAGGTAACGAGTGGAGGGCAGAGGGGCCTCCTAAAGAAAAAGTTACAGGTCTGTGAAAGCCAGAAATCTTGCCTGTTGGTAGGTGACCAAATACTTATTTTACCGAAGAATTTACCAATTAATTAATTAAAAATCCTACAATATGATTTCCTGGATTCCACCCATTCTGTCTCTCATAGTCGAAGTGTACCTTTGATGAAAATTACAGGCCTCTCTCATCTTTTTAAGTGGGAGAACTTGCACAATTGGTGGCTGACTAAATACTTTTTTGCCCCACTGTACATACTGCCTTTGAATCAAGACTTGTGCTAAAATATTGAGCTATCCACTCTGGGTAAAATCATGTCTTTGTCTTCATCCGCAAATTGTATATTTGTCAAATGATTAGAATAACCAAGGGTCAACTTTAGGACCATTGTCAAATCCAAATGTAGACAGTGCTCACTGTTGGAATCAAGCTAAATACTAATGCAGACTCATTGTAGCCTCGAGATTCATGAATGGGCTGGCTCTTATTTTTCTTATTTATTTTTTTTTACACATTTTATAGGACGTCGAGGGCCGTATTGAAATGTTCCAAGGGCCCCTTCCGACCCCCTGGCTGCATTTTGCCCATGTGTGTGCTATGAACAAAACCTAACATAAGTGGGAAGACAGCATATTCATTTATCATAATGTCACCTGCGCACACAACAAACACACTGCATGGTCCAAATTCATTTTTCCTGCTCATTTTCCTCTTTGGGAAAACACATGTGGTAGAACCAGAATAAATCTGAATCAGTGAAGGTCTCTGTCCAATTTCCTGCGCTGCTGGTAAAGGCAAACAAAAACAGATATAACCAGTGGATGAGTGCTGGCCAGAAAAAAATATCATTTCAGTTAAATACAATTTTCTGGATGGAGCTTATTTCCCGGACCATTTACGACTTAAAACCACACCATAAAATATTCATAATGCTTGTTGTTGTCGTCGGGCAGAAGAAGAACATCTCACTTCTCAATTACAGGGGGCAATTTCTATGCATGAGATTTTTTGCAAACAACTTTTACCTGCTACAGTTGGAAGCAATGATTTAGTTCCCATACATCATTCTCAACCAGCTGGATGACACGGATGGGGACGGGAGCCATCGAGAGAAAAATGCGTCAAGGTTACACACACACACACACACACACCTACACACACACACACACACACACACACTTCTACTCTATTTACTGAGTGACATTTATGCAATGTTTTACCTTTGTGAGCCACTGAGATGCATCGTGCTGTGCGTCAGATGCTACATTATACTGTGCTCACTGTTTGAGGTCCAGCTCAGACAGGAATCAATACATAACATTCCTTTTTTTTCTTTACCTTTTCAAATAAATCCTTGGATAATATTTGTTTTCGATGCTCCAACTGGTGATTTGGCACATAACGTCTCCATATTAAGGCCTGGGACACACATGCTGCGGCTACTGCACGTCTGCATCTGACTCTCTTTTTTCTGCGACCGTGTTAACACACTAAAGCGGCCTCACATCTAACGTGAGATGAATATAAAAAGTAGCACAAAAGGGAAATACTCCATCACAGTAGAAATGAGTGCACGATGTATTTAAGTTCCACCACCGCAGTTCATTATTTAGATATAAATGTATAGAAAAACACATTAAAGCTAAAGTGAGTAATTTGTTTGTTTTATTTCTATGCTCATTGCCACCATACATGACAGAAGTGTGTGTGTGTGTGTGTGTGTGTGTGTGTGTGTGTGTGTGTGTGTGTGTGTGTGTGTGGGGGGGGGGGGGGGGGTTGTTCAGCAGTGCAGATCAGTGGGAAACCAGTTATGTTACCAGCAGAAGGGAAAGGATTTTTTCCACACATCTGTTTCAGAAGGAAGCAGATTAAATCAGGAAAGCAATATGGGGTCCACATGCTGTTTCCCTGAGACTCAAAGAGTTCTGACAGAGTTTATTGCACCAGTTTTTGCTACAGATCCTTTTTTCCCCAAACTGTATGGCAAGATTTACATTTCGATTTTTTTTTTTACTCCTGAAATAAGTTCAGGGAAAGTTCAGTAAACACAAGCACTTCATAAACTTTACTTCAGTCGGATTTCTATGATAATCCTTTAAGTGAACGAGGTATTAGGCAAATGTGTGTGGCTCTATTTGGCAGGTGCACAATTGCAACATACAAAAACAGTGTCCACAAACAGACTTCAATGAAACGTGTGTTTGTTGATGATACCGTTTGACAGGGAGGTTTACGTTTTGCAAGTTGTCGAGTTTGTTGTCTGCACTACTATTGACATTTTTATCGACAGCGGCCAGGGGTGATTTCTGTGCCAAATCTCCCATCAAATAGGAGCTGAAAAATGGGTGTCAAAAATACAGCCGCATAGCACTTGAGCTTGGACATACTCGTAGTTGAAAAAGATGAAAAAGTTGGGAGGTGGCGAGGGAAAAAAATCGATGGGAGGCTGAGAGGTGTTGATGCTCACAATGATTGGATATTTTGAAAATGGAGGCAGTGTCTCCCTGCAGGGAAATTTTGGCTCTAGCGTTAATGGAGTCCCTCAAGTGAAAGGTGAAATGAATTCATCGCTATATGAAAAATGCTCCTGCAAATGGATTCAATCATGATAAAACAGCACATAGGTGCCTCATCTGTAACATTAATTGCCAGTTATTTCCAATTCAAAATAGTTTGGAATAATACTTGGATTATAAAGTGTTGGAAATGTTGACACTTATATTCCATTTTATGCCCTTGTACGTTTGTATAATATAGTGGCAGGTTACAATGAAAAATATGTCCTTGCATACAAAACATGCATTCAGTTTGTACAGTCTGTTGCATTGTCATAGATAAAAGTACCTAACAGGAATATTAGTACAAATGAGCTTCACCTTGAGCAGCTATTACATAGAAATGCAGCATGAATAACAATAACCCTTAACTATACAAATATACATTTTGGTCCCGTTTAAAACAATGTTCCTTTTCTGAGCTAAATACCATTTAAACCTTTACTTTTTTCTTCTTCTTCTAAAAGATAACCAGCTATGACCACAACACTAACATATAACCACCTTGGGTAACATTAGCAAAAAGATGCCTGATTGCTACATTTCAAATGACATTGAGCAAAATAAGCATTCATTTCGAGTGGTTTATCTGGCCTCCCACTCGATGTGAACTCACTTATCCCTTTGTGAGACTAAACCAAGACACTGAGCTGAAAAAGAAGGTTCAATCATCGGACAGTTATCTTTGTCCTACTGCCCTGCCTTTTCACTCACTCATGTTCTAATCACGCTAGCAGTATTTAGACCAGCCCTAGTACCCCCCTGCAAATTGCCAGATCATCTACTTTACACCAGCTTTAGCCCTTTCTCTTGCCTGTAACCCTGAACCTTCCAGCCTGATGTATGGCCTGTTATTGGATTTAAAGATTCTCCGTCCACCCTCAAGCTAGATCAGTAAGCCGCTATCGACTGATTATCCGGATTTGACTTGACGTAACCTGTTTTGGGACTAGTAAACTCTTAGCCTTTACAATACGAGGGGAGCTTAACAGTTAATTGTCCCTGGTTTCAACCCCATGAGAAGGACCTTTCACTAACACATTTGATCCATCGTAATATAATAATATTCGTTAATAAAAAATAATATTGACTGAAGTTTTAAATGCAATAGTGAGCAACTTTTTCATATAACTGAATGACGAGTTGACACAGAGTTGTTTAAGCCTATCAGCTCCACACAACTCTATTCCTCAATATGGCAGCGTTTACAAACTGGTGTCGCCCCCCCCCCCCCCCCCTCCCCCTCCCCCCGGCAACAAAGGTTACGCACTTCAGCTTTACGATATGGTATTACTAATTTAACAAGCAAACAATCCGAGGAGCTCTTTCGCCGCATCGTATTAGATTGGTAAACAGTTTTCTGCAGTCACTATAAATACCACAATGTTAATATTTCATAATGCCAGACGTTAATGCCTCCGGACTGGAATTACATTATCAGTTAAAAAAAAAATGCACGGCACCCTTATGAAGACAAATACCACGGATGACAGTAAATCTAATGATGCTATTTCCAGCAATCCGGAGGAGCATTTTGTATTGCTTTCTGACACATTATTACACCATCCGGCAGGTATCACTTAATTGCTGGTTACAGGGAGGGAGATAGAGTGACAGCGGATGAGAAAACTTATTAAGACCGAGTGAGAGGATACCGAGATGAGAACAAAAATAAACCGTGGCTCGTCTCAAAATTCCACTCTGGGATAATAGCTCTTGAACTTTTTCCTCCACACCGACAACAACTTTGTCTCGGAAATAAACAAACTTCCAGTCAACCCTTCCCGCAGGCGTTATTGGTAATGAGGTTATTAATGCAAAGGATTCTGGGAAATAAAGAATCCCCAATTCAAAGTGGTGGTGAGGCAGCAGCAGCAGACGATGGATACAGTGGATAAAGAGAGCTACTCAGTGAAGGACGCCTACTTTTAGGGGGAATATGCGCGTCCCCTAGAACCTCTGAATGCAAACTTTTTGTCATAACCTCCAATAGCCTTTCCTTCTATAAAAAAAGACAACACACACTTTGCCGCAGGCTATGTTCAGGCATAACAGATGATGGATAGATGCTCCGCGGGGCTGTCAGTGTGCTCATGCTGCATACAAGTAACTGTAGAGAAACTACTACAGTTTTTGGAATAAAGCACTGACATCGAAGGTCAGAGTTAAGAGAGGGGAATGATAATTAGTGTGAAAGTCCCTTGTAGGCTTTGCAGTCAAATAAGGAAGTCAACAAACAGTTTTTCTGTATGCATCTAACATCTTATCAACACATGAGTGGTATATTGATTTTTCAAAGCAGAAATTCTACTCAAGTGACAGCACTGAGTCTGAATGTGTTGGCACATGTGCAGGGGTCTTGTCAAAGCAGTTGCCTCGTGCCAAACAGAAACACTTGACATGTCTTTTTTCTCTTCAACAGTGCTCTTTCACTTAGCATCGCTGAACACATGAAGATTGTCGCCATTCATAGTCAGTATTGGGAAGGTGCTTTACTAAATGTGGTGATCTCCTGATTGTTCCTCTTGGGCCACCATAGTAGCATAGATAGTTTTGTATTCAGTAAAACATGTCTTACCTGTTAGATGGGTTGGCAGGACATTTGGTACAGTAATCCATGGTATCCAGTATCCAGAGGAAGAATGGAAATGACTCGGTGACCCTTATCCTTTCATCTAGCACCACCCAATGTGCTTTAAGGCTGGCTCATACAGTATGCCACAACCACTGAGAGAGAGGACCAGAGTGTACACAATAATTGAGTTACATTTATTAAAAGGAACAACAACAAAACCGTATGAACATGGAGTGTGTATGTGGGGATCAGTAGTGCATGCAGGTGTATGGGTGCAGTGATGTGATGTGTGCATGGTGTAAGGTGCAACACTAAACTCATAATAGGAAAATAGCTCATGAGCCAACTGGCAGGCAGGTCTGCAGCAGGCTCTACAGGCACAGGCAACTGGGCCAGACTCTTTTGTAGACCCAGCCAGGTGTTTCCAATAATGTAATCAGCCCACCTCGTCTCCACCCAGCCTGCATCTGAAAGACAACCTGCATTCCCAATCTCATACTCCTTCTTTTTTCTATTCTAGGCAACATACTACATCTGACAATACAAATAATCTAGTTAGCATGCAGTAGGCATACAACCGGGATGTACTTTTACTTAGTCAAAGTGACGTCACTTCCGGTGCACACAGAATTGTGGGTCAGAATTGGCCAAAGAGCACTCTGATTTCAACACTAAAAAAACTCTTCCGGATTGGAATGCAGGGACTGTTTGGACAGACAACCACAGCAACAGGCGGGCAGGCCCTGGGGCAGGACCTTGGGCCGCGTTGCCCCTCCCCCCCATTACGACAGACAAATGGAGGTGGTTTTCCATTAGCACCAATAGTGATGCTAGCATGGCTGTAGCATTGCTTGGGATTAACAGCCCTTTTTTATGCCATGCAATAACATTTCACTTGTCCCCACTTACTTGAGGACCGCAATGAGGTTTGCACTCATAAAATGGAGGACAAGCAGCACTGCTTAAAATAGACCCCATGTAAAGAAGAAAATGGAAACTAATGGAAATAACCTCTTCACCAGATTATTAAGCACCACAGACTGATCACTGTCTAAGACACAAGTGGATCTGAAATGTGAAATCTAGAAAAAAATCGCAAAAATCTTCAGAATAGTTTTGATCAGACACGCATGAAGGGAGAGAGACAGATGATAAAAAGGGTGAGGGGGGGAGAGACAGATAGAGAGAGAGAGAGAGAGAGGTGCAAATTAAACTATGCATCACCCTGGAGCTCTCCAGTCAGCACAACAGCACAAGATAAAAGAGCAGCGATTTAACAACCTGTTTTTTTGTTCCCACACCTACCTTTTCTGTTTGGATGTGACTGAAGCGGCCATCAATACTTATTAAGCGTGCTGTGGGTATTTGTCTCATCTGTTTACAGAAATAATCCCGTCAAAGGAGTCTGCAAAGTGTCACCACAAACCCCCCCTAATGATTTCTCAACTTATTCAGTCACTGAGCTTCTTGTTAACATCGGACTGACAGCAGCATTTCCTCACATACTGGTGTGCGATGAATGCACACATGGAGGTCCAACAGTGTCTTCTTCTCAATACACAGCAGAGAACACTTTTCTTGCGCTCCCTCATACAGACACGGTACAATGACATCAAGTCTCGCAAGCTGTGGCTGTGCTATTTTGCATCATTAGTCTCAGTTGAGATAAATAACAATAAATTGACACATACTTTTGCGGCCTTGGTGGTTATTTGCAGTTTAGTGAATGTCCCCAGATTATATTTAAATTGATCCCCGGGTCTGCTTTCAATGCAGCCTTCACAGATAAGAACAGACATTGTGAGAAGATACCAGAGGAATTAGTGTCAGCCTTGTTGAACATGTATGCTCAGTTGTTTACATGCACTTTTTTTTATGACACCTGTGTTGCTGTTTGATGACTTTCCAACACATAACCTTGAAATTGTTTTCAGAATTTGTATATTTCCTTTTCCTTATGCCTTGTACCCACTGACTCAAAGGTAATCTGAATAGATTTAGATTGATAGGTCCAAGGTTTCTGGGACCTTACATATAGTGAGGTTGCAGTGACCTTGTACCATATTTAGCCTTACCTTCCTTAGAGCATTGCCTACCACCACTGTACTTACACCATTCGGCAATCAATTTATTCTCTTGGATTAATAATTGCCAAGCTTTAGCTGTAAATGTTCTGTATACTGTATATAGTGCCAGTACAGAGCCCTAATATAACGATCTCCCTACAGGCAACACACAGTGTCCCCGTGTTCCCTCTCGAGCCTTTCAGCAGGTGCATATCGCCATTTTATCACGCACCGCCCGGCCCCCCTCTTGGAGATTATATTTACTCTGTGCTGCTGTAAACACTTTTGCTGACAGATTATATATGAATTAAGCCCTTTATTATTGGCTGTGGCCGGGAGCTGCAATGTACTGGTGATTTGTAATAAGGGGCAGCGCTGAGGTGAGTCAGCAGCAACTTGCCTGATTAGAACAGCTGGACCTTTAGGAGGAAAACCCTTGGCTCATCCCATGGTAAACAAAAGACGGCAAGGTAGCAAGGATGCTCAATTAGCTACTTTGTGTACTTGCTCGGAAGGACGAGGGGCCAGCAATGTAATTAGCACTGCTTTGCGCGGCGTATTAAATCATTACTTGTGTGTGTGAGATGTTGCAGGAAGAGAAAACACACAGAGGAGCCAGTTTGGTTCATAGGAATGAATAAGTATTTTATATTTCTTTTGTAGCAAAAATCTTTTTCACACAGAAACATTTTATTAGATTTTTTTTTTTAGATTTTTTTTTGTCCTAGAACCTCAGGTGAGAATCATGACTATGTTGAGTCAAGTATACACTTAAATTGCATTCTCAGTTAGCAGAGTGGAAGAGGATGTCACGTGATGTCACAAACAGTGGAAGCAGGTTAAAGGGTCAGTTCACCCAAATGGCAAATGATCTATGTTCTCGTTGACCTCGAGTGGTACAGTATCTACCCATTCAAATTGCTGATTCAAATTACCCACATTTTTTCATATCCTTCTTTGAGATTTCCCCCCCCCCCCTACAATAGAAAAGGTTGGATTTCTGTCCGTGCTGGTCAGAGTACCCCAAAAAAGTTAAATCATTCTTATAAATGCGCTCGCTGAGGCTTCATTTTAAAGAGCCTGTAATCCTCCCATGAGTTCCTGGCAAGTTTCCTGGACATAATGTGTTATTTGGCACCGAGGCAAGGAAGATAAGTTATAAGGTTTTCAGTTAGTTGTGTTAGCTTTAGAAGTTGTTTACTTCCGCGGGGATTTATTTGAAGTCAAGTCAATATTCAATTATGATAAGAAAACATGTTCTGCTTAGCACTGATTTAAAGACTTTCATTAGACCATGACTTAACAATTGCACACTGTCTCCAATTACCTTATGATTAGCACCTAATCAAAACGTCTTAACAGGAACTTTGAATTTCCAGATGGATGTCAGTGCATTTCTATCCAACTATATCCCAAAAACAGCTGGGCACTGCAGTAAATAGTGCATTGGTTGAGGACTGTTTTCAACATTGCGGCAGGAATTTGTGCTTTATGTGAGATCCACTATTTTGTTTGTCAAATACATTCAGTGTTGGATTTTTAGTAATCAAATTAACACTGAGAAAAACATTGCCAAACTTATCCTTTAAGGTACATCACCACATTGATACAAAATGTATATGACATCCAAGATTGCCATAAATTACGCAAACATAATTACACCCACTTATGATGAAGGGATAGCAACCATGCTTTAAATAATCTAAAGTTTGGCAAAAATTGTCCCACGTTATTATTATGTCATATTGTGCAGTCCAACCCGAAACTAATTAAATTAGTACATACCATTGATCAGATACCATACCAAAGTTAGAAAGTCAGAAAATATGCATTTTTTCCTTTGAATATGGGTGAACTGACACTTTAAAAAACAGCCTTGCCTCCATTTCGCTCTTGCAACATCATCTAAAATCCCATTTCAGTGAGCCGACTAACAACGACCATGTTGGTACACCACGGTAAAGCACCTTCTCACTGTTTGCTTCACATGAAAATAAAAGCACTACTGCACGATTCCCCACCCTCCGTTACATTCTCACCCGGTTATTGTACAAAAAAAAATGCCAATATACAGAACGGTACACCTAGGGAAGAAAAACAATAATAATAAAAAAAAAATTGATGACCACCCTACATCTTGAAACGCAGGAGAGACCCACAAGATATTGAAGAAAGGCATTAAAATGTGATGTGGATGTCTCGGTTGATCGTAGGCAGATATCTGAATAGCTACTGATTCAAATGATCTTACTGCAACGGACACAGCTCTGTATGCAAGTGAATGAAAGATAAATAGTTTGATTTTGATTAATTAGATCAATCAATTAAAATAAAACACTAACCAACACAGGTTTTGTACCATGCAATCTGTTGAAATACATCCGTTTTCAGCTGTTTAGCCCTAAAAAAGGGTTATCTCTCTGCCATTCTCTCCACTTAACGTCCCCTCCTGAACGGCATAATGACTGTTATCAAGCTAATAAACTCTCATTTGGAGTCGTTCCATCATTTAACCTGACCAAATGAGTGGTTGTCACACTGTGTTGTTTGTGTTACCGAATAATGCATCCTGCTGTGGGTTTAAGCAAATAATTGAGTGGCCTTGATGGATATCAAAGACTATTCCCGACCGGCGGCCGTAATGTGTGCCTGATTGCAGTTAAATACAAGATATCCTTTTGAATCATTCGCAAAAGAGTGAAAAACCTTTAGTTTTTTTCAGCTGTTTGTGATCCGTCTTGTGCGTTTTGTGCGTTTTGTTGTATTTCCATTCACTTTTATATATAACTAACCTCATGTGATACCTAACCTGAGGTAGAGATTGTAGCTTGTTGTGGTTCAGTGGTGCAGATATCCAGAACAAAGGGCCATAGTGTTATTTGAAATCAAGCCATGTTTTCAATGTGTGATTGGCTGTATGTGAAGGGATAACTTCTATGTGTGTGTGTGTGCTTTTGATCAATGTGTCAATTATATCCCTGTTAAAGAGCTGTGACTCTGCCTCCTGATGAATCACCTCAAATAATAAATAGTAAAAATGATAGAAAAACAGAACATAAAAATGACTTTGTTTTAAATGTTCTATGTCCTTCTCTCTACTGTTGCAGTAGTCCAATTTCATGCTGAGGGTCCAAGACATTGTGACGCAGACACAGTTCACCACAGTCGAGGCAAATCCTTTTGGCAATTACTTCTTTTGATAACGATGGGGTAAATCCACTTTGAAGTTTTCATCTCTCTTTTCTCTCAGCAATACGCCCACACACCCTGTGTATAGGGAATTAATCCATCTCCACGATTCATGAACCAGCGGTGAGGTGAAAAACAATATTTCAAATACAGTACGACACTGTCAGAGATTCGAGATCATGGCCATAGTCTATCGAAATTGAGTGTCTTTCTCACATAGCGACATAGACAGTATTCACATGGATGATCTTCATGCAATACTCAAAAGGCAGATTCCTTCTGGAACATCAGTGCCTCTACACTGATGTTCCTTTAGTAGTTCTGGATGTATTATTTTGGCCGTGGACCTCAGAGTTGGGCCGACAGCAGTCAAACTGTGCTTTCCATTACCCACTCGGAACTTTCAGAAGCGGGCTTCTCGTCCTCACTGTCATCATACTGCAGCAGCATGCCATTCACAGACAGACTGCGCTTAGTCCAGATGTTACTGATCCTTCGAGGTTGGGTGCTGCGACTCTGCATTGCCCCGACGTGACCCATGTCAAAGGAATGACTCCTCTTAGGCTTAACCTCCTGGGGCAGCCCTAGGAGACGCCCCAGCATGGTAGTGGACTCGGCCCTCCCGAGAAGGGGTTCTCTATCGGACAGGGGTGCCACGGCCACAGCTATCACAGCATTGGAAGTGGTGGTGGTGGTGGAAGGGCCGGAAGCCCCATGGAGCTCCCTCCCTACCGCCCGAAGCTCCAGCGAGGTGAAGGCCCCTAAAAGGTGGTCCAGGTTTGGCTGTGCCTTGGCGCCATGCCTCCTGAACTTACTACTGGGCAGGGTTCTGCATTCGCCGGCCTGGGCACTGTAGCGACCACCAGCCCTCCTACCTGTATTGCTGTCCAATGAGTTAGAAGAAGAAGAGGATGAAGATAGACTGCTCTGAAGGGATCCACACTTGAACTCGACCATTTCCTCACGCATGACCACCACGGTAGATTTGACCTGCGGCGGGGCACCGTTGAACCGGTTCAGCCCCCCATTGGTCTGCGAGTATGTGTTGCTCACAGTGGGTAACTTACTAGGCGGGATGCCACTGGTGACCTTGTATCGCACCATTAGGATGATAATGAAGACCAGTAGCGTAGCCACAATGATGCCACCAATGACCAGGATCATGGTGCCCCCCAGGAAGCCGCTGTGGAGAGACTGGCACTGCGGGTAGTCCTCAGTAGTGACGAACTGGACACAGCCCACGATGTTGGTCGCGGTGAGGGTGGTGGCAGTGTCCTCCCAGATGGCCAAAACACACAGGTCGTACTGCATCCCCGGGACCAGATTTGTGACCACGAAGGCTCTGTTAGTCATTGGAATCATCCTGAAAAAGAGGCAAAGACAGAAAGTCATGTAGTTACTAGTTACCATACCGACCTCTTGCTATGGGAGTCAAGAAAAGGGTAGAGAAGTTAAGTCTTAAAAGCGACCCCGGTTTATACTCTGTTATGCTGAAGCAGATCAAAGGCATAGCCAAAATGAAGCATGTTAAGTAGCTATTTATATGCACCGACTAATTCAGAAAGATGACTTCATTGGTCCATTTGAAATGCATGAAGCAATAGTAATGGGATACATATTCAATGGGCACTTTTTTGAATAGTGTTTAGGCTAAATGTAATGTTCTCGTACATTCCATTAAACATGCATTGGGTTGTTTTAACTCCCCTCTGTTATTATTCCAAATGTTTAAAGATGAATGATTCACTAAGTCTGACTGTGTATGACTGAAACTAAAAGCTGATGCTGTAGTTGTTGATTCTCTGGTGATCGCCAATCAATTAAATGCTGCATGAACTTTTGTGTTGCGTCAGTCAGTGAAACTCATATGTCAATTTACAGGGACAAACACTGGAGCTGCCACATATTGCCATGATAATTGTATAAGTATTTTCTCATGCCTTTCATTAAGGCTATCTATCAAAGCATATTAATGCCAATTGAACACTACAGTCATTCAAACTTCCTCTTTTAAAACAGTCAGTGTCATTCCCATGTCATGAATCTAGTGTCAAGTGTGTGTTGCTTCTTGCAATGCCTGACTAGTCAAACAAGTGCTGCCATTACATCATGAATTATTACCCCGGAGCATTTATAAATACTGTCCTTCAAGGGCATATAATAAATCCTGTCATGTAGTAGCTATTTTGCTGTAACCCGTTGGATAGGTGTACATAACCCAACATAACACATCTCCATCCATTGTTACAGTGAATGGCTGTTACATACTGCATACAGAGTGGGCAGAAAATGACCCATGTAGATGCCATATTTATACATAGATAAGCAGCTTTCCATCGACATAACTTTGATCCCCCTGAAGCACATCCAACACAGAGCCTAGACAGCAGTGGAGCTGCAGTCCATTATTCATCCATAATTGCCTTTTTTCTTCATAAATCGGAAGAAGCTACGTTGGCTCACATGTCTGAGAGAACTCTTTGCGATCTTTCTCCTCCCCCTCGTGGCTCTGATTGATTTTTAATCATGCCATTGCTGGAGTGCAGACGTTTCCCTGGGAAATTGTGTGGGCCAACTAGAAGAGCGCGGTAGGTGTGCATGTGCGACTAATGAAGTCATATCAATATTAATTTGAAAAACAGTAGTTGGCCTCTCTGTGCTCGTTATCTTTTCCATCCCAATTCCTAATTTGTCTTGTGACATGCAAAAGGACCGCGCAGGAGTTATTTTGTAAGAGCACATACTGTAACATCCATTGCTTTCTATTGTTTTTTTTTTTACCAGAAGCAGAAAACGTTTAAAAAGCATCAGATCACATAAACACTGGGCAATTTAAAAGATAGAAGTCAATATTTTTTTACCTACTACACACCAGCTGTGCAGGGAAGTTAGGTCTGACTGAAGATATTACCATACATTATCATAAATTGCTACACTTAGGATAAAACAGCAATTCAACAAAAGAGAAAATAACAAAATAATTATGGAAAATGTCCATATTTTTATCTTTTCTAGCTGTTATGACTAGACAAGAGTCTATGGAGTGCCATTAAATTCAAAACCTTGCAGGCAAAAGCTTCTTCAAATCAACAAATGAGGAAATAATGGAGTTTATAAAGCACACATCAATTTTACGTGTCTAATTATGTTGACAATAGAGAAAATGCAATAAGGCATTTACAAGAAATGAGTCATTCAATGTTTTCATCACCAGGAAAAAAAAAGGTATTGAAAATTCATATTGTTCTTTTTTTTTAATGGCATGACAAACTGGCACAGTGTGTTCTAGAAAGGAAAGGAAATCAAATGAACACGGTATTATTGAATGTGCAGGGTTGGCGAGTCCTATTCACAGTGTTTGAACAAAGGTAATATCTTTCGTCAATACTATGTACAGTTCTAATCTCCTATTCCCAGCTAATAACCTGCCTTCTTTTCTTCCCATTTCTGACAGTAATCTTTCTGTTAGTGGATCCTCCCGGAAATGCACAGTATAGGTAAATTGTGCATGATTATAGGGCAGAATGAATACATGGACGAGCTGTGGCTAAAATGATTTATCATCAATTGTCAGGGTTGTAGGATGCAAGCAGCTTACACATATCTGCTGATACTGCCACGCACAACAGACCTCTACCAATTTTCACACTATTCCGATTCCGTAAATATCATCTGAAAGCGTAACGATAGTCATTCTCTGATGGTGTGGTTGTGTTAAAGTAGACTGAGGCCCATGGGGAAACTAACCTAGAAATAAAAATGTGATATGAGGTCTGAAAATAAGCTGTCAGGTCATATCTATTTTATAGATTTACATACAGGACCCACAGAATAAATCTATTCGTTGTTTTACTGTCAAGTCCAGTGTATAGACTTTTCATTACGTATTCCCCTTATTGATTTCATGTTAAATGGCAAGGCTATTTTCTATATTTCCAGCTCAATTAACTTGGTTGAATGTTAGTGCTTTCACTCTCATTTGACATGGAAAATTGATTTTGCAAAGCCCAGAGATCTCCAACAGCAGACTCCAAAGCTTACACTTTGTGGTCTTGAGCAGCTTAGGATAGATATATTAAAATGAGGCTCTATAATCCTTCCTCTTCTTGGATTTCTAATTAATGGTTCGGGGCAAGGATTTCATTTTTGGGTTTCACTTTTCTGTAAAGTCTGCACTCTCTGTATGTTCTCTTGGTGAAAGCAATTGTCAATGATGAAAAAAAAAATAAATCTCAAGAAGGATTAGGGGAAAAATGAACGTTGATCTCTGAATAACACTTTAAGGAAATGTACTCTCTCAAGAACTCACCCAGCAAAGCAAACATATGGCAATCGACTCAAGAAGCTGAGCGGCTAGTATTCTGACGTTAAAGACTATAGCCTACATCAGGCTTAATTCACCACTTTGACCAGAGGGGTCTCAGGTAATACTTGGATGTAAATGAGTTTCATTATTCCATTCTCACCTGTAAATGAGGACTTCATCTTCAGAAGAATTGTATTGAAGCTGATACATTTTGACCTTTGGAGTTGATTTGCTAACGGTCCACTTGAGAAGGGCAGACACAGCGGTCACTTCTGATACAGACACCGCTTTCTCTGGCAGTGGCTTAGGCTCCCCTTTACTGATCTTGGTAGAGCTGGTTATGTCCGAAAGCCCTGACTTGGACTGCGTGGTACGGTTTGTGCCATTGCTCAGATGGGGGAGTTGAATGATGGATAGCTCAATGGATGCCGTTGATTCCCCAGCAGCATTGGCAGCTATGCAAGTAAAGGTCCCGTAATCCTTGGCTGTGGTGATCGTAATGTCCAGTGTGCCGTTATCGTATACCGTTGCTCGGGAGGAATTGCTGATCAAACGGTCGTCAGGAGCGACCCAATGCACGGTTGGCATCGGATCGCCCACTGCTTTGCAACGCAGGCTAGCCGTTTGGCCTTCCAGCACTAGTAACTTGTGCGTGTGTTGTGTGATCAAAGGGGGCTCGCAGACAAACTCCTCCTCACGGACGGACCAAAAGTAGCGCCCCTTGACAGGAGCGGGAGAAGCGCAGGTTTCCATATCATCATCGCGTTCCAGCCTTCGAAGCCAAAGCACCTCGCAGTTGCAGTGCAACGGGTTTCCACCAAATCCTAGAGAGAGCTGAGGAAGGTAAGGAGTGCTCATGATTTCGGTGCTCTGGGAGCGCGCAAAGATGGGGTCCGGGGGAAGCTTCTGGAGTCGGTTGGAGGTGAGGTCCAAACGGGCCAGTTTATCTAGATCTGTAAAAGTCCCCTCGGAAATGAAGGCGATGAGGTTATGATCCAGGCTCATTTGATGGAGGTTGACCATCTTGCGGATGGCTTCCCAAGGCACGCTGCGCAGGTTGTTGTAGGACAAATCCAGGTCCTCCAGTGTCGACAACGAGTCGTCGAAGGCCGAATCGGAGAGTTGACTCAGCTGATTGTTGTTCAGGATCAGGTGCTGCAGGTTGACCAGCCCGCGCAAGTCGTCCGGCCCCAGCTCGGTCAAGCGATTGCTGTCGAGGTGCAGCGATCTCAGGGTCTCCAGGTCGATGAAGGAGAAAGGCTGGATGGCGCTGATGGTGTTTCGGGACAACGTGAGATCTACCAGCCCCGACATGTTGGCAAAGTCCTGAGGCGTGATCTTGAGGATGAAGTTGCCGCCCAGCCGAAGCTCCACAGTCCGCCGGTCGATGTCCAGCGGGACAAAGAGCAAGCCTTTGGAGGGGCACAGAGTCCCCAGAGACTCCGAGAGGTTCTGGCAGACACAGTATTTGGGACACGCATGGACCATCGTAACTGCAGTTCCCAGAAGCAGGAGGCTGATGATGACTGTGTCCATGTTAGTTCACACGAAGGGCACCTGCAAAACAAAATACAAAACAAGGATCAGTTTATTTATAGATGATCATTGGAGACAATATTACCATTTTAAATATTTTGCTTGCCTATGTCAGACAAGGGTACGCTATACTATACTAAAGTTTGGAATAAGCTTATCCTCGCATCTTGTTCATCCCTCTTCCAAGAAAAAAAAACACTGCTGCAGTTGTGTGTATGAGGAACCATTAAAATATACAATTCCACCATGGACCATTTAGGCAAAATAAATCTTCCTTGATTAGCTGGTCTAATTGTCATCCTGGAGGATTTCTCACATTACTACTTTCCATTATAACATTTATGTGTATGTATTTTGCAATGCAAAGAAGGTGATAAAAATCCCATGAGGATCCTCTGAATGGAGCCTGTGGGAGTAAGCACTAAGAAGCTATTTTCTAATGACTCACATGCTTATACATTAAGCTGCCGTTACATATGTACTGTTATTCATGCAGTGGAAACTAGTTCAACTGAAGGACACGTGCGTGCAGAAAGCAATGGATTAGTTCTGCATTGGAATGCTGCATCAGCCTGCCAAAGTAATCGTGAAAACGGTGAAGGAATAAAGTTCTGGTGTGTATGTTAACTGGCAGTGTCTTCCTCTCTTTGGCCCTCATTTATCAATTTTGCGTGGAAACTGGTGCAGATTCTGGCGCAAATACCTCCCTACGCCAGGTATCGCGTGGGATTTATCAAACAGGCGTATCTCGCCAATCTCAGCGTACGCCAGGCCATATATTGATAAATGCGGCGGATGGAAACGAGTGTATCACGCCCCTATATTTTCTCAGTTTAGAGGCCTCGCCCAGAGGTTTTACGACTTGGATATGCGCAATACGGCACTTCCCTGAAGTAGAAATTGACAGAATAACAGCGAAAGTAGAAAAAAAAGAGTTTCATTTCGGAGCATTAGCCTACAAGCAGCATCAAAGAACGACAGAAGGCAGCAGTTAGGAAGGGAATAACTGCTGCGGTCAACAGCGTTGGTGTTGACTCAAAATCGCCACTAAAAAAAGCGTGTTGCTGTTCTGAAATGCAACCAACTGGGGGTGCGGGGCTGCGGGCATAATATAAGTGGTGGAGGAGAAAAAGACGCACCAACTGTCCGATAATGGTCCCCATAAAATAAATACACGTCTGCAGAGATTTGAATGATTAGAATGTATTGGCCCTTTTAGATAGCACTATTCAAAAGGGTTTTAAAAACTAAAAATAACACATTTTGCGTTTGTATGACAGCATGCGCTTGGCACGAGTGGTCAGCCCGGCCGTCAGCTGCACAAGCCGACCCGGCAGCGATCAGCTGTGAGAGCGCCCACCGTCCTGCTCCACCAGCAGATAGGAACAACGTGCCGGTTAACGGTGGAAATTAATCGCTCGCTTTAGCATCAATGACACATTAAAAGAGGAACTAACATCTACAAAGTGCGTCAAATAAATAAAATGTTAAGCTGAATGTTGTGCCGTGTATTTTTTTGTATCATAAAGAGCAGTGTAGGCCTACTACATATTTAATACTTAGGCTGACATTTTGAATGAATGCAGCCCCCGTGCCTCAGTGTCCCCCCAGCTGCTCCAGACAGACAACTGTCCTTACGCAGTCCCATTCAGCGCTCCTAAGTGGCCGGTGTGTGCACTATTGAATCAGTGCTCCTACTCAGTTGCGCACCATAAGCTGCACAATTTTAAGTGATTAATATCTTTATTTCGGTCTGAGCAAACACTGCATTTGTATTATCTTCTTATAATTGTCCAACAAAGTCATCGGCTACCCGGCACAGCCTGCACTGCGAGTCCATGCTGTTTACAAAATTGCGTACACGAGCTGAGAGCTGGCGTGGGATTTGAGCGTATCCTACGCTCACGTCCATATTGATAAATGCCGAGATTTGCGTGGAAATGTACGTACACCCATTTTTCTGGTCTACGCAAAATTGATAAATGAGGGCCTCTGTGTATGCCATTATTCCTTATTTGTACCATGTTCCCATCACAAATGCACCATTTTGTCAAAAGATAATTAGTTTGGAAAAAATAAATTAAATTCATCAAAGTTGGCTGACCAAATAGTACGCATCCTTGAATGTCTTAACAGCCCTTACATCTAGCTGACTCCTCTGAATAGATGGCCACACCTGCCTTCACCCAATTCCCCCAGACGTTTGTAGCATTCATTCCTAATACATTAAAACCCCTAAAAATCAATTGTAATCATCTTTTTCTCTTTGCACCACTGTGCATTAATGGAAAAATCTGTCTTCTTGTCGGCATGCTTCTTACAAGAACCACAGGGAGGGGCAATTGTAGTGTTTTTTATGTTAACCACATGTTTGTGCTATCATTCATTATCATTATCAAGTTGATAGATGCAAGATGCTGGTAGACTGTTCAATAACTTATAATCACAAGAGGCACTGTGCATAAATAACCTCTCTCCTTGTGGAAACCAGTTTGTAATTGCATCATAAAGTGCCTCGGCATCTGGACCCTGTGTAACATTTAATTAGAATGAAATGAAACGAATGGAGAGTGCAATAATCCTTGAAACTGAAATGAATCTGAGGTGCTCGGTGGCGTAGTGGATAGAGCGCGTACCATATTGGCTCCGGCCTTCGTAGCAGTGGTCCCAGGTTCAAATCCGACCTGTGGACCTTTACTGCAGGTCATCACCCCTCTCTCTCCCCATTTCAATTCTATACTATCTCATAATGCTTGAAAATGCCCAAAAATGATCTTAAAAAAAAATGAAATGAATCAAAAACAGTGGCCAAGTCACAAGCAGTATGTCCATAACATGAGCTATATTTAGGTGGATACCAAGTGACTTTTTGCCAGTGTTGTACCACTTTTAAGCCATTTAACACTGTAGATATGCAATACAATCATCCTAATTAAAAAACAGCTTTGCCAAAAAACAAAAGTGAAAGGAAAGCTTTTTGAAAAGGAGAATGTGACAAATATGTAGGTAAGTAACTTAACTACATCTGGCACTTAGTGGCTATAGATTTACCTAGGGGTTATTTTGCTGAACCAAGCAATTCAAACTCCCAACTTGGAAGCAATACAGTGTACCTTTCACTGAACAGCAGCCACAGCAATAATTACAAAACAATGCTGGATGTTTAAAGGTAGTGTAACAGTAGCAGAAATAAAGTCCCGCAAACTTAAACTACTATTCATGCTGAGTGTATTGAATTGAGTAATGGTGTATTTTACTGCCTATAAACCATGATACGAAGCATTTTCCATGTTTTTCATTAAGCCTACTACTATTAGGCTGGCTAGCAGTCGGTCCCTTTACAACATTCAACATGGGATATTGCCGGCACTGTAAAGTTACAGTTCACTGGAGAAAATGTTGGGGGAGCTGCCGCTGCAGAAATACAAGAACGTAAAACCTCTTCTCTTTGCTTATTACATTTTCGACCTGAAGAAGAACAGAAGTCCAAACAAACACTGAAAGCACCTACTGATTTCTAAGCACAGATTTTTCTTCTAATTTCTGCTGTGACAGGAAAATTGAAAATGGCCACGCAACATTCACACAGACCTTTTCTCTCAGATGGCAATTTATTTCTGAATCAGGTCATTTTATTAGGATCAACCAGAGCAGCAGAAAGCTGTGAGTATCCCTATAAAAAGGTATTTCTTTCATAAACTTATAATTACAAACTTGAAGCATACTGTTCTGACCCTCTCAGCACTGCGCAACTAATCTTCACAAGCCCTTCATGGTGAGAGCTGTCAGAGATGACGGACACTTTCTCTCATGGAACCATTTTAATGGACAGCATCTAGAAAACAACAACCCAAAACTACTTCAAACCCGAAGAAGCTGACTTTTTAAAAATTCCTTTTGATCCTGCTTTCCTCTGAAACAGGCCCATTGTGGTACAGGTAAGCATTTCCCCCAAAAAACTGGGATAATAAACACATTTGCAGAAATGCACACGGCTAGCTCGATGCAGTAAAAACAATCTGTGCAATTTCCAATCGACCTACTATTTCCCATTAAGGTGTGTGTCATTTTAGCCTGAGGCAGAGGTGACCTTTTAGTGCCAGAAGAGAGGTTCAGTCACAAAGAGATGAGAAACATGGATGATGTGCAATTGTTCACATCCATTTACTCATGGCATTTATCAAGGCTGAAAAAACATCTACAATTCCATGGAAGGGACAGAGACGCAGCTGAAATACCAGCACCCACACACATTTTATAGAAGAGTGAATTTCAATATACATTTATTTCAATGGCTGTGAGTGACCCTCTGGCTCGCACAGTAAATAGGCCCAGCAGGCCTGTCAAGCTTTGTACTTCTCCACATGCTGAAGCAATGTGCAGGGC
Source organism: Ammodytes marinus (assembly GCF_949987685.1). NCBI lineage: Eukaryota > Metazoa > Chordata > Actinopteri > Uranoscopiformes > Ammodytidae > Ammodytes > Ammodytes marinus. The sequence continues at coordinate 23,220,328 of NC_137219.1, forward strand.
TGCAGCTAAACTGATATTTGTACTTGCCAATGTAAATGGCAAATGCTAGCATGTTCGACTAACAAATGTATAATTAATTAGCTAGCTAGCTCCGATTGATTGAATTTAATGTTGTCATTTCATTCGGTAAAACTGGTGGTCATTTAGTGAAGAGAGAAAACTCTTCTGGTTTATCTCTGTCTGAAATAAGAGGGAAAAAAAGAAAAGTGCCACCATAGTTGTTGTAAAATATGTTTCCGTTAGTAAGCTTGGTAGTGGTCTTAAGGGAAGCTTCCATAAAAGTCTACCATTTGGACATTTATTGTTCTAGTTGTATTTTCTACACAAATAAAAAATGGTACCCAATACAAATGAACAAACTCGGGTTGAAGTAAATGTAATTTTTTCCTCATATTCTTGCAGCAACTTTGTTCATATGCATCATTTATTAAGCGTTTTGTAACTCACTGTGTTGAGTTTACCAAAACAAATAGGCGTCCAGGGTAAAGCCTGCAAACAATGCATTACTTTCAACTGACAAAATTGAATTTGCTACTTCACAGAAAGAGAACATATCTCATTAGGTTGTTTGAAGAAGAGCAATTATAACAGCTTTAAAGAACTGGCTATTGTTTGAAATCAGACATATTGTCTAATTGTACACATCTACGGCTTGTACTTTAAAGTTCTCGCCAACAAAATGTAGAGCTTCAAGTTCTATTTTCACTTTTCCAAATGCAAATACTGTGTCTCACTCAACAAAGATAATTGTAACAATTTGATTCTTGATTGTGTTGTTCATCAGACACTGTCCAGAGGTCAGGCTCTCGTCTTTTCTTTAGAGAAGTTGCAATCAACGTCGTAACTCCTAACTACACGGAATGTCTGATCCATTTAATCTCTCTCTATACATTTATTCAACACTGCACAAGGACAATTGTGAGGTTCTAGTACGTTATTTGACGTATTTAATTTCCGGCTACATCTACTCCACTAAAGTTGAAGGGACATATTGCACATTTTACTCCACTACATTGTTTGATAATCAATACATCTTTATGTAAAATTATTGATTAAAACATTAAAGTGATGCTTACACAGAAGGCATCACTATTTACAGTCCAATATGATTCTGAAATGGGCTATTTTTGCAGAATAAATACCTTTGGTATGTTAAATGCATTCTGATGCTAATGCTTTTGTATCTTTTACTTGGGTAGCAGTTTAGATTCAGAGGCTTTATTTATAACAGAGCATCTCTATGCTTTGGTAATGCTATTTGTACTATTGTACATGCAATTTATACAAATGATTTTACTTCCATAACAAGTACATATTATACACAATAACGCATAATACACTCAATTACACTGATCAATTTTTTCTATGTGCATTTCCTGAAAGTGTGCATGTATTTATGGAACTGATTTCCTGTCAGGAGGAAAATAGCATGACACATTTTATTGACTGTTACTGGATATCGATTGGTCAACAGTGGCAGGACCAGTGAGTGAGTACGTCAGGTCGGTAGGTCCACTAGATTCCAGATAGATGCTTCCAGAGAGCCTTAACCGGTGTGAAAAATAAGCTGTGTCTGTAACTGTGTCATACAAACTATTCATACAAACATAAAAGTCATTATTAGTTATATTCGAAATCTGAAGATGAATGTTTTAAACACTGATTTATGTACATTGGACTTTAAATAAATCGCATATACACTTATTTGCTTCTTTCCATGATGACTGTCATTTTTATCTGTTCAATATGAAGCTACAGCCAGCAGAGGCTTAGCTTAGCTTAGCATAACACCTAGATAGAGCTACCCTGCACCTGTCCAACGGTAACAACATCTGTTTAGCATACCTCTCAAGCTTACGATGTTTATAATATTCAACCCAGACAAAAATAAATTGTTAACACAAGTTGTTTCCACATGGGGGTTTTAATGTGCTAGACTATTTCTTGGCTGGGGACTCTAGTTGTGACTAGGAGGTTGGCAGGCGACCAGTTGAAGCTCCAGGAAATTACTTAGGACTTTAATTTGCATATAGACTAGTTTATGTTTATTGTACTTTAAAGACTTAAATGAGGGTTTTCTTAAATGCAGCAGCATACCGTAACTGCTAGATTGAACATATTTTGCCTCTTTCAATTTGCCAGCGGCGGTGCCAAGAAGCATTATGCAGGTGCAGCACTAACAGGACTTACAGTAAGCTGCCTGTTCAATGGGAGTCTCTTCTTTGGTGTGGTGTGACTAACCTCGCCTTTCAACATCTTAACATGTAGAGTCGTTGACCCAATTGGTTTTTGCATTGTAGGTATGAGAAGTTATCAGAGCGTGGCACGAGTAAGAGTAAAGTTAGAGGTACAAAGACGGGCTTAATGGCAGAGATATGGATATGTTGTCAAAACACAAGGTGCGTTTTGTGAGCAGGAGTTTGTGGAACATCAGCAATCTTTCTATGAATATGCCTGCACAGCTGTTCTGCCATCTGCGAGGCAAGTTATTCAAGTGTACTGTAGTTACTCTGGGCCCTGAGGGAGAGGATGGTCACTCTGATGGCTTCCACTTCCCCTTGGCATCAATGCATTGTCTACCCGGCCAGTCCAAGGCTTATGTAAGGAAAATACATTGTCTGGGGCCTCAATCTATGTTTTAGGAAATATTTTCTTACACTCTGAAGAGAGTGAGGATGTGATGTTAAGACCCAAGTGCAGGTGAATGGAGCAGGCTGGTTGAATTAAGGTATTTCATTTAAAAAAGCAACACAACCAAGGAACACAAGAAAAATGAGAACTCCGACATAGTCATGCCAGGCCAGTAGGTGGCGATAATGTGTCGCGTCAAACACCATAGAAGAAGGCTGTGAACTTGCACCTTGTTTCTTGAGCAAGGGTTCAGCATGGTAAGTAGATGTAATCGACAATTGCAATGGGCACATTGAGGTCATGCCGCCAGCGTTTCTCAAAACCTCCCAATTCCCTATCGCCATGTATACAGAAATACAGAGTTTTCCAAGATCTCCACTTGGGCCAGTGTTCTCAAAACGCTCTGGTTTTAGTGTCTGCGGTTCTGATGTTTGCTTATGAAAAAAAAGGCCTAACCGCACAGAAAAATATACTGACATGGCCTGAGACAGGGGAAGACAACGAGACACAGGTGAAACACATGAGGGCGGGGCCAATGATCAAACAGGAAGTAATCTTGACAGGACGTGAGATCAAACAAGACAGTGGTTACCAAAATAAAACAGGAAACACTGAGAAACATTGACACTAGAACGCAGGGACATTGACAGGTTGTGACATATATTTGTCCAAAAACCAGCGGTAAGAACTGAGTGCACCAGTGAGGACTGCTTCGGTTGTCCTAGCTGAACCGTGGCCTATTTTCCTCAACTTTGCAGTTGTCAGTGTAATCTTCCGACACACACACACACACACACACACACACACACACACACACACACACACACACACACACACACACACACACACACACACACACACACACACACACACTGGTTAATTGGACCCCTGCTTGATATTTGATGAAAGCCCCCCGCACACAATATTGAAGCCAGCACCAAGCCGGCTCAAATGAATTGATGCTGCTTGAGGCAAACAGTTAATACATAAATTATATATTTTTTCTTCAAACCCACCAACCTAATTAACCTTTATCACATTTGACTGTGTCTATTTGTCTTTATGTCTGGCTCATTGCATAGCTCGTGATGGCTGTTATGTTCCACGAATATGCCTCATTCCTTAATTGTCTCCAATGCCTCTTATCCATTATTGTTAAAATGACATGATCATTATATTATTTTTTTTTGTAAACCTACTCCGACTGGAAGTCTTAAGGTCAGTGCAGTAATTTGGTTGAGGTTGAGCTGTAATTAATGGGAGAAATTAAGATATGGGGAGTTTGGAAAATGTAATGTTAATAGCAAAGCTCCATCACGATTATATTGCGTGGGGCATTGGCCGTCTGGGCTGACTGATAAGATCTGAATTAATATTCAACAGCACATGTGCCAGTGGAGGTACTTAAGCTGAATCATCTGAGCCAAGCAGGTTGCATTGAATTGTCAGAGATATTCAGTAAATATGATCCAGAAGCATGATTAAGACGTGCAGATGGAGAATCAGGCCCTGAGGATTTTATATTTCCACGTTCAGCATGCACGGTTTGTTCAAACCATCTGGGGTTTCTTTCTCGTTTTAAGAAAAACAATAAAACCACATTTGAAATCATTGAGGTTCATTGGCAATTCTGGCATGGTCACACTACAGTTTTAGTAGGCTATGTTCTATAATCAGAATGTTTCACCAAGTGCTACAGTTACTACAGCAGATGTTTTGGGTCGTCCCGTGATATCAAATTACTGCGAGTAGAAACAAAATGGCTGCTGCTGCTGCTGTCTGCCACTCCCTCTAAACTACTGTGAAACTGTTACAGTCTCTGTATTAATATGATTAATATAAATGGTATACTGTTTGCATTTAATTAAGATCCAATATACAATGATTGTATACACACACACACACACACACACACACACACACACACACACACACACACACACACACACACACACACACACACACACAAGGAGGGAGAATCCAAAATACACTACTGTCTCCTGCACAACACTGAGTGAGCACTGAGGCAGACAGAGCTGGACTCACTGACATTAAAGCTTTTTGCCATGGCTCTGTCTTTCTCTGCTCTGCTTTGATAGAACCTGTCACAGGATGACAGCTTGGTAAAAACCTGAAGAGTGCTGTTGTACAATCTCACTGATGTCATGATCCATCATTCGCGAGTGCCGACGCTCCAAAAAAACAAAATCTGTGACAGTAACACACAGATATCTCTCTCTCTCACTGCCGTTTGGACGTGTATGACGTGGCTCACTCTCTCCTGATGCATCTACAATCTGGCATTATGAATATTTAGGAAAATTTACACGTGAGAATGAACGTCATGAGAAAAAATTACCCAGGGGCGGGAATTCATGAGCTCAATCTTGCCAATGTGGGAACAATCTTCAACACAAAAAGTCAGAGTGGAAAAATGGAAGCGCTCATGCTGACTGAAACCTGACGCCTCTCTGGGTGATAACAAAAAATGTAATCTCTCTGTTCATTGGCGTATACCCCACGCACACGATGAACACAATGGTGGCTGTCTGCCGGATAAGAAAAGCCCTACCTAAATGGCTCTACCTGTCTAGAACAGCGACAGACAGCTGCTGTGAGCTTGTCTCCCCCGCTGTAACCATCTCATAAAAGGCTCAATGCAGACTTTAATGGGTCTAGATGGATAACTCTGCAGAAGTCTGCTTGAACACACGAAAGGCTGAGGAAATGCTGTCTATGAGTATTGGTTAATGGTAAAACTAAAATGAATAGTTTGTAGATATATTTCTAAAGCCTATGGAAAGTTAAACCTGGTCTCAAATAGAAAAAGAATCAATGTATGGTAAAACAAAGATAGAAGGGTGTCTCAATAAGCTTTAACAAGAACCTGATTGAATTTTCATTTCCATAAATATTATAAAAAAGTGTTTTACTGCATTGACTATTTGACAGGCCTGTGTGGGCGTGGCTGTACCAAACGGTCACCATGGCAACATTCCTTATTTTTAAAGAACGTTGGGTTGATTGATTATACAGACGAGTCATCACACAGAGCTTTGACACTAGTCTACTGTTTATCCTCTTACTCCTGTGCAACCAAAGAGCTGACTTTCAGCACCACGGACAGCGCCTTTTCTCTTCTCACAAGAAACAGAGGTTGCGTTCCGAATCGCATACTCTTTCTTTTTTCTATTCTACATACTACATCCGACGATAAAATTAATCTAGTTAGGATGCAGTATGCATAGTATTGGGACATACTTTACTCTCTTATTTCATCATAACATTGCGCCTTGATCTTGCCTCTTGCTTTTATATCCGTCGCATCCCCGTTTGTTTTCATATGGAGGCTTCGTCGATGTGACGTCACTTCACGTGCGCACTGGATTTTGGGTCAGAATCGCCCAAATAGGATGCACTTTTCAACACTAACAATCTTGGCCGCATGAAGTAGGACATCCGGGTACTTCTCACCATCCTAAATCTGGCTACAAGAATCGGGACATCCTAAATCTTTTTTCTACCATACTATATAGTAGAAAGTATGCGATTCGGAACGCAACCAGAGTCGCAGAGTGGACGGACTTATTTCAGGCAGCCGGGGCAGCAGAGGTGAACGACCACTTCATTCTCTGCATATGGTCAACGTGAGGTGACTGGCAGTAGCAGCACACACAAGAATTCAATGGGAAATAAACTTTGAACTTAGCCAGCCAGGTGCTTAAAAAAACATATGGAGACAGGTAAAATATGAACACAAAGCTTTGTTTTAGTATGACACATTATTTCACCAAACCTAAAATTTGGGAGTGTCAATAAGTTAAGAGTTAAGAGCAAAATGAATTTCAAATTTTGGTTCCGGTTTTTCAAGCACAAGTCTTTACTTTTTTTCAGTCAGACACTGTCGTGTGCAGACATTTTGATGTTTGTGTCGACTTATTCAGGCTGCTAGATTTTTAGCTCCATTCTTTTTGCAAATATCTGTCCTTGGAGCACGGCGCTTTCAACTAGTGAACATAGTGAAACGAAGTTGCTGCCTTTGTGAAGAAACTGTTACGATCCTGCCTGGGCCTCAAGCCCTTTGTGGTTTTGTTCTCCCCTTTCCCTTGTCTGATTTCAGGGTTGGAATCAGGTGTGCAGGAGCCAGACACCAGCATCCACAGCTGCCACCAATCTTCTAATCAACTGCTCTTCATATACCCGCCCCTACCTTCCAGACACTGCCAGATTTTAAACTATGTTACCCAGTCAGTTACTCTCCAGCCCCCTACACTATTTGCAGTTCCGGCTGCATTTTGTTTGTTGCTAATTATGTTCTCTTTTGCCACAGTTCTCCCAGCCTGGATCCTGCCACCAGCTCCAGCCCTCGCCAGTCAGCTCTCCCTCCCGGACTCCCCTGACTGCCTGCTCTTGCTCGTCTCCCTGGATTCTCCCCTTGGCTCTTCCCCCTTGACCCCCATGCCTGCCAGCCCACACCGGATCACAGCCCAAAACCCCAGTTGCTTCTAGTAAAATAAACCCTCTTAAACTGGTACTGTCTCTGCGCCTGTGTCCTCCCTGTCCTGCCGTTACAGAAACTGAACTTTTAGCTAAAAGCCGTGCTGTTCGTTAGCATCCGCACTTAAAAGCCTGACCCCATACATCCTTCATTAGGACAGCATTGAGAGCTCAGCCTGAGTCAGGGCTTTTTTAAAGTCAGTCAAAGTCAAACTGGCCCCCAAAAGGATAGAGGAGAGTGGTGAAGTTTAAAGCCATGTTAAATAAATATTCATAGCAATGTAGCCAATGGATTTGTACACTCTACTGTATATTATTATATACTGTATATCTGCTGAATGATCACGCGGTAAGCTTTAGAGGTACAGTCCAGCGCTTACAGCATGTCAACAACAAGTGTGATGTTGCCATGGCGTCGGTGAGTTACACAACATGTGTTTGTTAGCTTGTTAGTGAAATGGATTGCGCCTAGAAATATGTGTATGTGTCCGTGTGTCCGGATTAGACTGTGTTATGAGTCAGAGACGGGAGTAAAGTTTTTTTGACACTAATTGCAGCATTCAGGTGCTTCGGGATTTAAAGTAGCTCACGTGTGTGTGTCACAGGCGCTGCTGCTGCTGCTGCTGCTGCTAGAACTGCTGACTGCGTTGATGAAAAGACAAACAACTAACTTCCCCTTGTTTTGAGAACACCGGCATTGCACCTTTCTCTTCTTTTCAAGTTTTCAAATAATAGGAACCCTGACGGCTCAGATGTTTTGAACTTTGCCTTTTTTCAAGACTTCTAACAACATAGAGATATTTTCGTCCGCCTGTTATTCGGAAGGGGAAAAAGTCTGTGTTTGCTTGTATCCACTTTTCATTCGAGTGCTATATTTACGACACTGCAAAGGATTCCATGTAGACACATTCTTCCCAATATCATACCCTTTTCTTGGTATGTAGGAATGATGTGCAAACTAATAAGTAAGGCTTCGTCTCATTGCTCATTTCAATGTTTCCATTAATCAGATGAGACAGAACGCTTAAAACCAGCCGTCATGGTGGGACAAAGGTCACACATATTAAGACTGTGTACCCTCTAATTCCCTCTAGTTTACATTTGCCTGGGGCTAATTGCATACATGCCTCCGACATCTGACTGCAAACACTTGTTGCCACACACACACACACACACACACACACACACACACACACACACACACACACACACACACACACACACACACACACACACACACACACACACACACACACACACACACACACACACACACACACACACACACACACACACACACACACACACACACACACACACACACACACCAGTTGTGTTTTCATCACTTGCGAGGACATTATATAGCCTTACATTCATTTCTTGAAGACTTGCCCTAACCATAACCACTACTTTCCTAACCCTAACCTTAACCTAGCCTCACCTAAAAGCAAGTCTTCACCCTAAAATGTCATTATTGCGTTAAGGGGACTCCCATTTTGTCCTCAAAAGGAAGATACGTCCCCACAATATCACTGTGTAAACAGAAAAATGTCCCCACAACATGAGTATTACCAGTGCACACGCACACACACACAGACACACACACACACACACACACACACACACACACACACACACACACACACACACACACACACACACACACACACACACACACACACACACACACACACACACACACTGGTTAATTGGACCCCTGCTTGATATTTGATGAAAGCCCCCCGCACACAATATTGAAGCCAGCACCAAGCCGGCTCAAATGAATTGATGCTGCTTGAGGCAAACAGTTAATACATAAATTATATATTTTTTCTTCAAACCCACCAACCTAATTAACCTTTATCACATTTGACTGTGTCTATTTGTCTTTATGTCTGGCTCATTGCATAGCTCGTGATGGCTGTTATGTTCCACGAATATGCCTCATTCCTTAATTGTCTCCAATGCCTCTTATCCATTATTGTTAAAATGACATGATCATTATATTATTTTTTTTTGTAAACCTACTCCGACTGGAAGTCTTAAGGTCAGTGCAGTAATTTGGTTGAGGTTGAGCTGTAATTAATGGGAGAAATTAAGATATGGGGAGTTTGGAAAATGTAATGTTAATAGCAAAGCTCCATCACGATTATATTGCGTGGGGCATTGGCCGTCTGGGCTGACTGATAAGATCTGAATTAATATTCAACAGCACATGTGCCAGTGGAGGTACTTAAGCTGAATCATCTGAGCCAAGCAGGTTGCATTGAATTGTCAGAGATATTCAGTAAATATGATCCAGAAGCATGATTAAGACGTGCAGATGGAGAATCAGGCCCTGAGGATTTTATATTTCCACGTTCAGCATGCACGGTTTGTTCAAACCATCTGGGGTTTCTTTCTCGTTTTAAGAAAAACAATAAAACCACATTTGAAATCATTGAGGTTCATTGGCAATTCTGGCATGGTCACACTACAGTTTTAGTAGGCTATGTTCTATAATCAGAATGTTTCACCAAGTGCTACAGTTACTACAGCAGATGTTTTGGGTCGTCCCGTGATATCAAATTACTGCGAGTAGAAACAAAATGGCTGCTGCTGCTGTCTGCCACTCCCTCTAAACTACTGTGAAACTGTTACAGTCTCTGTATTAATATGATTAATATAAATGGTATACTGTTTGCATTTAATTAAGATCCAATATACAATGATTGTGTTTGATACAGAGAATCACAAACAGTAGCTTCAACACTATGGAAAAGCAGAAATGACTTTCACTTTCATTTTTACAATTCTACAGCTGACCATATCATTTGAATAATGGACAAGACATAATTGAACGTTGACAAAGAGAGCTTCATTAGATTTTAGAGCCTTTTAGCCCCAAGGCCCCCCAGGAACTAAATCAGGAATTATCAGGCCCTCTGGTGTGTTCCAGTTTCATCTTTAAAAAAAAACTGTGCAGATTAGCCAATTAGTCAACTTTGCCCGGGAGGACATTTTTTGCACACTTTGAATTACCACACAAAGTCATTGTATTGTTAGCTAACATTATGGTATGGTGCGTCGTAACAATTCCGCAGATGTTTTTGAACAGTATTGAAAAGTAGACACTGCAGGTGTACAGGGTAAACTATCTTTAATCTTAGATATCATCAAGTCTTAAAAAAGGCATTTTCCGCATGTTTTTAAGAAGAATATGTTTCATTAATTAGAGAATTAACAACATACGAACAAATACTTGCGAAAGTGCAACTGGAGCATGGATTGAACTTATCCTGGTTCACTTCAGTTCATGCCAAAAACAAAGGTTTCTGGGCTCTTCAAATGTTTTCAGTGGTGGACATGAGTAATACCAGTACACACACACACACACACACACACACACACACACACACACACACACACACACACACACACACACACACACACACACACACACACTGGTTAATTGAACCCCTGATTGATATTTGATGAAAGCCCCCCCGCACACAATATTGAAGCCAGCACCAAGCCGGCTCAAATTAATTGATTGACGATGTTTTTTAAATGGACCGATTGAGCAGAAATAACCCAATGTAGCACTCAAGTAATGACTACACAGCCAAATTAGCTGTTTGCTCCACTCAATGTGGGTGGCTGCAGTGGTTGACTGCAATCAGTATAAAACAATTAAAACATGTATGGTTGAGTCACTTTGCTAAGTTCAGACATCTCCCATACAAATGGAGTTTAAAGCTTCATAGTCACATGTATAGTTGCAGTGCAGGACACCCTCCTGTATCAATCACATAGATGCCCTCACATCTTCAGAGAAAAGTCACAGGTTGTTTGCGCCATAACAGACATAAACGGGTAAGAGACAAGTTATTGGCTAAGCCTTATGCTTTTGCTCCCTGTATCCAGTCCAAGTGTCTCAATCTTCTCTCTCTTATTCATTTAGTATTTGGTTGGCTCGCTGCCAGGCACATCGCATCGCTTCTGACTGTCGAACTTTCCGGCCAGAGCCTCTGAACCTTTCAAGCATGAAATGGAGCAAAATAAGGGTGAGATACCCAGGGCCGAGAGAGAGAGAGTGTGTGTGTCTACAGTGTGTGTGTGTGTGTGTGTGTGTGTGTGTGTGTGTGTGTGTGTGTGTGTGTGTGTGTGTGTGTGTGTGTGTGTGTGTGTGTGTGAGCTCCATGATGTGTTTGATCTCTCATCTAACAGAAGACTCAAGGTTCTGAAACAGAGCAGCCCCAAGGGTGAGAGATGGATAAAGATTCTGAAAGTGTATTCATAAGGTAATTTTGTGAATTTTGTGGTGATGATTTGACTAAGAATGAATGGAACGCCAAATGTGTATTACTCACCTGTCTGCACATCCATCCAAATTCTACAACATATACACTTGATTTTCCACTGGGAACATTCTTTATTTGAAGAATAGTTTTAAAGAAGTCAACAATAGCTCATTGAAAAATTAATAATGGTGGGCACAATATGATACCTTTCAATGAAGCTCTTTAAGATGCTGGATGAATGAGAAGGGAAGGCATGTTAGGCCAGCTACATACAGTATATCCACACTCTTTCTAATTCCAGGCCCCCTGGTGGTCCAGTGGTTAAGGCTGCAGCCGTAAATAGCACCATCACTGTGGTACACATCTGGTCGGGGACATTTGTTCCATGTCATTCCCTCAAAAAGCATACAACCTCTGCCAGAAATAGTTTAGAACAAATGTGTTCCACTTACTCAGTGGTTTGTCTTTGTCAAGCTACAAACAAACAACAGATAGTCTAATCTAGCCAATGCTAAGCAATTAAAACAGTATGTATTTGTTTTTCGACAACAACCTAAAGAATATTTCCATCCTTAGAATGAAGCCCTTTGTATCCAACAAGACAATAACAAAAACCTCACCACATACCCCCACTGGTGACAAGCCCACACAAAACAATAGAATTTTATGAATTGGGATTTGGGGACACATTGGAGCGATTGATAGAGCAATAGAATAGAGGTGATGTAGCCAGCCAGTCTGGCACTCCTGCTCTCTTATAGCACTGCCAGCAAAGGCACAATCAATATGTGGCCCATGATGCCTCACCTATCCCCATGTGAGGCATAACATTGATATGGTGATAGCAATGGCATAAAATAAGCCCAGCTCTTTCCCCCAGAGTCATATTTGCAATTAAAAGTCAAATGACTAATAATGTTATTCCCTGTATACCCCACCCCCTACGTCCCTATATAGGTCAACCACTGAATTAAGACAGTGGAAAGGTTTAATAGGGGATATGTTTTCATTATGAAGGGGCACATGCATTGAACACGCTATGGAACAAAGTAGGTCTGGGAGTTAGATTAATATATAGAGGTTGCAGTACTTATACACTGAGGAGGGCAATTAACTCAAGAACTTCCTATAAAGAGATCTCAACTGTGATAAAGTGCAGCCCCGTGGCCCAGATTATTTATTCACTATCAGTAAGAGTAGTAAGTATGTGGCCGGGCTTCACTCGGGGTGTGTTCCAAATAGACTACAGTTTCCAAAAGATGAGGCGGTATCAGGACAATCTACAGTATGCTCTCTAATCCTAACGTAGGTTGATGTCTGTAATAATAAAGGTAAGTATTTTGCACCTCTGCAACACAATGTGATAAATACAACAGATTAAAACAGCTCTGTTTAAACGGGCAGTGTGTAGTTAAGGTGTTTTTGGCGCCATCCCTAACCCTGCCCCTGGTAAAAGATCTAGATTGCCACTCTCCCTTGACAGCCCCTGTTTTTTTGAGAAACTGCTGACGCTACGGTGGCCTTCAAGGACAAGAAGCTAGATACCAAAGATGGCATCATCCACCACTGCCTCAAGTCTTTCCACAATATCAAGTGATGAGGTGAACACATCACATACCATCGCAGCACATCCTTTGGACACCCACTATGTACAAACACACATATGGCTGTTAGGTTTGTCTGTGCTACTGTAGAAACATGGCGGTGCAACATGGCAACCTCTGTGGAGGGGCTCTAGCGTTTTGTGTTGATTTTCCAGCTATTCCATACCCGAGCATTTATAGCTGATTGTATTGCAAAAAGCGCTATGCTAACCCACCTGCATACCAACTGACTAAAATAAGCTGCTCCTAGTTTGCAACTGATTTGTGGCAAAATTGGACAGTAGAGACCAAACCAGAGTTAAAAGGACAGCACATACTCGCCATAAATATGACTTCACGATACATCAACAAACATGTTGCTTTGAGTCAAACAAACAATCAATGCAGGTTTAATAAGTACTGTCTTTCAAATCACTATATTTCTCATATATCAAATGACATGTTTGTGTAATATGAAAGGGAGTTGCTCATATGACAATCATCACCAGCTGCTTATAAACCTTCAGCTCCACTGCCCCAATCAACCTAATCTGCAGCTCAGGAGTGAGCTGTTATCATCCAACAGTGTTATATAAACCAATTGCACTTGACGCTACCCAAGAAGCACCAGTTACGTTGCTAAAAATATAGTTAGCTAGCTGGTCAAAATGGAGCATATTGCAGCCAGAGAGTCTGATATCCTCAAGAGTTTGTGGTTTGTGGGGACCAAAACAGAGGTAAAAAGAGAATTTATATTCAACTGGCCATGGTGCACAGAAACATGACTGAATGCTAATGTTGCTCTGCGTATGCTGCATGTGTAGCCAGGCAATTATTTGCTAAGTTGTTGGCCAAATGTTACAAGGTGGTAAGTCCTAAGCAGTGTGGCTGCCAACCGGCCATAGCAATCAGTTCATGCAGCTTTAAGATATTTTGTTCAGTATATGAGAAAACCTTCACAATAGAGCAAACAATGACATGGTTCTCTTTCTACGGGAGGGCACGCGTTCATGGGGTTTACTCTTAAGTCCATTGTAAATTACTTTTCTCTACAAGGTCCTTCAGAGGGAAGAAAAATAAAACTTGCCCAGCAGCGGTCTCCCCGGAAGAGGAGTAAAAAAATTAAAAGCATCTCCGAAGGAATAGCACCAGCTCAACTCGCTCTCCCTTATCAGAGGCTGCCAGATGCCAGCCTACAACACCATCCCACACACACAGCCCGGAGGTACACATTGGGGGAAGGAGAGCGAGATACAGTTAAAGGGAGAGAAAGAGTCGTATAGCCTGAGGAACATTTCGGAAGGGAAAAGTGGATCACTGTGCGGAGGAGGGTCGATTGGAGCAGAGGGAGGCCCCGGAAAAAGTGGATAGTTGGCGTCAAATACCTATCCCCCATCTCCCCCCCCTCCACACACACACACACACACACACACACACACCACCACCACCACCATGCCTGAGAGGCTAAAGAAATGAGAAACAATTTTAGATGGCTTCTGACAGAGTGGGAATCGGTTATACCGTGGAAAAAAAATGAGGGAAAAAAGTAGTTTATTATGGTTCCCACAGGCAGCTGTGTGGCAACGGTAAAGATGATGCAAATCACTTGTAAGTAACAAGCTCCATCCATCACCCTTGTTACAGCTCCAATGCATATACAGAGGCACAGGCTCGGCGGCAAAGAATACTATGCAAAAAAAAACCCTAAAGGCCATTCTTCACTATGGTTGAAAGCTTTCTAAATTTCAGCAGTGGCAGGCAAAAAAAAAGAAATAAAGCCTTTTACCAGAGCGAGATATACTCTGTCTGATCAAGCCATCTGTGATAAGGTTTTGACAGGCTAGCGGCAGAGAGTGCACTGGTTGACAGACCCAGAATTCAATTTTGTTTCACCATCTCACGCGCTCCGCTAAAGGACAACTATCGCTGGTGACATTCAGACGTACACACACTTGACAGACGCACTGGCAAACGCGCCTGTGCTCACCCGATGGCTAGCAGCTGCTCACTGCCTTAGCTTCTTATTGTATAGGGGCTGCCGGTTGAAGGCTGATTACCAGAAAAGACGGAGGGGGAGACAGAGATGTACAAAAAGGTGTCATGAAATGCTTTGCTGTGTATAAAAACATAGTTCTAGCATAGGACGTGTAAGGAAAGGAGGGAGCTTGATGTGGCTGTTCTAAGTGTGGAAAGAGACCAGACAGATGGCTATAAATTGAACTGTTTGAAATAATTCGCCTGGGGTTTATTGATGTAAACTCAACGGCATGCAACTCAAATATTTTCTTAGCCCCATGTATTGGTCAACCCCTTCTTTGGCACCAGAAGAGAAACAAATCCTGGCGCCATGCATGGCTGTCTTGATGAATTACTAAGAAAATGAATCTGCTGTGATTAATCATTTGTCAATAGATGAATCAGCCAATACAGCCAAAAAGAAATATATCAAGCATCATATTTACAGTAGTAGCCAGACTATGTCACTCCCCACAGGGAACATCAAACTCAGCACAGCAAAGATTGATGGGGGTAGACCCGCAGGCATGGCAGGATAAGAGTGAGTAGAGCATTGATGGCTGTGTACAACACCCTAATAAAAAAATGGTGTGAATCAGATTCATGTTCCAGTCAGAAAAAGTGTGTTGTGGCAGACTCAAATTGACTGCCTGAACTGGCGTGCAGGCTTGACCCTATAAGCACTACATTAACCGGCAGTGAAACCAAAAAGTGTGTGCCAACGATATTTTTGCAAATATGGAATCCTCAAAGGCTTAAGAAAGATGGAAGTTGAAGTGAGCAGTAGCCAGTTTGTTCCAGGTCATGAATAGGAGGCGCTGGTGCTTTCGGGAAAGTTGAAAATATTTCAACTTAATAATAAAACAAACAAACAAGCTTATACATTGGCTGTATACCCGAGTGACAGGAGGCTAAGGGACAGAAATACATGAAATAACTGGAGTTACACCAACACAGAATAGACAATCTTCGCACACTGTGTACATTTCTAGCTACAGCTACAGGTAATGTGTGTACAGTTTGTTTGATGTTTGAGTTCAAAAATAATGCCATTGTCGAATGTGGTTGAACAGTGCAAGGTGAAAATGCCCTATCGATTCTGATCGTAACATTCAAGGCTTCTATATTTTATCTTTTGAAAGCTTCTTAAACAAGAGTAACTCGCTCATGAGCACATATTACATCATACACACCTGTTGGTGTCTGATAGTAAGATGGCGCAAGTGTGCTTTACTCATTTGGTCAAGGGACTAGTGTAAGACTGTCCAAATACAAATGAAACGTAACAGGGTATAGCTCAATGCTGTCTTTCTAAGAGTACATTGGGACAACAATGGAGCTCTGTGGCACAGAGGGATAAGATGCAATAACAGAGACACACATCGTAAAGACTGAATTCCCCTCGGCTCAAGCACAGACAGTGCCATGCCAGAATGAGGATATTGTGTTTGTGTGTAAAGAAATATTTTTATTTGGTTTGCCTTCCGGTTGAAACAATACAAGTGAGCCTGAAATGTCTGCGCAAACAGGGGAAAGTGCGAGATAACACTGCCATCTGTAATTCAAACTTTACCCAACATTAAAAACTCCAACGTAGCAAACCTCGCCCATCTGTCACTCCAGGAAGGGCAAAACAAACAGTAAATATAAATCGTGTCGGAGCACATACTGAGAGACAGCTAACAGAGGTGGTGTCACATATGGTAGTGGGTCATTAGTCTTCATTTGCACTGTGCAAATGGTCACTGTCCATATGGGGTGACGGTTACACAGGTCAAACCACAGGTGCAGCTTCAGCTTCCTGATTGAGGGGAAATAAACTTGCTTTGAAGTAGGCCCCCCTCATATACAGAGTGGCTGCAGGTTCACAAAATGGCCGACAGGGATACACAAGGGGAAGAGAATATGAAGGGCACCGAACCGATCGGCGGGGCTATCAGCCAGCTCAGTGTTGTGTGAGGCTTCCCTCGTGGATAGAATGCAGCATGTTTCAAATGACTTTGAAGAAGTGCCGCTGCTAGAGCTGATTCCAATCAAATCAGAATAATCTCCATGTGATACAGCCAGCCAATATCCTAGTTTCCAATATTGGATTAACTTTTGTTTCCTACTCAATACGTGATTTGCTTTCAAAGCCTGATAAGGGTCCCTTTTTAATTAGTTTCAGAAATGATGATCATAAAAGCACTCAAAGACATGTATGACTGACGAAGGCAGTGATATGGAGATACAGGGTGCCCACTTTGATGTGAGATGTGAGATGCACTTTGCGGCGTATTCTGTAAAGTTAACATCTGGTCAGGGAGCAGATGCTGCTGCCTCCCTTTGTCATACAACCGGCCCAAACACAGGAAGAAGATCTCCCATCAGCAGAGGCCTGACAACAAAGGCAGCTGATCATTTATAATGCTTTGTGAACATATTCAGAGCATGTGATCAGCTCTTGAGTCCTTTCTTCCTCTGTTCTCTATGTGGGCTTCAATCACCCAAGGGGCATGCTGGGAAACAGGAAAATGGCATGGTCTAGAAGGTTCTTTGTTTCTCAGGATATTTCTGTTTTTTAATTTCTGTGGACCTTAGGCCCCACAGTATCAGCGCTAGTCTAAGGGCGCTTTCACACTTGCCGTGTTTGGTTCAATTGAAACAAACTATGGTTTGTTTTCAACTGTGGTTTGTTTGCACAGGAGAGAACAAGGCAAGTGGACCAAACAACTGTACCGGGACCTTGTTAAAGAGGTGGTCTCGCTTCCAAACAAGCTCCGGTGCTGTTAGGAGGCACTGCAGATTGAGCACATTACATCCTGTAGTTTATTTCTGTATTTTTTCCGCATGGAAATTCTGACCAACTGTCAAGCATCTACAGCAGCAGCATACAAATCAAAATCATTTGTTCTGATGTTTGTGTGTGTAATGCTACTAGCAGCTAATGTAGTCTGGAGCCTGTAGCTTTTTAGACTCAAGCAGAGATTAGAAGCTGGTTTAAGAGCTCTGGTAAGCTCACCTCTTACTCTCCACACTTTAAAGGTTGAGTACTAGCTTGCAGTGGGTCTTAACCTTTGGTAAAAGCTATGTTCTGTACTGCTGGGAAGGTGTTAAGTTGCAGGCTATAAAACCAAACAGTGAGTCAAAAGATGTCAACACTATCTGTGGAGCTGAGAGAAACCACAGGCTAAGATGTAAACTATGGGTGTGTCACTATGAGCTGCCCTTTTCATCTTACCCTTGTTTGCAATGTTAAATATATTCATAATAATTCATATTGAAGACTTATTTTATAGTGCAGCTTTAAACTCGAAATTCAAAGCAAAGGTTGACCCATAACCTTGGGCTGTGTTCGGAAAGCCATACTAACGTCCTACATCCTACATACTCAACATCTATATACTACATACTGTCTACTCAAAGATCAATTGTGTATGCGAGGTGTGTCGAAACATTCACACTGAAGTATACTCAAGCGATAAAGAATTTATTCTTCTTCTTATAAGATTCCGGCCGTTTAGACGCTGTTTAGCGTATTGCCGCCCTCAACAGGTTAGATATAGAACTAGTTTTTACATACAGTCCTGTGTTGCAGGAAATGCAGAATTGTAAATAAAGAATAAAAAAAAAACTTCCTTGTCGTTTGAAAAGACGCGATGCATTGTGGGGCGGTTGAGTAGGAAAAGTATCCAATCGATCCATACCCAAAATCTTCCCGGAAGTTAGTACTCATCCGGGAATTTCTCGCATACCCAAACTCGCATACCCAACCGTCACATACTCAAATTGAAGTCAAAATTTGTAAGAGTAGGATGTTAGTTCTCCTTGTAATAATTGTCTTACTGTTTTTTTAGATTCTACACTTTTCCATGACACTAATTCAACCCCAAATTCATGGTAAATTGTATTGTTGTATGCAGCATTTTCCAGGAAATTCTGTTATAGGGCCATTGATGCAGAGTGAAAACTCCTCAGAGCAACTTGATAGGCTCTGTGGTGATTAGGAAGGCTGCACTGACAGGAGACACCCAGTCACCGGAGTCCATTGATTGAAACATAGAGCAGTCAAGAGGAGTGTAAGAGAGAGCTGTATGTGAACTGTCACCCTCTGCCCCGTGGGTATGTTGGGCTCCTGAAATCCATCTATTGACCCCTGCTGGCTGCTCACTGCTTCCTTTGAAAAAAGAAAATAGGATCCTCAGAAGGACACATCAGACACGCTCTACTTCAAAGAATCCTATAACTTTACACCACGTGAAAATATACCAGGTTGAGCTTGTTGGGTTCCACTTCACTAATGCTTTTGTCATTTCAAATTGTACTGCACATGTTGGACCAAGTGTTTGTTTCAACGCAGTGAGATTTGCATGCCACATTTAAACACACTGATTCGCTACCTTTGTCCATTCATCAGCTGAGTCATAGGCACGCTTTCATTTATAAAAATAAAAAAAACATTCTGGGCAAACTTCCACCATTCCTTTCACCAACTTAGTCATCCTCAAATCCTTACCCTTGATCACAATCCTGTTCTGCAGTCTCTTCCTAAGTCTACATTGTTTAGTGCCCCAAACATTTAACACTACAGTATATTATATGGTAAGTAACTCCTCTGTTCTTGGGTTAACTGTAGCCTCCATTTATTAATCTAAGTTGTGTGTTATCCATTGGCTGAATTTGTATTGTTTTGTCTCAAATGTTAAGATCCCTCCCCCCCAGCAAAAGAGGTTACTAATCTCTTGGGACTTGGCTAGGTAAATAAAAGTCAAACTAAGAAAACAAAATTGAATGTATTGTAAGAGAGAGCTTGAGACGGACATTAAAGCTGGGGTATGTGATTTCTCATTGGTCAAAGTTAACATGAACTGACACTTTGACCAATCAGAGCGAGACTCCGATACTCTGTTCTTATTGGCTGTTGGGACTGTCCATTCACTTTGGCACAACGTTGTTGGTGTAGAGCAAGTCAGGGAGGGACCATAGGGGAGGGACCAAAGAGAACAAGTGGAGCAGTTGAGGTATTTGGATTCAAATCTCTATCCAAACTGCCATTTTCTCCCCAAATCCTCCACCCCAGCTTTAAGTGAAATTCAAATATGGTCTTGGCTGACAATGATAGATGGATGGTGTTTTGATTTACCTTAGTTTTGACTCGGTGTGACACATTTTGTCAAACTGTGTTGATGCCTTATGAAGGATAATGGGTGTCATATGCTGTACAGATGGTTAACTCTGTTGATGTGTGATTTGTGATATTGGGCTCTATATATAAAATGTACTTGACTTGGAATGGTGTGAGTGGAGTGGGGAACATGGAGCTGTGAAGGATGCATTGGATGTAAAATTGCGGATACTGTATTCGCATGTATCCCTAACTGCAAGATAATCTACACTAAATCATACCTTTCTAAATGGATCAAGATATAGTGCTGATAATTATGCAGTGTTTTTCTCCAGCAGCGGCGCCTAAGAAAAACATCTCTACATACGCTAAGTGGCTGTTCATCACCAAGCTTTAAATCTGAGCTCTTTTGTATCACAACCCTTTTTTTCTCTTTTTACACAGTATCTATCCCTTCAACGGCAGGCTTTTCAAGCGCACATGTTTCCTGCTGCAAACTTGTGATGAAAAAACACATTCAGGGGGATAAAAAGAAAGACCTTGAAAGACTGATTGAATCCCTTCTCAAAACACTTCCAAAGGCCCTGAAAATAAGGCTGATGTCATGATGCAATGAGAGGCAATGTCATGTTCTCTACTAAAGATTCCTATGCTCGCGATTGTCCACAAAAAGCTTTAGCCTTGGTGCTGTAACAAAAGTGACACAGCTAGTCAATGAAGGGAGGGACGTGGCTAAAAAGAAAAAGAGAGAAGGAGTGAAAAAGATTAGCGCCTACAGGTGAGATTTCAATAAACGGCGTCACAAAAGAGATTGGTCGAGCTCTTCATTGGCAACAATGAGCTCTGCTGCTTTTTTTCCACTCAGTCCTTGCACTCATTTGCATTTGACTCTTTCTCTCTCCCTTCCACTGACAAAATACACCAGGCAAAAGCAAATGGCAGCCGGTGCAGCCTTTTTAACAGCATTAGTTCAGCCCCGGTTGGGGTTTTTGTCACACACTGAAATTGGAGGGAGATGGTAGGGAATTGAAAAAAAAAAAAAAAACCTGCACAGACTTATAGCGCAGATCAACACTCTCCTTTTCTCAGGAGTTGTGCATTGTCTGAAACGTGGCACAGGCGTCAACAGTGGCCTAGTTTTTTCCAGTGCGGTGCTTCATACACTATAAGCTTGTTTAGCTGATGGGCTCTGCTGTTGAAAGGGAGGCTGCTGCACTTGTGGTGGACCGTAACTGATTAATTATGGTGTGAAATCGTTTAAACAAAGACGCAAAGTAAATCCCCAAGTTAATTAGCAATTAAGCCATGGGAAATAAAGAAATGTATTTGTTGTTGTTGTCTAGTTCAAAGCGTTGATGATTATATTAGTTAGTGGCCATGGTGAATAACCTGCCTATGATCCATTAAGAAGGTTAGACTGGGGTTGAGGGATCCCTGCAGGGAAAAAAGAAAATGTGGGTGATAGTTGATTCACACTTACATGATGCATGGATGTGTCACACTGGCAGATGCATAGGGCTACTGTCAGCTTGCAACATAAAAATGTAAGGATGTATGTGGGAGTGTTTACAGAATACCTGATGTTTCCTGAAGCTCCACTGATTTTAAAATGTGTGGGCATGATTGCACCGGTGGCTCAGTTGAAACACCTCACTCCTCTGCCCAGCTAAAACTCAACTACAATCAGGTTGTTTGAGGTATCATTTTGCTCCATTACTGCTTCGCAAGCATGGTCAATACACACAGTGTTACACACGCGACACGGTGTAAGGTTTCAAAACTGTGCTTATGGATTTTGAAATGGCACAATTACAGAAGAGGATGCATGTCTGCCAGCCTCTCAGTTCAATGGACCTCGAATATACTGGATACTTAAAGAAAAAAACAATGTGAAAAGGATAGGTGCAATAAGCAAGTGCTGCAACCTACACCTTTTCCATCAGTATTGAGTATAAGAAATGTCAATGTGTTGTGTGTTTTTAACTTGTGGTATGTTTGTAATGTTGTGTATATTTGATTGAAATAAACTAAACTAAACTCAATATTATCACACTTTCGCGAATGCCTGTGTTTGGGTCCATTCTCTACCACTGCCCTGCTCACACCAGCCTCGACAGGGACTGGTAAATATACTTTGACATGTGAAATTGGTGGAATGCCCTTTTTGAAATTGACCTTCATTGCCTGCCACTCAACACTCAGGTTTTTTTTTTTTTTTTTTTCTCAATTATTGTCCGTGCAATAAAGCTCAAATGCCACCATAAGTCATTTTGAATCAATCACGGCCTTGTTTACATTTAAACCAAATGACAATTTTAATCACCAATCTCAACTTTGTCCAAATATTAACACATACTGACTAGTAGAGCAGACCCCCCCTCCCCCCTGTGTTTGGGCTAATTACACCATACTTCTCAAATATCAGTTTTGGAGCACAAACAAGTCATAGACACACACACACACACACGCACACACACACACACACACACACACACACACACACACGCACACACACACACACACACACACACACACCCATGGATCATGCTGAAGGCTATCGAGTAGCTCGCATTAATGTAATAATGAGTGAGAAGGTAGAAACAAGAGTAACACCCACCCACAGTCCCCATCAATTTAGTTTGCATTCATCTTCATAAAGCAAAGGGGGAGAGTGCTGTGTGGGTTTGCTCAGACTAGATAATTACATCTACTGCAATATATGATGTACTGCAAAAATCCCACTCTGACAATTAATCTTGTACTGACTATTAAAATCTTCGGCCATTTTGCTTGTCCCCCAGCGCAAATCAACTTCTCTTGTTTGAAGATAATGATGCCCACCCCCACTAAACAAATTACATAAGAGAGAGAGAGAGAGATAGAGACTGTAGAATGATGAAATGTTCACAGACAAATGGCCTGCTAAAGTACAATACATTTTAGCAGCGAATATGCCGCACACCTCTCTCTCTCTCTCTCTCTCTCTCTCTCTCTCTCTCTCTCTCTCTCTCTCTCTCTCTCTCTCTCTCTCTCTCTCTCTCTCTCTCTTCTCTCTTCTCTCTCTCTCTCTCTCTCTATCTCTCTCTCTCTCTCTCTCTCTCTCTCTCTCTCTCTCTCTCTCTCTCTCTCTCTCTCTCTCTATACTGTATGTAGCTCGATCTCTTCAAGAAATCATAATGCGGAACATGGTACAGATCAGAAGAAAAAAAAATTCCGAGGCGACAGCCAGTGCAGTAGAAAGAGCTTCTAAGCCTGATGCAGACACTGTAATTGGTTGATCTCTGGTGTGTAACAAGTCTATCAAAATGCTCCGAACTTTAAAGTGGGAGAGAATATTGGGAAAAGGTTGGGAAGAGGACATGTGGTTGCATCCAATCAGCGAGGAGCTAGGCGGAGGAAGAAATAAATCAAACGCTAATTGACAGGGGAACATCTATGTCTTGTTTTCTTCATATTAACATGAATGACGGATGATTTTCCCAGTCTATTTGCTATTGTGTTTCTCGTCTTTTTGTGTTTGCAAAACAGCTGTCCATATTGTGTTTGAGCTAGAAGTACACAGCCAAGAAGGGACACTGTAATGCATAAGAGAATGGATGAGTGCTTGTAGGGGGTGGATGGATAGCAAACAATGAGAACCTCATGCGGTAGAATAATTTAAGCACACCGGGGAGGCATAGAAAAATATGATGTGAACAGTATGTATATTAACATTCTCAGCCCACTCCATAATATCTTTATAGCTTTGAAAGCTCCTGGTGTATTTCTATTGTCTCATAACTGGAGGGAAACACAATAGCAAGAACAACTAATTAAGTCTAAGAAGTCGTTTGGTATGGTGTGTGATGGAGGCAATGTATGTGGGTGATGGGGCACAAATGAGGCAGATAATGTTGCTCTTGGTGACCATTTCCCTGCTTCAATAACGGTCACTGCATGCTGTCAACTGATTCAAGTTAGGTGTACAGAGCTATTAAAGTAAAGGAATAGTCTAATAGAGTTTCCGGTTATTTTGAAGGTAGTATTTCAGCTTTTTTTAACGGTCTCAAAGTCTTACATTATACGAACCCTTATGCACCCATTTTAACTATTGGATTAGCGACAGTTTGGGGTTTAAAACTGTTTAAAGAGTGTGCTGTCAAGCCAATTTACATGGTCTCTTTATCCGACTGCTGTGTACCACAGAAAACATAAAATGGCAGACCTTAAAAGGTAAAGTCATCATAATTTCGCTGTATATATATATACTGTTATACAGCTACAGCTGGCAGTTAGATTCAGGGCCAATTAAAGCAGACTGGGCTCTTTGGAAGGGTGGGGCTTAAAGAGTATAAAACAGAGCATTTCAGAAAGGGGATGAAAAGAGGACACTGATAAATATTAATGGTAAATGGACTTATAACACACACACACACACACACACACACACACACACACACACACACACACACACACACACACACACACACACACACACACACACACACACACACACACACACACACACACACACACACACACACACACACACACACACACACACACACACACACACACACCTCATGATGGATTATTGAATGCATTCTCTTTATATTGATCTAATGCTGAACGTTTGGGGGTTTTCACTGACAAAATATCCTATACTCCTTTACATGTCAGTCCAGGGATTCAAACCGATGATTGAATTCATCCACAAGTCTGTTTCTTTAGCGTCACTATGTATGCATGACAAAAAAAAAAAAAAAAAAAGCTTTGTTCATTCGTGTTGCCTGTGTGAAATGTTTTGAAGTGAATCGTCCCACACTGGAAAGCACCAGTGACAGTATGCTGCATGACATGACTATCTCAACACAGTTTATATTGTTCTCGGTGGAGGAGGATTCCATAGCAACTCCAGCATCTGACTGCTCGCTGTGTATCTTTGATCACTATTCTTTCATCTCTTTGTGAGCCTGGCACTGGCGCAAAATTGCTGCCTCGCATGATATATGACATTCCATCTCGGCAGCGTATGAAAAATAAATTAGATTTCCCTGCACCATTTCCTGATCAGCCCCGCACAACCACCACCAGCCCTCCCTCCTCTCATGACACCTGCCTCACTCTTCCTGCCAATGCACGTGGCAGCACAAACACTGGTGCATGTGTTACAGATTTTTTTATTTTTTTCCAAACACAGAAAAGTTAACCTCTGCACTTTCGTTATTCTTGCCTAACTTGGATACGTCTTTGTCAGTTAAAAGGATATGTTTCAGCTTTAGACAGAGTAGGGCTAGATATGTTCCTAATGAGATCTGCCCTTATAACTTAAGGTTAAGGTTGTTCCTGATCTGCTCTACAATTGGTCAGAATTTACATGCCAGAAAACTACAAAGAGAAACTACAGGAAGTATATTGTCTTCCTCATCCGGTAATGCATAATGGCGTAGCTGGCTACTGAAGCTCGGTTAGTCCAAGAATACTCAGTGCTCCCTGCAGTTAGGTCGGACTCAGTTCGGTCACGTTCTCACTACACAAGGGTTGGTACGCTTGTTTGACCCCGCACCCAAGTACGACAACTGTGTTCTCACCTGCCCTAACGAAAGGTGGAAACAAACCTAAGTTAGTTTCAGTTAAACCAAAGAAATCCAATTTGAAACCGCCCTCGAACACAACACTGGCATGTCCTATCATGTCATTACACTAATGACAGATGATGTGTCAGTGTTGTTGGCTGTGGTTCAAGGTTTAAGATTGGATCAAGCCTGTGTCAAGGTCACAAGTCACATGATCACTCAAACCCCTATGTGGTGTCCTCAGAGGCTGCCATTTAAATTCCACCTGAGGTTAAGTCTGAACCCTGCTGCTGTGTTGCCTGTAGATATCACCTAAACGTAAGCCATCCATCTTACAGTCCTAGAATGACTCTTAGCAAATCTCTGGCGTCTTAGCTACCAAATGGCTCCATTGTGATCATAGGTTTTTCACTAACTTTCTCCAACTCTGTCCTGCTGCTGTTTGGTATTGGACAGGCAGAGTACAGATGGTTTCAACAGCTTGTTTTGCTGTCAGCAGCTGCGTCACACAGACGAGAGCTGTGATAGTGAAACCAGTAAAAGTTGCAAGCATTTAATCAAAACACTGGATCTAGTAACAAGAACAACTGCAGAGCCAGGTGTGTTCTCAGTGGGATTATCAATATGAGTGATACCACTGACCCCGTTCACATGACACAGTTATTTGATCTATGGTGAATACAAAATATTGATCACAGCAGCTTTAAAGGTTGTGTTGACACGGATATTGACATTTGATAGCCACTGGGGCTGGGAAACAAGCGCCCACTAAATCACCCCCTCCCCCAAAAGCACCAATGCAGAGGCCTTGCATGGAGTCCATATGAGGTAAAATGTCTCCCCAATATAGTACACTTTCTAAACTTTACTCATGGCCCGCCAGATTACTCAACCTCAGACATTTACAAGCTCTTTGGAAAATATATGGAAATTTTATTCACAGGGCCTGTTTTTTCTGGCGGTGCAGAGTGAATCTTAAATACCCCCAAATGCAATAATGAATATGCAATAAAGCATGAGACGAATTGAAGATGTTATCAGACTTTTAACAAAGAGTCCTGTCTAACTAAGCATGCATGGCCAGTCATTTCAAAGTTAACATTTAGTGAATGGGAATTGTTGTTCATTAAGACATCAGACTGGCAGAGTTATGGGATACAAGGGGGAACTAATTGAAACAAAGCATGATGGATCTCCCCATGATATCGCACAGAGGAAAGCAACTTCTCCATTGAGTGTGGGGTGGGCACATCATATCTCCTTACTGCAGGGGCAAAAATGATTCGTCAAGCTTTCACTCAATGTGGTCTAAAAATATATCCTCATAATACTCTGTTCTATATCTTCTCAGCCTCAGGTCTATAGCCTTTCAAAGGTGGATCTTGAATGGGGGCCACTTCCACACATTCAAGCCTATATGACATTTGAAAAAGGATGCATCTTGGAGTTTGGAAAAACACGTTGAATTGATTTGAAACACGACTCTGATTCTATTTTTCATCTCCTCTCATATTTTTTCCATTCTTCTGTGTAGCTGTCAAAAAACAGCCAGACACCACCACACTCTCTTCAAGTACTCTCTCTACGCTCTATGATAGACACAGTTTGGATCAAAATAAACACCCAACAGCCTGTCTGAGCAGTATCCAAAGACTTGATGGCTAAGTAGTCCACAAGAAAAGTACTTTGCGATATTGTTTTCAGTAACTAAAATCTACCAAGAGGCAGAATTGAACACTTTTAGTATCTATTATTTCATATTTATATCACATCCTGAATGAAAATAAGAATGCATGAAGCAACAAAAGCATGGCAGCACCCTTTTGATCATTTAGTTGAATCGGTCAGCCATAGATTCACTTTGATGCAGGCAGCGTTCATTGTCAAACCCATCACCGTCAACATCACAACCTTACAAGCTGCTGCACCTTCAATGTACATACCCTCATACACTTCAGTACCTACCAACTGAGCTAAGGGCGCCCCCAACCAAGTAGACATTTGAATTGAATTGTCTGTTGCATTAAGTCTGTAAGGTCAACACCAAACTTTCAAACTCAACTTTTCCATCCAAATCATGTCAGGTCAGTTTTGGTTACACATCCCCAAATGACACAATTTCTAGCGTTCCTTCTACTGTATTGGTCTTAAAGTTGTAACTATCTTTTAAACAATTTTTACGATTTTTAATTTTAATTTTCGAAGACAGAAAGATGAGATAATTGTCATATGTGTCTGTTAAATGTAAAGATGAGGGACAGGAGACCGTCAGCTTGGCATAAAGCTATGAAATAACTAGCCTGTCTCTAGACTCAAACACACATTTGACAACTATGTTAGCCTGGAAATCCAGACCCACATCTAGAACGATATAGGGTCTGGCCACGATCAACTGACCTTCCCAACTGAAGGAGCGGCACCTGCACGTGCATTTTAAATACCACTGCATGATGAACAAGGTGACGTGTTAAGCCCTGTTCGTTTAGCGAACAGCGGGGTCAACTAGTAAATTCAACTTTTGCCGTGGTCGGTAAAACAGAACATTCTTCTTTTTTGCTAATGAAAGATTTGAGTACCATATTTGGTGATTCTCAAAAGATGAATAATATAATAATATGGCCTTGAGGTCCTCACTAATAAAGAAAGAGTTTGAACAAATATTCCACAGAGCCTTCCCACAGAGCAAGAAACACAATAAAACACCATATCAGAAAGCTATAACTGAGGAAATAGGTAATTGGATTTTCTTACCAACTTGTGTTACATAGAACCCTTGAGAAAATGAAAGCTCCATTGTTTCAACAAGACCTTGTTTCCCCATCACTACATTCCTCACTAGCTGCTTCTTTAAGCACTTTGATGATCATACCACCAACAGAATCTTTGTCCTTTAATTGTCCCTCGAGAAATGTTGTCGCCGGAGACATTATACCATTGTTTCACAGGCCTGTGTTGTAGTGAATTCCCTTGAAAATTGACTTTATCAAGCAAAGGGGATCGAGTTACCCAATAGCGGAATTTCCACTGACTCTACCTGATACGTTATTATGCATGTGACATGTAGAACCAACACATTGGTGTCCTTCAGCTTATTGTGAATATTAAGTAGGTTTATATTTTCATTTTGAAGTGTAACCTTTTCTCCAGTGCACTGGATGTGACAATGAGGCAGTTATTTTGAGTATGCAGTGTATACAGTAAGTTCATTTAATTCAAGACAGGCTGTTGATACAGATAATAGGTGCAGGACTGTACTGGGAACACGGAGATGGTATACAATAAAAACAAGCTCCATAAAGCTTAATATTCTATCTCATAATGCGAGTGGGAGGTGCTGTAAGCTTAAAGATGTGTTTGTGTTCCGCACAAGGATATGAGGCGAAGAGGGAAAAATTAATGAAATTGCTCAACTTTTATCACCTTCCATTCCCTTTCTTATCGTGTTAACAGCTCTCTGAACAGTGAATATCATGCCCAGGCTTTAGGTAGCCCTGCGTGTGCCTTGATAAGAAAAGGTCATGGACGTCTCAGGCCTCAAACTATCTCTATTGAATAGAAAAACTTGAGAAAAAGTATACAGGAAGAATAATTCTTACCTAAATGGTGTGGTATTGTGCCATATGGTCCCTCGGAAAAAAACCTCAAGGCCACACATTCACACTCAAAGAGCACGGTGAACAGGCAGCCTACAGAGGGAACAAAAAGAAAAGAAAGCTGTTAGAAGCCAATTTCCTATACACAATTATTTGAATTTTTCCATTGGCGTGTTGAAGGTAAGGCATAATGGAATATAAAGAGAGGGTCACATGTGGTTTCATATAATGTATGTTTTTTGCTGCTCCAATATTCCTATTATTTCCTTTTATTACGTTTACTGTTATTCACCAAGGGAAATTACTTGTGTTGTGAAGACATGAACGATACTGCATGCATTTAAGTGGCCACACCATGAGATTGCACATACATTATCTGATCTCTGTGACCACATGAATAACAATGCTCCGGTGGCATATACACAGGTACTGTATTCGCTCGGAGCCAAACCCCCCACTTAACTGTGAAAGCTTTTTTTTATTAAAGTCAGCACTGGTATGATTTTATAAGGAATTATCTGCTTCTCAAAACAAAAGCACGTAAAAATCTCCTTAAAGCAGCATGTAGGAAGGAGGAGGGGGGGGATTAGATTGGTTTATGGAAAGTTATTGAAATAGGGCACAGCGGGGTGTTTTGTGTGGGCCCCCGCGCTTCCCAAGTGACATTCTAATCTCGGCAGTGACTGAACGCACATTATTTGCCTCTTATTTTTTTGTGTGTGACCGTTCCTACAAGCTGTTTGCCTTTTTTCTAAACACGCAATCTGTCAGCTATTGTTTGTTTGTCTTTTGCAAATAAGCACGGGAATAAAAGCGTGGGTGTGCATACATGTCTGGATATGTTTGTGCTGCATGTACATGTATGAGCGACTAGGAAATAGCAATTAATTTGCAAGGTCATGCATGGACAAATGGTAAAATGCTGTACTCTGCACTCAAAGGACCATACACATATGGTCACTCAAAGTGATAAATGAGGGCGAGGAAGTATGTTTGTCTGAAAATATGTTTTCAGCGTTAAAACAATGATTACAAGGTGCTCCTCTTTTGTATTCATCTCAGTTCATTCTGTTTGAGGTGTTTATTTGCACATGCACACTCCTACACAGGAATAACATGATCAAGACTTTCAGATTGCCATATACAGTATGTAGACTCCCTTCTATACACATTAAAGCCACTGGAAACCTGGTACAATATACAAACAAATCAATATGTGGTACCAAAGTTCGGTGTCTCAATAAGCTTTCACAACAAATCTGATTGAAAATGAATCTTCATAAATATTTTAAGCCTTTGTTAAACAGCTTTAGACTGTTTGACAGAACTGAGTGGGTGTGAATGTATCAAACAGTCTCCATTGCAACAGTCATTGTTTTTTTTAGAAACATTCGGGCAGAGCACTGCCGTGACTGATTCAAAATACTAATGGTGTAATAAGAACCAGAGCACAGTCCGCCTCATATGAACCGCCTATTTGTAAAGTTTATCAAAACTTAAATGACAATATCTTTAATTTGGAGTGATACATACTGTATGCCAAACTCTTTTCAGATGCTCACTATCATACAACACACTTTTTTTCTGGATTAAGGTTCACAGGGGCTTTAACACACACAAACTACTGTTTCCTCCAGGCCTCTCTCAAGAATACTCATACACCCTTCGCTGTCTTTTCAGAATCACATGTATCCCTGCTCGCTCCTCCCTCATGATCGTTCAGAGGGTGTCAGTCTGATGAGTGGAAAACCAGCAGGCGGACCCCCCAACGGTGCTGTGATTTCCAGGGCAGATCTTCGACCAGGGGACCCTACAAAAGAATAATCAACTCCTCTGTTTCTGAGCAGGTCCCCGGCCGGGCTTTGCCTGTCAAACACAGTGTTAACAACACCAACACAGATTGCACCTCATGCTCACAGGGACTGCTTGCCTACTCCACTATAACCTTTTCTGACGGGGAATATCTAACATAAAAACATTATCTGAGATGGTGGACTGTGGATTGATGCTGATCACCCGATACCTGCCCACTCATGAAGTCATGATTGGCCTTTAAGGCTTGGCAACCAGAGAATCCAAAATAACGGTTTATTGACCCTCTGTCATTAGCTTGCCTCATTGAAATTCCATTTAAAGACAATGCTTTGAGCAATGGTGGATTCAAGCTGACAACATGACTGAGGGAAGTGAGACTGTGAAAGATGCCATGATAACGCTGTTTCGTTATGACAACACAGAAAACCTATCAATAACATTATTCATTTCACATCGGTTTGCCATTGTTCTTTTGTGACATGCGGCATGCGTCTGATAGTGGCTCATTAGACAATTCAGTAGCTTCATAACTCACTGTATAACAGAACCAGACAGTATGGGATGAGGTATAACTGCTTTTGAATGATTTGGTTTGTCAGACCACTGTTTGCACAAGGTACTCAGAACATGCTATATTAGCAATCGCCATAGGCTACGTAGACGTCTAGCCAACTTTTTCAAGTTAACTTTTATATTTGTAGTTTTTAGAGTTCAAAATGTTTGGCAAACTCAGGATATTGAAGTACTTACTCATGTTTTACCGTTTAGGCCATGGGCTAATACCCTGATTCAGAATGATTCAAAGAGTGAGACCTCAACTTGAACAATAGCCCCAGGTTCTGAACATATCTGAACACATAATGAAAATGTCTGATAAATATGAAAGATAAGAATATATTATTCAATCTGATAGCAAAGTGGCTTTGCCTTCTTTGTCTTTTATCAAATGAAGGTGTTTAAAAGATTCTTAAGCAAACAAGCTATAGTGCTTCGCTTTTTATGACTCAATACTGCAGTGAATTGGATGCATGATTGCAATTTGTTTAAGTATTAATCCATCGCTGAAAATGGTCCAACAAATACACTCGATATTAGTATGTGCCATCACATTTCCCAGCTGTTTTAGGAGATTACTGAGTCTTTTGGTGGGATAAACTGTACATTTAAGAGACCAAAGATTCATGTCTGCAGTTGAAACAAATGGGCTTAGACAGACAAACATTTCTGGGTTTGTTCTTTGCTACCAGTAAGAAAAGCAGAGCATTGCCTTATTTTTAACACAAAGGAATACTTGCTTTTAATTGCATACTTAACTGTATTATGTATGACAGACCGTAAAGGTCTTCAATAGAAAACATTGAAATAAAATAACTATGAAAAGAAAATCCATTATACAGTAATGAACAGGCTACCATGGAAAATGAGTGCGGCATCTTCAAGATGGACAATTTCTTTGAAGTTGTTTGGGCCAAATTATTCAATTAGGATCATCACTTGTGTAAAGTTAAGAAAGGGCCCTCAATAGACATTAGCACTAAACTAAATCCATAAAAACGAGTAAATGATTCAATAGAGACATACTGTTAGTGAAAGTAGCGGTGTGTGGTTGAGTAAAGGGAGCATTATGCTTAAGAAAAGCCCTATTCGGTTCCTCCTTTGTACACTGACAAGGCTACAACCTCTCAACAATGTTTGGAATATTTTATAAAATAACACCACTTTAGCATACGAATGAAAATCCAAAAGTAATACATTCCGGAATTTAGGTCAAGGTAATGCGCTTGTGTATTATTTCAATGAGTGCATGTTATATCAATCAAACTATTTTGCGAGCGCTCCGGTGGCATAGTGGATAGAACGCGTACCATAATGGCTCCGGCCTTCGTTGCAGTGGTCGCGGGGTTTGCTGCATGTCATCCCCCCTCTCTCTCTCTGTCTCCCCATTTCAACTCTGTACTATCAAATAAAGCTTGAAAATGCCAAAAAAAATTATCTTTGAAAAAAATCTAACTATTTTGCACCATTGCAAGTTAGTATGTTTTCTCTCCTTTTCCTCACAGTAAAATATGAATCAGTCACAAGCCTGTAAACAACAGCCTCTGGCGACTGGCAGCCATTTTGCATTCTGGTTCACTAACCAAACTAAAACCAGACTAAAAACCTCTTTGTGCCTACAGTATGTTTGTGTTTTATTCACTCTGTGTTTTAATTCTCTTTAATCTACGAGTCAGTGTACACTACAATGCTTAGTTAGAAATGGCCTTTAAATGCTTCAGTAGGACAAATTAAAACTTAAGAAAAGGAGGTCCTCTTCTACAGCCCCCCTCGGACATTACATGCGTGTCAAAGTTGTGTGAATGAGGAAACAGAGAAAACTGAGGTGTCAATGACAAGCCAAATTCTTCCCCCTGCAACGACGTCCCAGATTTCACCTCCTGTGGAGAAATGTAATCGCATTTTCCGCTAGGGTGGTTCTAGTGCCCGTGAGAAAAGGGTTTATCGAATTCACACACCAAGTCATTACGCAGTCCATGTGGTTTCCCCTCAGTATCTCCAGCCACTTCTATCTAGTGTGGTTTAGAGCACTCCCCTTTCCCAACCCACACTCACACAGGCATAAGCAGGCATGCACACACACACACACACACACACACACACACACACACACACACACACACACACACACACACACACACACACACACACACACACACACACACACACACACACACACACACACACACACACACACACACACACACACACAGTTGTCTTTTAGCTATGAGTGCTTTAGATAACACACAGGAAAATTACAAGTTAGATTGACGGCAGTGTGTTGAATTATATTTGCCGGGCGGTTTTGGGAGCACACAGTAGCTACATATGAATCCTTGTAATATCAATTTGCCAAACTCTATACTTGTCTTTCTCTGTCATTAATTTCAATTATTTAAATTTGCCTTCTTTCACCCGTTGTTAATCCTTTTAAGTTGTCATAAAGCGTTATACTTTAATAATCGGTTGTCATTTTGGGTTCCATAAGTGACATCTGTGGTATTTCAGTTATAAGCAGTTTACTTGTAATTGCGAAAGACAGATTAATTAGAGTAAGAGTCCATAGCCATGCTCTGAAGGTGTACCTACTTTAGAACATCCGCCCTTTAGGCTTAATACTCACGCTAATAATGACAATTTTAACATTCTGATTTTAGGCAGTTATAATGTTTACATGTATGCCATGGTAGTCTAGCTTGTCAGCATCCTAACATTAGCTAATTAGCAAAGGGCAGCTAAATGTGATTGAGTAGTCAGTTATTTGAAGGTATTTGCTCCTTCATCGAGTAGAAATTGTAATAACAGCAGACCTGCTGGTGGTGAAAGATAAAAACTCAAGTGATCCTTTTAATATCAGTAGAAACATTCATGGCAATCCATCCAATAGTATTCATTGAGATATTTCAGTCTGGTTCAAAGTGATGGATAGGCCGAGTAACATTGCCATCCCTAGAGCCACGCTATCAGCGGAGCTAAAAAGGAATCATCCTAAAGCAGCGGATGCCGAGAAATCCTGACATCTCATAATGCATCTGAAAAGTGCCTTTTGTTAGCCTGTCCTTGCCTGTTAAATGCCCACATCTTTCTACATGCTTTATTACAGGCTTTTTATTCTCCATGTTTAGTCGCCATAGCCCCTGATGAAACACGTTTTAGGATTTCTGGAAAAGCTCCTTTTCAGAGCCATAGGAGATTTTATAAAAGGGTTTTTTGCAGGCTGAATGGTAGTCCCCATGGAAAGTTAACTGCTCTTCATGTGTGAAATCAGTGGAGTTTCCTTTTAACAGAAAAATACACGGCTAATCTTCATCCTGTAGCCTAACCTCAATCTTTTCTCTATTCTATATGTAGAAGTGGGCTAAGAAGTTATGTGGCCTGTTTTCGAAGAACAGACTAATTCATTCCTGACATCCAAGCATGAAGGAATACAAGTATGTTTACTCCAGTTTGGATGACACAAGCGGAATGGCCATCTGGAGCCTTTATTCCCTTGGAGGTTGGTGCATGTGTTGGCCAGCAGTGAGATGAGTGAAGTTTAAATAATACCCCACAGTGGCTGCGGTTAATGGTTGTCAGGAGTACTGTGTGGAACCAGTCCATCAGTCTACATCCAGGTAATGTTGCCTTGCTGATGTACAATATGAGAAATGCTAAAATTAACTGTTGTGTGAAATTGAACATTGCAAAGGCAGTAGACCAGGAACACAAGGTAGGACGGTCTAAGTTTTTTGGGGGGGAGGGGAATGAGGCTAAAGTGGCCGACAAATACCTCAGATTGATCCATTCATATGGCCTGACTGCAACAACACCCCTCCTTTAGCATGGTCTCATCACTGAGTCTACATGCTCTGTTCCCCAGCCTTCAAGTGCCTCCAGGATGTATTCCTTCCTGATGAAATGAGTGCCAAGAAAGATCCCCAACTTCACAGTGTGAAAAACTGTCTAGACTTGCATTTAAAGGTATATTGGCAAGTGCCCTCTTCAGTAAATGATCACTTAGCACTTTGAGTTCAAGGAGAAGGTGTAAAGAGTCCTGCGGCTAAGCTCTTTAACCTTTTCATTTTATACGTGTTGTGAAAGTGTGTCGAAACAGAGCGGAGGTAACGGAAATCATTAGGAAAATGCTGCAAGGCTTCTTTTTTTTATCCTCAGACAACTCTCTCCAAATGGTGTGTCTACTGGTCCATAGTCAGAACGACAATAGCATAATAACAATATTGTCCACTGAACACGTTTCACATTCATGTCAGTGAGGATGCTTGGGGTCGTCTGACAAATGTTTAGTCTAGCAAAACTCTGGTAACAGCACAGTCCAATACCATCAATCAGGGCTTTGGTGCTGGTGGCCATTTAAATATGTGCATCAATGCACACATGTTAGGTAGGCTACCTTGTATGACTGTGTGGAGTAATATCTTGCATGAAATAATCGAGATAGAGGAAACAATGTTGTCCTGCCTCAAATGAGTGCAAACTGTTGTGCATTGTGTTGATATCTGATCAACCTTTAAACTTGACTTTCTGCTTTGGGTTTCTTCTTAGCACTGGTAGCTGTAGCAGCACGTCCACATCAATGTATTACTCTTTTCAGGATACTGGATATTTTTGATGTGAGATCTGCACGAGGATCTCTAAGAACTCTACATGTGCTATGTGTGCAGAGGAATATATGTGTGTGTGTGTGTGTGGGTCGAGGAAACACTGAAACAATGTAGAAACATTAATGTGCAAATGTATGCCTCTGCATCCATCATCAGTGGGATTCTTGGAATCAAAATGCAACATGAATTAAGCCTATGATAGCATTTGCATATCTACAAATGCTGAAGTGAAGCAAAAACAACAACAGAGAAGTAAAAACAGTAGGTTTCTATGGTTATGGCTTCTTAAAATATATATATATTTTTTTATATAGCTATATGATGCTAAAACTTATAACCGAAGGCTATATGCAACCGCGAGGCATACAGTTGCCGAACTGTTGAAGTAAAAAGATGCAAACTCACAACATGTATGTATCCTTTGATCTTTCACCTCCAACATCTATTCAGTTAAGCCTTGAGTCCAAGAATAGTTTGTGATAAATTTGACAAAGATACCTCAATGCGGTCTTAAAATATTGGGCTCCAAAGATTTGAGGGTACAGGGACCTTGACCTTTGACCTCCAATGTGTTATCTGTGCATCCTTGAGTCAGTCGACATTAGTGCAAACTCTGAAGAAAATCCCTCGATACGTCCTTAGAAAACTTTGCAGTTCATCGTCGAGTCCAAGTATAAATTAGTATGAAATTTGACGAAAAGACCTTCAAGGGTTCATGATTGTGTTCACAAGAATGTCCCTGTACATACAGTACATATAACCAGAAAACATAATGCCTCTGGCCTTCAGCTATCACAGGAGCAGAGGCATAACAAGGCATGGAATGTGTTGGACTTCAAACCACAAACAAGTGTTGGCAGCATGCCTCTATCAGTACATTACAGGCTCAAACAGAGGTAGTGGAAAAAGGTTAAAGGTGCGTTGTGTCTGAAGAAGATAAAAACTACATGTAGAATACCTTCTAACTTAAAATGAACAGGCCAATTAAGGTTAAAATTAGATAAACATTTTCACAAAAGAAACAAGGAAATGTTGTTGCCTTTAAAGTAAACTGTATATTAATGTTGTGGTCTATCTATGTAATCATACTCCCTCTGTGACCATGCTTGTTTTATGTTGGTACTTGTATTCTTGTATTTCTGGTTTGTATTGTCCAGTATGTTTTATGTTGTATAGCTGCAGACCATGGTGGCAAACCAGTTTTCCCATTGGGGATTAATACAGTTAATCCTAACCTATCCTATCCTATCCTATCCTATCCTATCCTATCCTATCCTATCACCCTCCACTACAATTACACCATAGTGTGTCCTCCTAACCCTGTCCATGAAGTGAGACCTTGGGTTAAATCTATGTATTCTGCAGCTCTTTCCAAAGTGAAAACAACCAAGGAGGCAAAATAAATTACAGCCTGGACACTGTGAGGTAGGATAGAGTTACAGAAACTAAAAACGGAGCAAGGGTTTGAGCTCAGATAGTGTTTTATCGATCTTATTTTGCCGTTATACTGAAAATGCTCAATAGAAATGTTTTCCAACGACTTAGATCTCTGCTGAAAAAATCCCTCAGGATGGTTATTGATGAGAAGTTGGAGATAAAACAGAGAATAACCTAAATCTCTGTTGTCAGGTACATCATTTATTTTTGTTTTGTTTTGTTTATTTTTTTATTATTTAATCTTTATTATTTTTCATGGTGCTTTATGCTTTAGGCAAGAGCATTTCCTAAGGTCCCTCATCCAACTCAATTGTTTGTTTTTAGATTCACTACCAATTCACATCTGTGTGCTTGTATGGCACCTTTACTTCAGCGAAATCGACTTCTCCCAGTTTAACATAGTATTTTTTTTTCTTTGATGTCATGGTTTAGAAGGCAATCTTTAAAGTAAACTCTTTGAATCACATTGTTAAATGGTCTAGTGGGTTGATTGGTGAGTCACAGCTTAACCCAGTGTCCCGGAACACCAGACACTGGGTTACAGCGGCAAAGCAGCTGTTACTGACGACTCCCGCCCTTTGCACAGCTAATTCTAACTTCTTCCCTCTGGATGAAGGGTTATGGTCCCAAGGTGTAAAACAAAGCAGTATAAGATTAGCATTGGTCTAGCAGCCCTCACTCAGGTAAACACCACATAGCAACATCACACAGATTTTTTGTGATAATCTTTATTTTTGTATTCTACCTTATGAAAGGCCATGTATACTCTGACAAGTGATGCGATCCGTTCGAGTGGTAGAATCGGTAGGCTATATGGCTTAATCCTATCTAGCTGCCCCATGTAAACACACTGACTGTGACCTCACGTATTGTGAAAGCAATATCTCAAGAACGCTTAGATGGATTATGATGTCGACTCTGATTCAAAGATGAATTTAATTGTTTTGGAGGTCAAAAGGTTACCTTACATATTGATAGATTGTACTGATCTTGTACCATATTGTATCTTCTTACGAGCTTTACTTTCTTTAAAACATTGTATCCCTCTCTTTTTAAGTACTGATTATTGTAGCCCAGAACACTTTTTTGTTGTGTCATGTATGTCTACTGTCTGTAGACAGACTGCTGTTTGTTGAATGTGTGTTAAGATGGATGCTTGTCTTTTTCTATTACTACAAAACAAATCCACGTGCAGGTAGACAAATTAAAATAACACAAACAGGAGACTACAGCTGGTCTCACTTTGGGCAAATCAAACACACCAAAATACTACAATTCTCTTTCACTTTTGGTGCATGACAATCTACACAAGCAACTCCATAAAGCATGTTAAACAAAGAGACGTAAAACTGCACAATATCAATAACATCTAAAATGCCTTATTTTTTCAGCTTAGCAACCCATGCATTTGAAAAAAAGATTTGATGAGGTCCCATTGAGAAAATAATAAGTCTAAACTTAAACAAATGTTGGAATTATGTAACATTTTATGTGGCGTGTACAAAAATAGATATATTTAGCTGTTACCACAAAGGCCACCCTGGGGATTCTTCAGTCTAATACCTTGTCAGACACATTTAACTCCTCTCCCTGCTTCCGTGTTACACACCCATTCCCCCTCCCATCCCCCACAGAAAAAATCCCTACTACAACTCCTTTATAAATAGAACACCCCACGACTATTTTCTGAAAGCAGAAGCTGCTTAGCTTTGTTATTCAGTCTCATAGCCGACGATTTAGATCCCTCAAACCCTTCTTCCCGCTGCCTGTCACATGAGCTCTAGCACTGTTTTGTCAGAGGGAATTACATGACTGGATGGGCGTGCTGCATGGCTTAGGTATTTTCACATGCAGGTTGGGCCCTGACGAACACATGCAAGCTTCCAATTGGTCTCAGTTATGTCCAAGATGAATCAGAAAAGGTATTTTAATAAGGACATCCAAAGAGCTCACATAGGGCTGCGTACGGGTAACTTCAAAGCGAGGTTATTATAGATCCGCTGAGCATTTTTTCGCGCTGCCACAACCATTACAGCAAGCTGAAGGAGCAGAACAGAGTTACCCTCTGTCAAGGGAATAAAAAATACTTTTTCAGTCCATATAATGTATATTTGTTTTTTGTCTACTCACAGACCCTCGGGGGCCAGAGATTGGTATAAGGATGCTCCAATAAAGAAAAAAACACACGAAAGAATAACAGCAATTCATTGCAGAGATGGAGGCTGCCCCAAGGCTTAAGCTGCAGCATCAAACACCACACGCACAGACAATATCAAATCTATCCCTGCAAATCGTAAAGATCCTCAACAGCTTACACAGAAAGACATTTA
Organism: Ammodytes marinus; assembly: GCF_949987685.1. NCBI lineage: Eukaryota > Metazoa > Chordata > Actinopteri > Uranoscopiformes > Ammodytidae > Ammodytes > Ammodytes marinus. The sequence goes on from NC_137219.1 coordinate 23,260,328, forward strand.
CTCGATTCTAAAAAAAGGAAAACATTTCTGCCTGTAGGTAAAAAACGCTGTGTGCAAGAGGTCAGCTTTACTGTGCACGAAAAAAGAAAAAAAAAATTATAGAGGGCCTATGTGAAATTCTATAAAAAGCTGCAAAAAGTGCAATCCATACAATTTCCCTTCTTACACCACCGAGAGCAGCTGCGTGTTATCTGCTTGCCGCAGCTGACACAGACATCAAAAAAATCCTGACACACTTAGTCTATCGCACATGGCAAATTCATGACATGTTGCACACGCTTTTTGCCAAAGATGAAAGCCACGAGTCTGGTACAAGGCATGAGGGATTTGATGTACAGTAACGAGAGCCTTGGGGGCCTGCCTTAATGAGGGGGATTAGTGAACCATGATAGGGGCTCTCGTGCGTGGCTAGAAGAGGAGGTGGTGGTGGTGGTGGCTGGATGGATGGATGGATGAGGGAGCAGTAGTTTTGTCAGGTAGAGGACAGGCTCACCTCGGCTCCCGGGAAACTCTTAAAACGAGCTGCAGCGGAAGCACGGACCAATAGATAATGCCAGATTGTGGAGGCTGACAAGCGCAATCAATAGATTTCCACCGTGATATTAACTCGCCGTCATCTTTTTTGACATCCTGCTGAGATGGGGGTGTGTGGAGGGAAGAAGACAATTCCCAAGTTCAACACATGAAATGCCCTCGCAGCACTGCAGATGTTCGTAATTAATTATTCAGCCCAACCATAACATGCTCTTAGCGCACTCCATTCATTCCTAGTTAATTGCTTGATTTGCCAATAATATGCTAGCATGAGGCCTTTTACTACCTCACTGTTCCCACCAAAAGCAGATGGGACAGATGGGTGAAGATATCTTTTAGAGGCAGACTTCTGTATAACAGGCCAATAACGGTGACATATTTGACTTGTTTATTAGGTTTTGTTCATTGGATTTGAGTGCCAATCTCTGCATTGCTCTCATGTGGAGGATTGTTTCGACATCCAGTGGCGAGATTTATCTTTCAGCATTGCCAAACTCTGAATCAAATCTCAGGCCTCTACTCATAACTTACGAAAGTCCAGTCAAACTAGAATGTGGCACAGGGAGGGTCTTCCGAGTGCTATGAGCTTGGTGGCGGAGTGATGACGTGCAGGGCTAGTTGGTGAACTACTGTAGCTCGCTAAGTAACAGCTAATATGACAGCCAGTACACTAGTTTAGGCAGAAGTTAAAATATGGGTGGGCACAGACACAAATCTGTACAGAAGTAAAAAAAAAAATTCCAAAAAAATATTGGTCGAATATGCAGATCATTTAAAATATAAAAATGTCCCAGATGTCAAACCGGTACAAGGTATTGGTCAAACCGGTAAAGCTGTAGCAGGAGAAAAAACTCTGTGTTGGCCAACTATTGCTCATGCCTTAACGTAATTTACAATTTATAAAGGAAGATTGTGTTGTTATATTGTCTTAGTTTGAGAATTTGTACTTACTACTCTGACTTCTCTCCCATTACATCCTACTTTCCTGGACATGGGACCTTCAGATCTTCAAATGTAAGGGATACGAAAACAGTTCCTATTTGTTAATGTTGAGCACAACCAAGCAGGTCCACTGATCATAATAAATCCACTTGAATCAATTGATTGTGCTTCAACATGATTGTTGTTCCTAATGCCGGTAGCATTTTGGGGCACTTGGCGAGCTGCAACTGTTGATTGGACTGGCTTACAGCAGCACTCGAGAAAGGAAGAACATTTCAGGGGCTTTGGAAGAGATGGGTAAAAAAAAAAAAAGTGGTTAATCGATGCAGCCTAAGCCAAATTGTCTTGACAGTTAGTTCCAGAAGATCGCACCAAACTCTGGACCCTCAATTTCCCGCATGGCAACATCGCTTCCAGGTAAATATATATTATATATTTTCAAATCCACCATCGCAATTTGTAATGCTGTTGAAAATCTTCAGTCTCAAAGTCCAACCAAGAATTACTCAAGTGATTTACTTGTGTAATTTAGTCAGATTTGACGGCTCTACCAGAACCGTGTGACATGAAACAATTGTTTTCCCAGGCTTCATAGTAGGAACCATTAACTAGTACATTGACTTTGACGTGTAAGAGGGTTCCCCTTCAATACCTTTAATGAAGAATTGCAAATGGAGAAATATGGTTTCGGTTTTAATATACTTGAACACGCCACTTGCTATTGCATAATGAAACATTCACTGTATTAAAATAGGACTTCAGAGTCTATCTCTTTCTGAGTGTCTTCATGCCAGACAAGAAAGTAACCAGGACCCCAAAATAAAACTGCGCACTGCAGAACATCTTTTTGGAACATGTATAAAGACGGACAATGTGGCTTCACTTGGCAGCCATATTTGGATAAACCTTCTCTCTCAGCTTCAATCTGTGGGTGTAATTGAATAAGCTCAGTCCAGGTTCACAATACAGCATTTTGACTTTGTCTTGCTATAATTATACTTCTGAAAGCAGCTTTGCCTAACACCGAGCTTTACAGATGACATATGACTTTTCAGTAGAGGAGCAGGCCAAAAAACTTAAATTTTCACCGACAGTTCTCCTTCCAAACTGCCTGAGGTTTTTCTGCAGCGTTAACTTGTTTCCTCATGTCTCATTGGCCCTCATTTATCAATCTTGCGTAGACCAGAAAAATGGGTGTACGTACATTTCCACGCAAATCTCGGCATTTATCAATATGGACGTGAGCGTAGGGTACGCTCAAATCCCACGCCAGCTCTCAGCTCGTGTACGCAAATTTGAAAACAGCTTGGACTCGCAGTGCAGGCTGTGCCGGGTAGCCGATGACTTTGTTGGACACTTATTAGAAGATAATACAAATGCAGTGTTTGCTCAGACCGAAATAAAGATATTAATCACTTAAAAATGTGCAGCTTATGGTGCGCAACTGAGTAGGAGAGATGATTCAATGGTGCACACACCGGCCACTTAGGAGCGCAGCATGGGACTGCGTAAGGGCAGTTATCTTCGACTTGGAGCAGCTGGGGGGACACTGAGGCACGGGGGCTGCATTCATTCAAAATGTTAGCCTAAGTATTAAATATGTAGTAGACATACACTGCTCTTTATGATACAAAAAAATACACAGCTTAACATTTTATTTATTTGAAGCACTTTGTAGATGTTAGTTCCTCTTTTAATGTGTCATTAATGCTAAAGCGAGCGATTTATTTCCACCGTTAACCGGCACGTTGTTCCTATCTGCTGGTGGAGCAGGACGGTGGGCGCTCTCACAGCTGATCGCTGCCGGGTCGGCTTGTGCAGCTGACGGCCGGGCTGACCACTCGTGCCAAGCGCATGCTGTCATACAGTAAAACGCTAAATGTGTTATTTTTAGTTTTTAAAACCCTTTTGAATAGTGCTATCTAAAAGGGCCAATACATTCTAATCATTCAAATCTCTGCAGACGTGTATTTATTTTATGGGGACCATTATCGGACAGTTGGTGCGTCTTTTTCTCCTCCACCACTTATATTATGCCCGCAGCCCCGCACCCCCATTTGGTTGCATTTCAGAACAGCAACACGCTTTTTTTAGAGGCGATTTTGAGTCAACACCAACGCTGTTGACCGCAGCAGTTATTTCCTTCCTAACTGCTGCCTTCTGTCGTTCTTTGATGCTGCTTGTAGGCTAATGCTCCGAAATGAAACTCTTTTTTTTCTACTTTCGCTGTTATTCTGTCAATTTCTACTTCAGGGAAGTGCCGTATTGCGCATATCCATGTCGTAAAACCTCTGGGCGAGGCCTCTAAACTGAGAAAATATAGGGGCGTGATACGCTCGTTTTCATCCGCCGCATTTATCAATAATGGCCTGGCGTACACTGAGATTGGCGAGATACGCCTGTTTGATAAATACCACGCGACACCTGGCGTAGGGAGGTATTTGCGCCAGAATCTGCACCAGTTTCCACGCAAAATTGATAAATGAGGGCCATTGTGATGCGGACTGCAAAGATTTTGATGAGGGAGAAAGTCTTTGCCTACACTCTATTTCCCTGCCCTAGATTTCATAAAAATGTTCCTTGAAGTTGATGTGTTTTTCTTTTATATTATGTCTGCCTGCATTCTAGTAAGCAAATTTAGTCTTCAGAAGAAAACTCCCATCAATCACAGAGACAAAATAGAACTCACAAACACACCTCAACACTGAGGTTTTTGAGGAAATCAACTCAATGTGCCTGTTAGACAGCGTTGTTATCTGTCTCTGAACCTTTCCCTATCATTGTCCTCTGTTTTTGCCCATGGGGTATATGGCGCCTCCTTGCCATCCACAACCTGAACTCTTTTTATCTGTTTTCTTTCGCCCCGAAAGCAAAATTGAAACAAGCACAGATTAACTCAATGTCACGGCAGCTTTGTCCCAGGGATAATGGGGGACAATCAGCTCTGCAGTGACAGCAGTAAATGGTGCCAATTTTCCCAGAGAAAGAGGGAGGATAACAAAAAAATGAGAAAGGAATGGGAAGAGTTTGGGAGATAGCTTAAGACCCTAATCCAACTTTTGTAAATCTGAACGCTGTGTGTTTGTCCCAGCTGAAGTGATACACATCACTCAGTTATTGTGGAGCAGGCCAGCAGAAATGCTAACTGAAGATATCTGACGGAATGGTTTCAAGAAAAATGTGGTAAGAGAGATGTCAGTGAAAAGGTAAACATTTGCCTTTTTAGTTTTGGGTAAATTTTTCTTTTATTGCCTAGTACGAAGACACCATTCATCCATACATCCTCAGTGAAAGGCGGAGTCAGCGATTCTGGAGAATGCTTTTTGACAAAGTCACTTTTTGTCAAATCCTTAAAAGAAATGCAGTTTAAATACACAGCCTAGGGTCTGTAAACGGGTATGGAAACAAAGGGGCCACCATAGCTAGCAACAGAGACCGTTTAGAGAGCCTAGGCCAGGGGTCGGCAACCCGTGGCTCCGGAGTCACGTGTGGCTCTTTCATCCTTCTGTTGTGGCTCCCTGTGACTTTGGAAAATAAATAATGAGTATTTTATTAAAATTACATTTTATTTTAGTTTGTTCATTTTAAAATATAATTCTGAAGTTGAAGATTATGGTAAACTTGTAACATTAAAATAAAAAGTTTATAATATTTTTAGCGCCCAAAATATGCGTCCAAAGACAAAAATGACATTGAACAAATAGCGCTGTTCTGCCGATACGTGAGCGCTGCCGGGCCACAGGAAGAAATTATTGACTTAATACCGCTAAAAGGCCAAACACGGGGGGAGGACATCTGTGAGGCTGTCTTGGATTGTTTAAGAACCAAAGAAATAAAGACCACCCACCTGGTGTCAGTGGCTACTGGGGCACCGTGTATGACAGGAGCTCATAAGGGCTTTGTGACTTTACTGCAGAAGTCACTGGATAGAAAGTTGCTGACATTCCATTGCATCTTGCATCAAGAAGCACTGTGTGCGCAAACATTTCTTCCGGAATGCACAGAAGTAATCTGTCATTCAGATTGTCAACAAAATAATGGCAAAAGGTTTAAATCATCGTCAGTTCCGCGCATTACTAAATGAGGTGGACAGCGCGTATTCTGATCTCCAACTGACTGCACACTCCAGTACACGCGATGGAACACAGAAGCAGACTGCGCATTTTTCGGTTTGCCTTGTTCGTTCAATGCCGGTGGATAATATTTGGATAAGTTTAGATTTTTATTTCTTAAATACGAGGAATCAAATAGACACCGGGTATTTTATTTGAAATTAAGCATCAACCAAGTGTAAAATGCTTTTTGTTACATGCAGAAATAAAATGCTGTGTTCTCTGCAGCAGTTCGTTGATTTCATAAATGCAACATAGTCCCTATAGTTTTTTGTACATAGCATACAGGTTATATGTATATCTATACACGTATTTATGATGTCAAAATGGGTTGTGGCTCCGGGTGCTTTCTTTTTATTGGGAGGCGGTCCCAAATAGCTCTTTGAGTAGAAAAGGTTGCCGACCCCTGGCCTAGGCTGACACGTATTAAAACAGTATTTTTTTTTTGTTCAGTGCACACAGTTTGGACATGTAGCAAATCATGAGAAGATATTCACTGATTTTGACAAAAAGGGAATTCTGACAACAAGCATTCTCCAGAATCACTTACAGTAGGCTCATGCTAACATAAACATTCACTATATTTATACTACGCTTTCCACAAAGATATCTATAGGGTTATCCAATGTCAGTGATAGTTTATAAGTTGGATCACTATCTATCGACTAAATGTCTAAACCAAAGCTCATTAGTGCTCAATTTTGACTTTGGTTCATTCCATAGCAACATGAGCAAGAGACATGACTGTTTCTGCAAGGCCATATATATTCATATTCGCTCATTAGCCATGTCCATCAACACCCAACACAATTTAATTTTAGAAATGAAAAAAAAATGTTCCCTTCATTTCATGCTAGTCTGAAGCTCTCCATTTTTTTTTCCTTTTCATAGCTGTCGGCCTCTTGTTATTCTTACATATTTTATGTAAAGTGTGTTTATTTCCCCATAACTGCCAGAGTCACAATCCATGCTCGTGATATAAAACTGCTATAAATTCACAGCACTATTGAGTTATTGCCCAAGATCATTTCATATCTTCTATTAAAATCCACTATGAAAGCTATACCGCTCCGCTGGGAGTTGGTCTGTATGTTTACAAGCACACAAGTAACCAGGCAACTGAAAGAGAATGTAGGTTATGTACAAGGAAATGTTTGCATGAGCCTGGTTGTTTTTCTAAAATATAAGTGCACATGTGGTCCAGATTTCTCCCCTTACCCAAACTTAATTATTCTAATGATAATTATGTGAAGCAACAACATCGGAGGGTTAGCAATGTCGGCCAGAGTGAGAATAACTTAATAAGGCTTGTTGGTTTCCTTCAGTTTTTCAACCAATAATCTCATTAGCTCATAAACTCATTATATTTTATTATGCGGCATAGCTGTCCGTATGTCACTTTTTGTCAAGCACGTGTGTACATGTTAGTAGTCCATTAGAAACAGGATAACATGTGTGTTATCCTGTGGGAAATCATCTTGGAACTATCGATTCAACTGGCCAATACGCTGAGTGAGCCTTCAGAATCATGTGCTTTTAAATGCTAGATTTCCAATGTAATATGTTTCAGTGGGGAGTTTAAAATAAAATACAAGAATGCACCAGGTGGGAACCATGTGGTTTGAATGATGATCAGTTTGTCAAGGAGACTGTGTGTAGGCCTAATGCATTCAGAGATCTTGACTGTGACGGATGTCAGCATGAGTGCACCATCCTCCTCATCCCATATGTGCGCATGATGTTATGTTACTCACACTAACAAGGATCTGTGGCTGGGTCAGGTCAGGTATCCCAACACATATTGAGTCATGTCAAGAAGACGGGCTTCGGAATCACATAACACTCCTGTTGATGGTTGTCACATTTGTCTGTGTGTGATCCCCTTAGGTCCCCTATAACGGAGAGAAGAGAAGAGTCATGGGTCAGGATTGTGCATTTAAAAAATAAACCAGCAGATCGATTAACACAAAATCATTACATCATAGGAAATGAGTATGTATTGGATTTTCTTCTTAACAAGCGGCCCATTCTGTGACTGGTGACGGAAGCACACGACCAGAAGTGGTCAACCTTCACTTCTGCAGTATGAAGGCTTTCAGTGTGGTAATAGGGACTAGCTTGGGTCTAATAACACAGCGTTAATACAGTCCCTCATTAAAATTCTGCGACCATGTCGGAGCACTTGTCCTCCCAGAATCCCAGTGCTGCTTCTCATCCTAATGGGAGAAGATGAAAGCACACAAGCAGAGAGACAGAGCAAAAAAGGTAGACAAAACAAGGTTTAATAATGTTTATTAAAATAAAAAAAAATATGCGTGTTTTGGCTCAATGCAATTAGCACTCTCTTTACAGGGACAATATGTCTTTCAGCTAAAACAAGGCCTTTTCTTAAGGCTCTGCATCTGCCCGACTGTCTGTATTTGCCAAGTCAGGCTGGTCAGGGTAGAAGACTAAATGACACAAACATTTGACCAGCTGAAAGATAAGACATGGCAGTGTTATGGCAATGGGAAAAGAGACACGGAATGAAACAGAGTCAGCGTGATACTGGATAATAAGCACTGTGTCACTGTGGTCTAGCATACCCTCCCCCCCCCCCCACAAAAGAAAAAAGCAGATGACCGTCCTTTGCCCTTTTCTCCATTACAAAAAACAGCCATGGGATGTGCGGCTAATTTAATGAATCTGTTCACGCGGATTAGGAAAGAGCTGTTGATCCGTGTTGGTCTGGAGAGATCCACCGATGAAATTCTCATTAAAATGTAATAACAAGACCATGGTTTTTTTTCTCCATAAAATGGTGCCTGTGTTACTCTGGATAGGAAACACAGTCGACAGTGTTCATTTGGACTGTTTCTGTAGGAAGAGTTTTCACTTCAATACATTGTCTGATATCACGTTCATGGTATACAATATTGCCCATAAAACAAATATTATACTCCTGGCATAGGAGGTTGACGCCCTGTAATATTGATCTAACCTACAAAGCTCTCATTGGCTCTCTGTTGTTCCTCCATCTTAGGAAATAAAGTAAAAAAAAAAGCAGATGTCCACGATAACTCAAAGCTCTGGTACAAAGATACCCTTGAGGTAAGACCGTTAAGAACTAAACACTTTATGAGTACAAATTGTCCCCGAATAGGACAGCGTAATGTTTTTTCTTGGGGGCTGTAATCTGAATGTGCGAATAAACTGAATAGGTTGAAAAAAGGACAAGGAGGCTCTCTCTTTGACAGAGATTTTTTGTTTGTTTGACAGTTATATCATGTGATAACCGCCTCTGTCACATTGACAAACTGCAGCATATCCTCCCCGAAATCCCGTTGACAAGCTCTACAGTGCGGGGGTATGGTTACTAAGCCCACGGAGATTTCCCTGACTGCCTTGGTTGTATAGCGGTTAGCTGGTTGCCAACTCCACCTCTGCTTATGAATCTGGCAACACAATGTGCTTAATGAGATTCCGGGGCCTGCGAGCAGTGTTTTTCCCTCCATCTCTCCCTGTACTGTACCCGCCCACAGCTGCCACGGGTGCCCACACTGCCTTTTGCCTTGTGGTGGGCTTAACATTGTTTGAGTGCAAACGGGCATGAAGCAGACTAAAAAGTTCAACCAGAATTCAAACAGTTACACAATGTCACGCCTGTTGTAATTGAGACGCTCTCTGTTGCGTGTCGCTCAGGTCATAAACACCCTGTCACTCTCGATCATGGTTGACGAAACCAAGTGTAACATGGCACGTTGAGAAATAAAAGGTGTTTCTCAAACTCACTTATTTTTTTTCCAGCGTCTTGCAGTGGTGCTTAGGTTGCTTTTTTTTCTAATGCAGATTAACAGCCTGGAGTCGCTTTTGTTATACGCACCCAAAATGCTACAATACCTCTGTTGCTGCTGTCAGTTTCATGATGTAAAAACAAGCTGTGTGTGTGCTCATAAATGTCAAACGGCGCAAATAAGACCTTGAGGTATACCGAGAGAGTGAAAGGAAATTAATTGAGCTGCGTGGTGGTCTCTCCGGACACTTTTTTTATTCCAGAGAAGATGCGCCAGAGCGATCAATCCAGCACACATCCTGTCATTTATGTGCTCTTTAAGTGGTTCAATCAAGGAGGATGGAGGAGGCCAAGAAATCGTTCACTGTTAAAGCGCAGTGCGTCCTGTGTTTACTGATGGTCAATTATGAGTAAGAGCGCAGCCGACATCTCCTCTGTCAGCTTAGGCCTGGGTTGTGTTAAGGATTTGTTCGCAAGAATACGGCAGTGTAGGAACATAAGGAGTCCCCGAGAAATTGTGAATAACACTTCTGCAAGCCAGAAGAGTACAACCCAAAGGCCCTTATGAAATCAGGCACAGGAAATTAGCTACATAGCAAACACAAATACAAATACACATGCACACACTAATGCACGCAAAACACACACACACACACACACACACACACACACACACACACACACAATATTGCTTGGAATGATAATCCAAGTCTTATTAGTTATCCGATCTGAGCCACATAACCTGATCCCAATCTGATCCCAAGCTAAAGCCACAAGTGGACTGCTGCTGTGTTCCTCTAACATGAGATGATAGGAACATACATTTTAAATAAGTAAGTGGAATTGTGGTTGATTAGTAGGGCCCAGTTCCAAATCTTTTTTTTTTCTTGTTGCTTTTAGGCATGCAAGGAAGTCTGCTTTTTAGGAAGCACCGCTTTGCATCTTACAAACCTATGGTACTACTAGTGTTCTGTGAGTATATCCAGGCCAGACAATGCAACGTGTGCACAATTTGTCCACTCCTTGCTGTAACACACATAAAGGATGAGTTGGATCAGATTGCAAGGCTTTGAAAGTTATACGTCTTTTGGTATCAAATGTACGTGTGTCTCCATCAAGTCTGCCAGGGGCTCAAATACATTATTGATCATAACAGACTTCATTCTATCAATTCTGGTAGATCAATAGACATAACATTTTTGTTTTTTGCAAGGTTAGGAAAATAAATAAATGGATATGCCGAATTCAGCTGAGAAGGACCGAGAGAATGAAGGCAAATTACATTTCTAAGGAACATTCTTAAGAAGTTAGTCAAACTCGGAGCTGTGAAACACTGTTGGAATCAAGCCCACTGAGCACAAGAATGTAACTCCATTGTAATGAGGCTCATTTTAATAACTTAATTATGAATGATGATTACATTGGTCATTATTATTTACTTTTGACGGGAGAAGATGGTTCAGATGTGATCCTGCTCTGGTAATTGAAATGCCAAACGTCAGTATGCAATGTAACCTTTCCTGGCTCAATTAATTGGCCGGGCTAATTTATCCATTTAGAATGATTTAACATAAAATCTTATTGCAGACGAAATGGCATTACTTGAATGCCTATTGAGGTAATATAGAAACAATGTCACAATAAAAGAAAAGTGTCCACCAGAGAGCACTGACAAGTTAATTTCCACATTTAAAAGGTTTCAACTGGCATTCATATTTTCTTTAAAAACATTGTTTATGTATGAACAAATATAAGTCATGCAAATCAAGTATCGGACAGGCTATACCATGTAGCTTTTCATTGCTATCACACCCAGTGATTTAGTGCACTTCCATAATGTAAGGGAACTTTACGACTGAGGCCAATCAATAAAATAATATAACATTAGCACATACAAAGCTTACCATGTTCAACATCTTAGTTTAGCATGTAAACCTCAGATTAGCTAATTAACACTTAACACAAAACACAGTTTAGTCTATTTTTAATTGTCTTACTTAAGCATATATTTGCTAATAAGCCAAAATATTGGACATGGGCACATCTTGACCTGATGATGACACTAGATGAAAAGTTAACGGATCATAAAAGTCTTAAAAAAAACTGAAGGTTCCTCGTAGCCACTTTAACTTTCACTCAATGGAGTGTATGTTCACTGAATGGGTAATAGGGCCATATTCATACTAGCCAGTGGAATGCTGAAATCCATACGTCCTGAGAGTTTGCATTGACTTTGCCTTGTCTTTCACAAGTCCCTGTCCAGCCTATACATACTTCTCTCTTACCATCATTACCACCTGGATCTAGAGATCCTCAAACAGTTGGTGTTCTTTCCTTTTTAAATCACATCCAATCTCTCTCTGCAAACAGAACCTAATCATACTAGCATGACAGGTTGCTGAGTACATACCAGGACATTATATATCTGGAGGGGGGATTTGCACACATGACGCGCCAAGCTGCAAACGAGGCAGTCAGAGAGAATGCTAGGCACGTCCCTCTGCCCTGCTGTCGGCAGTGTTTTGATCCCAAACACTGGGCGGGTTTGGACCGGGGCCTGTCCCATTCTGAATGCTAATGAACGAAGCCTTCAAAGAAATCATGGCTCCCTACAGTCACGTTAACTACAGCGACTGATGTAAAAAGACAACTTCACACAAACAGTACGGTGTGTGTGCTGACATCAAAGCACGGGCCTATACGCAAGCAAGAAAGTCAAGCAATAGTCATTCTCATAGCCCATCGCACTGAACTGCGAGGGCAGATCCTGCACTTGCAACATCTAACTCAACCCATTGGTGAAGACATCTGCTAGTTTGAGGATAATAGACAGAGTTTACAAAGTGATGGTGTCTGTGTTATGGTTTTTGTCTCCTTGGGCAAGACACTTCACCCACCTGGCCTCCTATGCATGTGTATGAATGCTGTATGTTTGAGGTGGTGGTCGGAGGGGCCGTTGGCGCTGAATGGCAGCTGCGCTTCCGTCAGTCTGCCCCAGGGCAGCTGTGGCAACCATTGTACTTTAACACCACCGGTATGACTGTGTGTGAATGAATGGAACCTGGAACCCTGTATAGCGCTTTGAGTACCAAGGGAAAAAAGCGCTATATATAAATCCAATCCATTAAAGAAGAAGATATGTATTTTAGAGAAAACGTCAGCAAAGTTACCATAGAAAACACCATTTGACACACAAGCTGACATATAGTCCCAACCAAAAAAAGACTGCAGTTTCTCAGTGCCAACGGTCCAACATTGCCACACATTTATGTTAAAAAATACACATCACTTCTCTCCTACTGTCAGAGTTACATCGCTATGTTCTGCAACGAACTTGACATCTTAGTAACCTGCTCTTCTGGCTATTTGACCCTATTCTGTATTGGACCTACTGTGTTTTCACAACCCTTTAGGCTTGTGTGCAGGGGAGATGGGTGAACCTGACCTTTTCGCTGGTTTCTATCTTTAGCTCTGCAGCATGGTGCACATAGCTTGTGGACATTTTCGTCAGTGGGTCTTCTGCTACACAATACACCTGTGTAGGAGTAAAACCTGCTTGAATGGAGTTGGTACTCTAGCTCACACCTCAAGCCATTTAATCATTTACCATCCTTAACAGTTGAAATCATCTCACTGCAAGGAGTAATGTGTTATAAAATGCCCCACAGTCTATTTGATATTTGCAGTGATTTTGATAATTAAATTGAGCGGGTATAGATAGTGACGAATATTTTTGAAACACCAATACATTAAACCTTAAGGTCTGCGTGGATGGGACCAGAGGATTAATATGTGTGGCCTACTACTGTCGGTTTTTACCAAGAAGAAATCGTATGCCATGAATCATTTAAGTGAAGATTGCCTTTACAATTTACAGTAGCTACTGAGTGTCCCTAAAAGTCTTCTGCACTCTGGATTGGTAACATCACATTTACTGCACTCACTGCCACAGATAAACAGCTAATGAGACAACTAGTGGCGTGTTCACGTCATATCCTTCAGGCAGTATAATTAAGAGCAACTTAGTAGAAGAAAAAATAGTACATCAGACTCGAGTGTGAGTCTGAGACATTTGGGGGGATTTCTGACAGCTATAAAATCTCCCACTAAAAAGAACTAGCAAGAAAGTGTCAACGGACTGCTAGCAACATGACAACATCGCTGTCAGTTACATTAAAATAAAATGTACTCTTAAACAACTAATTCAGCTTATATAACAACCACCACACTCATACATAACACAAAAAAGCATATCATTTAGGCTATGTATGTGGTGTGATGAAACCCAAATTACAATTTTGAACCTGAAAATGGGCAGAATGTGTTACCATTAAATGTGGAAGTACTTAAATCCAATCAGCATGGCGAAGATGAAAAAAAGGGTTAACTCCTATCACTAGCTAAAAATGAATGCTAATATAATTATGAACAGTAAGAGACAACATAGTAAATCCTATGTGTAACATTTGATTTAGAAGAGAAATTATTTTCTCCAACTAAACAGTTACAAAGGGCAGCAAAGCTACAAGAAAACCCTTTTGATTAGGCGTTCCTGCACTTTTACAATATGTCTGCCTATTATATCCGTGGGTGAACACATACATTAAACCTTGCTGTAATATATACAATGAAGCTATGACTATCATACAACCTAGTTTATAATTAAAGTTTGCACCTCTTATAGCAGGAGGAAGTGAATATCTGGGACACAGAGTGAGACCTATAGTGTGTCTAAAGCTCCTAATGGGGGGATGCATGTGAGAGATGAGTCGGTGTATTTATAGACTCATTTGCATGCAATATATATGATGAGGCCACATACAGTAATTGACTGTGTAAGTTGAGCCCTCCAGTGCGCAACACGAGATGGAATATGTTAGCTCATGACAAGTACACAGGGGAAGATGCATTATGTATGCAGGGGTAACAACACATTGAAAAAATTCCTAGAAGCCTTTGTTGTTGTAAAATCTATTTTTATAGGAGAATATTGGAATGACGGTCATGTTTTGTCTCCTGTCAGATTGCGATGTACACGCTCACGTATGCGAAATGATGCAAACGGTAAGACTTTTGAATTACATCAAAAAACCTGACTTCAAACCCCAAAACAAGCTTAATAATATGACACCGATTGATCTCGCAGACATGCAAAAAGCCGCTGTGCATCACTGTCCCGGTTTACACAAAGCTATTTTCATTTTAAACTGTAAAAGATCAACTGACTGTGGATTAGTTTTAACACCGTTTCCACATTGCTTTATCGACAACACTTTTCCACTGTTCCTGGTTGAACCATCACTCAGAAGTTGTCGGTGAACCTTCCAGTACATTCGCCTCGGCAAAAGGACAATTCATGACACTGCTCTCCTGTGGCAGAGGGTCAGTCCTTGACGACAAAGGATGGCATTTTGTAAAGGTCAGCCCATATAGAGTGAATACCTAGCAAGACTTTTGTTCCATTCTTTTATTTTTTGGGCAAATAACCACTGGGTCAAAACTGTAAAAAGGTCAATCTAATATGTGACATCAATACATCAATCAATATATCTTAGGATTTTTCAAATTTGCACTTCAGATTCAAACATAATTTGAAATATTAAGGTCTTCACACTTGAGGCCAATTCATTTGTCATTGGGGCTGATTTTAATTAAAGTCAAGACGTGTTTTTATTAACATCAAATGCCTCAAATACCATTTATTGTCCATTAATTTAAAAAATAAAATGGGGTATAATTAAGGTTAAAGTCCTGTCACATTAAATAACTTATGCAATGGATGGCTTCACTGGAAGTATAAAATCTGCCATCGCCTGTGGACTGATCTCAGCTGCTGAGTGTTTGAGTGTGACAAGCAGACACCAGGCTCTGCTTCCTGTCAGGGTTAATCACACATGATGTGGGAAAGTTGTCACATTTTAAGGGCCGACATATGAAAGACAGAAGAATTCTTCACCCGACACAGTTCTACCGGGGTATTTCTTCAAAAGAGTATTTCTTCCTTACATCCATCCTCAACTCTTTTTTTGTGTGTCCTGTGTGTGTGTGTGTGTGTGTGTGTGTGTGTGTGTGTGTGTGTGTGTGTGTGTGTGTGTGTGTGTGTGTGTGTGTGTGTGTGTCTGTGTGTCTGTGTGTCTGTGTGTCTGTGTGTGTGTTGGGCAGTGGCTGAAAATGTTTTTATTGTATGTATTTACATTTCACAAAATACATCTAGTGGCTAATACATCTCAAATTCATATTTGCTTCCATAATTTCCTCAATACTTTCATTGTGTTACATTGTGCATCTGTATATGCATTCAATATAACTCAAAACCCCTAGATGACTGTCTATTGAGGGACACTTTATTTATAACAAGATTGTGTGAACTGAATTTGTACTTAGAACTGTGCACTGAACAGAAAGCTGTCATTAAACCAGGGAGTCTTTTTGTGCTTTTTTTCCACCCTGCACCGAAATCCCATCTGCAGACTCCTGTGCCCATCAAGACTGCATACAATGTGGCAGCTACGGAGTTGAAGAGAACCAATTAAAGGTTTCAGGGTCAAGTTAGAGGCACTGCCATTCCCCGCTACCTGGTAATTGGGAAGCGTGAAGATTTTATTTTCCCTTGTTTCCCCCCAAACACGAGACAGCATTTCTAGCAGCCAACTTGTACTGTCGAGGCCATTTTATCCCGTACATCACCAAGCTCCCAATACTCTTACAATACTGTCTAAGACATTTCTGTACACCTTTGCCGAGGAACTCGCAGATGAAGGGCACAGTCTTGTTCTATCTACTCAAATAATGTATGAGTATGTGAAATTATTATTATGAAGAAAGGCTTGCCACAGTTAGTTATATAGAAGGTGGAGTCAGCGATTCTGGGGAACCCTGGTAGACAACGTTACTTTTTGTCAAAATCAGTCAATACCTCCAGTGTTAATACACAGCCTAGGCTTTGTAAACGGCTATGCAAACAAATAGTAGCTAGCAAGATGCCCGTTTACAGAGCCTAGGATGTGTATTCATTTTTTTTTTCAACGTGCACACGGTATGGACAGGTAGCGGATTGTGAGGAGATATTTACTGATTTTGATGACAGGTGTTCTCCAGAAACGCTGATTCCACCTTTTAATTGTTATGTTCATAAACTCAAAGCACTTGGGTGCGGTAGGCGAAAGATTGTGGTCTTGGTTAGATAATGGAAAATCTGGTATGGACGGAATGTTGTTTCATACAAATGGTTAGAGGAAATGCTTTCAGAACAGCGCTACTTTTTTATGCATCACTTTTTTTTTTTTTTTATTTATTTCAAGATCAGCAAGTAATAAATTTATCTCAAAACCTGACGTTTAGCTCTGTGACTCAAAAGTAATGGCAAACTGGCATTAGATGAATTCTAAGTGCGCATTTGTCTTGCTTCAGGCGGTGTTTAGCTAGCGCGAGATGAGATATGATCCAGGAAGGCTTGTTTGACTCATACATTTATGAGTATGAAGGGTTATCAGACGCCAGCATGCTGCACAGTGGGTCCTAAAACTTAGATATTTCATTAAACAATGCAATCTGGTGGGAAGTGTAGGCTTAGTGCCTTGCTACTGCATTGTATAAACAGTGGAGCCATGTCTCAGCATTTCTGAGGTGGTTGAATAAATAATAAATGAGGTGCAGGCTGATTTTTACACAGTGCTGATGTCTGTCTCAACACGACCTAAAGATGACAGAATAGAACGTTGCCATTGTATGAGATTCAGACAATAAATTAGCAGCATAAACATATTTTCTTGGGAGAGTGGTTCCTAACTTTTTTTTTTTTGCTTGCGACGCCTCAATACAAAGAAGTCTCTTCTTGCAAAAACTGATAACATGTGACAAGAGTTAAACCTGCAGTGTGTAGAATTGTGGCTTTATTTCCTTGCAGATTTTGTAGAAAGTAATTATAATATCCATAAGTACATTTACTTTAGCGCATAATAGCTGAAAAAAATGTTTTGAATTATTTTTTTCCCTTAGAAAGGGTCTCATATATGTCCATATTTCTGCATATTTTGGACCAAGGCCTAGTGCTGCCATCTTGAAAGTGTCATAGTTGGAATGTCATCAGGTGCATTGTTTAAAATTTAGAATTGTTCTTGTCCTTGAAGGCCACTGTAGCTTCTGTTTTTATTCGAAAGGGGTGGGGTTACCCAGGGAGCATTGCATTCTAGAACTTTGTAGAACTTTCTTGATGATGTCATATTACACACTGCACCTTTAAGAGCAGTTCATTCAAAGTGATTGCTCCTTCGTAGAGTAGTTTTATGAAAACATTTGTAGAAGTCTGATGCTGAATCTATCACATACTTCACAAGAAAAAAGAAAAGATGAATACAAGTGTCTATAAAGTATGCAGTTCAAACTGTGCATCATGATCGGACAATTCAAAAAGCTTCCTGGTATGTCATGATTGGATGACTAGCTGTCATTCAAACTACTCGCTATGGCAACACCCCAACGTCACATCCATGCCCTTTTCTGGTAAGAGGAGATGAGGCGGAGTCAAATTCTGAAAAGATGTTGACGCGCATAGGCCAGGACGATTGGATGCAGGTGGTATAACTGAGATCACCCGGATGCTACATCCATTTTATATACTATCTATGGGCAACACTCAAAGACCCTTGCTACCTGATGTTTTTTTCTCAAAGAGAAGCCTCATTTGTCAGACTCATTACTACTCAATATGGTCTATAGGTCAGACCAGGCCATCATCATGGCTGTGTCTGAGCCTAGAGTCATCTCATTGGATTCATGAATTTCCAATGTAAAGGAAAAAACAAGCTGCCGAATGTAGGACCTGCTCATCAAATATTTCTGACTGCCAGACTACAACATCAAACTCTGTGTCATTTGAGACACATTCAGATCGGTTAGTGTCTGCAATGAGGGCTGATGTTGGCTAACATTAGCCAGATACAATCTTTCCACTCACAAATAGCATCATTATTACACAGGCTGCTCATACTGTGTCTTTTCTGTTTAGAAACATTTAATACTTCAGGGAATAGAGCTGTATTGTGGGTGAAAACTTGACATGTCTTAACTAAGGACTCAACTTGACTTTTCCAAAGAAAGAAATTACTCAAGACTTGGACCAAATGACTTGAGACTTAATTGGGACTTGAGCAATGATGACTTGTTGACTTGTGACTTGTTGTATCAGTTAGTTAGCAGGCTGCATTGCAAATTCTATTTATGTTCAGCAAACTTCACAGAAAAATAATCCTGCATCAATGTCCACAACAAATCGGCCTGCAAATTACCCACCGTGGTGCTGTCTCTGTCTGTGTCACCGCTGATTTATGTCTGGGAAAAACACACATCAAATATTCAATTAAACATTCACAATACTGTCGGTCGGCGGAATATGACTAAATTGCTTCGGTTCGTCTTTGATGAAACACCGATGTTTGTTGATAACGCGCCGCATTCTGTCCCGGTTGATGGCAATAACAAGATGCAGAGGCACAAAAATACCAGAGGCACCCCCAGAGAGACAGTAATGGGGGAAACAGGGTCGGCTCTGTGTGCGCTGCTCTCCGCATGTCTCTGCTCCTGATGAGGCAAATGGAAAAGTTGCTCCACATTTGCATGATGTGGGGACCGCTTGTTGTCTGGCAGCACAATGTATGTCATCAGTTAATTACATGGAGGAGAAGCACATCCGTCTATCTATAGCTCCTTTGATCAATTAAACATGAAGAGGCTTTGTCAGCAGTCGCTCAGTCACTTCCTATAAAAGAGTCCGCATCGATCCTTTTCATTTTCTGTTTGAGTGCTGGATCTAGAGATACATATTTCGTTGAACTTTTCTCCAAATGTATGAGTAATTCTACGCAGATCATTATGATTTATCATTTAAGGACATGTTAATAAACAAGGCATATAGGCAATTTATTTTGAACTTCTAGATATCATCATGTAACTTTGCCAGTTGATTACTTACATTAAAACAATTTTTTTTTTGTATTACAAGTTTGTCAGAAATGTTCAGAAAATAAACTTATGTTGAGATAAAGGTTGTTGAAGATGGTTGTGAGTATACAGACGCAAACAGACAAGGTTTAGTTAACTGTTGTCAAATTTTCCAAACTTAATTAATGATCAAATATTGACAGTATTTAATTAATGGCTGTCTTATTTAGGCTGAAGTTGTGTGCATTTCCTTATAGATGGATATCTTACAATGTGAGTTTGGTGGGGTTACTTTTCAAAACCTGAGGAGACCGCTTTGATTAAGATCACCTAAACCTGTTGTTTTGAGCACTGTTTATTATATGATATTTTGCTGTTGAGAATAACTGCATCATTGAACCAAGGCTTTGATTTGGGATAATACTGTGCTGTATCAGTCTGTTTCACAGTTGATTATAGCATAATCTTTACGTGAGGTGCAATTAACCCGACTGGGAGTCTGGGAGGGAAATTAGGGGAAAACACAATAAGTTATGTTGTCCTCATTACAGTAATAAGCACAATACAAACTCCCATGAAGCTATTTTGCAGAAAATCCTCCCAAGACAACATGCAATGTCATTGAATCCACATCCTAGATTGATTACTCTTCTACAGGCTTAACTTAGAGTCAATTAGAAAATTATTATGAGATATTGTATTCAGGATCCCGTACAGAGATACACACTTAGATGTACCGAAGCAGATTAATACACCTACAAGTCTATATATTAAAGGGTTTTACTGGTAAGGCAATCAGTCCATTACATTTTCTGATTTGAAAGCAAATGTCAAAATGTTCACCAAAAGTTTTAGTATAATGGATAAAAATCCATAGAAAATGTAATGTAACTGTAAATGTTGTCATGATTCATTATGAATAAAATCCATACTGGATTCGGCATCTGGTGATTTACCGTGTATGGCAACATTCTGCGCCAAGATAGGAGGTATTGTGCCCTTTATATAGCAGGGAAGGTGATGGAGTGTATCTTCAGGTGGCAGGCACAGAATACCTGGCTTTCATGCCAAAGACCTTCAATTAATGTTTGCCTTTTTATCAACTCCTAACCACACCTTATTTTGTATTTGTTTTACTGAAACATCTCATAGTTTCCATGAGCAGATATTGTACAAAGCGAGCATTTAGAAAATGCTGTCAATTAACATATTCTGTGTTTTTGCAGAAACTTCTCATTTCACCTGCATGTTGTCTGGCGATAGGATTAGCATAGCATGATGACCAACATGTGATGAATTCTATCTTTCTATATAAAATCTAGAGCAGATCTCATGGTGGTCTGAGCTGTTGTTTTGGAGAAGTCTTGTTTTACTCCACAATCCACCTCAGAACTTGTAGATGAAAGATGATTGCGCATGTCGCTCAACACCCATGCCAAGTATGTAACACATTACATGGAGTTGACGCCGTGAGTCATGACTCCGAGAACAAGCAGCTGTTAAGCCAACACTCTCTACTCCACATACACTATAACTGTTACTCAACAGTCCACTCAAAAGGCTGTGTAGGCTGCAGAAGCTACTGTCTGTGTCCATTCCTCTTGCATACACCCCATTTACAGTGTATAGTGATCAATAATGTGCTTTCACTTGTGCCAAAGAAGAAGAAAAAAAGTAATTCCCCACGCTCCTTAAGCAACCAATAGACTATGTACTAGATACAAATGTTGGTTTAAATCACATTTCCATTCATAGTGCACCACATAGAGGACTCTTATCTGCTGTCAGAAAAGAGTCAGATGCAATCGGCCTTGGGCTTTCAAAAGTCTAAAAAGAACGACGAGGCAGAAACTTCAGGTAATAAAAAACCATAGAAACCTGAGTGGTTGTGGAACACAGCATTTCCCTTGACTCATAGAAAATGGCCCAGCAGCCCTCCATTGTCAGTCAATGTTTTCTTAATCGAGAGCATGGCAAGTTTTGCAGGCAGCTGCCATCTTTTTGATGATGACTGTGTAATGGGAAACCTTTCCCTTCAAATGGTTTGACATTCTTGAAAAAGGGGTTAACGGTGAGATTGTGAGATTGAATGTCCCATTCTGTTAGGAATAGGATGATGATGGCAGCTCAATAGGTACGTCAGTGAGTCTTTATTATCCATCCTGTTACATTTTCTACGCTTTCAGTTAACAATTACTATTATAACTTCATGGTTTAGTTCCATTATATAATACATGCATTTTTCTATAAGTTATAAATTGTATCAAAACTGCAAATACCAAGATTGAAAATTCCAGTATTCCAGAGAGTCCATTCCAGTATTGAAATTCAATTCTATGCCACTAACATCACGATATCTACAGCTTAAATTTTAAAGCCTTAACCCATGACATGGAGCTTTGTGCAATTGTGAAGCCATCCGGACATATTCCGTACATTATTGTGGGTTGGCTGTTCTTTAAAGTTTGAAATGGACCAACACAAAACATTTTGGCATCCAGCATTTATCCTCTGGCAAAGGCTGATGGGAAAACAAAATGAATGTTGATGATAATTGTCGTCCATAAGTTTGATGTGCAATCACTGCCGTGTAATTGTTTGGACTCCTCTTGATCATCCAATCACTTTGCTCATTTTCTCTGACATGGTTTTGTGCATGCATAAACGACTGGTATGAACATTGTTTCTGCACTCATACTGTGACTGCTGAATATCTGCATATTAGCACAGAGACAACTCAAATATGATCGTGTTGTTGACTGATTGATTGCTAATGCTTTTAGTCAAATAATATTGTTAACTTGGCTGTGCCACTTTAAGGCAATATTATGGTTGGTCTTCTAGGAAGTTCACACGGATAATGAAGACGATATGTCAGGAGTTCACCATACAATACACATAACGATACATGGGTCGCAATATCGTATATCACGATACAGTGCAACACAATGTATTTTGAGAATAATCTGTTTTGTGTTTGGATGGGCTGCCCTAAATGGACTCCACTTAAATGGTAAATGGACTCCACTTATATAGCGCTTTTCCCTGGTTTTTCACAGACTCAAAGCGCTTTACATTGTTTCGTACACATTCACCCAATCACACACACATTCATACACCGATAGCAGCAGCTACCACGCAGGGTGCAAGCTAACTATCGGGAGCAATTCGGGGTTCAATGTCTTGCCCAAGGACACTTCGACATGTGGCGGGTAGGCGGGGGATCGAACCTCACCCTGCACTCCAGAGGCGACCTCCCTGCCCACTTCGCCACTGCCGCCCTAATTTTGTCATCCATGTCAGCCATGCCGCTTCCAGCTTTCACTCTGCAACAACGCTGGGAATGTCACCCGGCAATTCGAGGCAACTAGCCATACTGCCACATCTACAGGAGTGGCACTTTTTTAAAAATATGTTTTTTTTGGGCTTGGAAACAATACAGATATAAAAAAAATAATATCACTAAATATTCATTCACTTCATTACAAGTTATTTCCCCCAGGTATCACAGTCTGTCCACCTGAGACATCCACTGCATGTCATTCTATCTATCCCTGGCCCTCATGTGTACTTCATCTATCAAACAATAAATCCCACACATCAGCAATCCATTAAATCACAGCTTACTATAACACAAATTGAAAGGATTTCTGGGAAGCAGCGCATGGTGAAACCCCGGGCACTGTTTATTCACCCGGCACTTCTTTTTCTGAACTGTAATGATGCAAGCATGAGAAACAAAACCCATGACTATAGGCCGACTTAACGGCTTCATGCATACACTTAAGGTAGGTGAACCGGGTAGCTCCGGGTGGTGTAACCAATATGTTTGTTTTGATACGGACACAATTGGAATTCTAATACTTTTCGGCACTAAAAATTATTCGAAAAAGGATGGTGATACATTTGTCATTCAAGTAGAAGCCCTAATTGATTTAAAATACCATAACCTAGAACATATTTTGATAAGACATTAGTTATAGCCTATCATATGACTAGGTTATGTCCTAGTATTGGCTAATATTTAACAAAAAGGCAATTTCAGCGCTGTTTTTCCCTTCCATTGTCTGTGTTGTCGCTTCACTCACACTGTGCCTCGGCTCATATTACATAGCGTTGATTTCGGTATTGCCACCGCTGACAGCTGTGTGCTCTATAATAGCAAGTCATTTGCACCATTATTTCTCTCCAAATGCAGTATATTACCTTTTTAGAAATAGGTTGGTACCATGGTACTTTTTCAGTACAGGTATACCGTACAAGACTATCTCAGAGGGGGGATGCACTGCTTATATGCAGGAGCTATTGCTTGGTCAATTGAAAGATTGTTGAGGAAGGAGCTGACGCCATCATGCACTCAAAGGTTTATCCCCGGGGCTTGTGCTATACTGTCATCAACCACGGTGACAGTTTTGGGACAAGTTCATAAACAGCTGCTGTGCCAAAGAGCTATTCAGGGTATCTCCCCATACAGACATTTTCTGATCAAAGCTCAGACAGAGTAGGCACATACTAAAAAAAAAAACATTTTGCCGCACAGAAGATTCTATAGCTACAGTTTTCTTCAGCCTTTTTTTTTCTATAATCTGCACCGCTGTGGGATGTAGCAGATTCTGTTTTGACTGTCAAGTTTTTTTTTTTTTTTTTCCTGAACTCAATTTGTTTGGGTGATGTTTAAAAAGCATTGTATTTGTTTCTTCATATTATTTTTTTCGCATCTCTTCGGAGAGGCTTCCAAGCACACCCACTCTAAAAAACATATCTGCAGAGGACACAATTCATCTTTGTGTTATCAAAAGAGAGAAAAAAAAAGAAACGCTGGCATATCACTTCCATTGCAGTTTTATTATGTGCCCACCAGTATTATTTTCTCCCTGTCACAGAAAGTAGGCCTTTTGCCTCTTGACAATATGCTGTTATATTCTTTGTTCAACAGTGCACCCAAGCAGTATACCATGCTATATGCGTCCCAACCAGATGATTTATGTGGCAGGTCGTGAGCTGGTCAGTTAGCAATTCTTCAGTCAGCCAGCTCAGGTACAGTAGAATGTATTACTATGCAGATGTCTCTGTCCAATTTGGCGTCTGACCACATCAGTCCACACAGGCAAAACGCAAGCTCAGCACAGCCTGGAGTGAGGCGTGATGGCAACACCTTCCCCCCATAGAGAGAGAGCAGAGCAAAACATACACTACCAATGGAGGAAGTGTGTCCTATATTTAAGCAAAGCACTACAGTAAAGGGTGTGGAGATTGGATGGGGGATGTATACGCAGTGCATCTGATTTACATGCAGGGGTCTGTGTCTTATTAGGGCAAACACTCCCTAATTTGAACTATAACCAGAATATTTTCTTAACTTTAACCAAGTGTATTAGTTGCTAAACCTTAAAGGCAGACCTATCAACATTTTCATGAGAATACATAGTATAGAGTCAGAGATTCAGGCTAAGCTCCACCCCAGCTCCTTATACTTCGCAGCACATTTTATTCAAACATTTCTGAAAAAATGTGATAGAAAAGGTACTGTTTTAATGTAAGTAATCAACTCGCAAAGTTTCATGATGACTAATCTAAAAGTTGAAAGTTGAATCCTATTCACATGCAGTGTCTCGCTTTAACCGTACTTTAGCCATAGTTCTGTCAGCCAACTCATGTTTAATGTATTATTATGTAAATCTAGGGACAAGAGGAGGTTTGGAGCGGTGCCAGTGTACCTCAGGGGCACTGCATTTGTACCCTTGAGCAAGGCAACAGACCACTAGGGTATGCCATATCATGGGGCAGCTTCACCCATACATCTCTCCATACATGAATGCATGTGTATTGCTGTTTACGCATGTCTATTTCACAACAGGGTGAAAACAAACCTTTTCCCCTCCAGGAATTAATAAAGGGATTAGTTTTAATTATTCTAGATAGCTTGACCTTATTACTCTCCACAGCTAAACACCAAACGTATCAAAGCAGGGAATAGAGAATAATAAAAAAAGTTTATTAAATGCTTGGTTGGAGGTGTGGTTTTAAGAAATGCTATATGGACAGTTGTGGTGGTGATGGCAGCGGCTGTAGCAGTCAGCAAGTGAACAAATAGCTTTCAAGTGAGCAGTGTGCGGAGTGAAAGGCGCACTGATGGCTTAGGTTACGGCACCATAATCAAAAGGGTGCGTGGGATAATTTTTGCAGTGAGTGTGGTATTTCCAGGCAAGTGTAACAGCAGGCTTGAGTTGACGGCCTGAATCAGCTCATGGGTTCTGGTATATTCCTTTTTTAATGATCGTGAGCCTTACCTAACCTCAACCATACCATATTTGTCTTGCAAAGATATAAAGAAATGAATTCAAAAATGTGCCTGCATTGATTACTAGAAATAACAGCAATCAACGCAAATGCATGGTTTTGCATAACTTTAACGTCAACATTTTCTCTGGCTATTGGATTTCCAACAGGAGTGGTATGTTGGTATTTTCTTCTACAATCCATATGAATACTTGTGTACGGGCCCTTTTCAAAATGAAACTGAATGATTGGACACCATTGCAAATAATGTCATCTCCCAAAAAAAAATGCCAGGCTGCCTCATCAACATGTGTGTCTTCAACAAAGTAATAACTTCAGAAGTGGAAACTCAGATTAAAAATCCAAAATTCAAAAGTCAAAACAACCCCTCTAATTCAATAGCGTCAGCTCATTACAATGTGATTCACTTAGAGCCCACAGTTACAATTCAGTTTCTCAGTATGAGTTGAGGAGTGACATATTGAGATCACATCAATATTCCATTGGTTATTATTGAAATGCATGTGATAGAGGATGGAATGTGTGTGTGTGTGTGTGTGTGTGTGTGTGTGTGTGTGTGTGTGTGTGTGTGTGTGTGTGTGGAGGGGGGCGGGGACTTAAGATCTGAAGCAGTGAAGATCTTTATTTAGCATATCAATTAGTATTGTGTTTGATGTGATAGGAGACTGTTTCTGGACAGACACAAAGCAGCAGGGGGTTTTAGACTTTTGATGCAGTGATAATCATGCATTAAGAATGTATGAAATAGCGCTCTGGTAAATAGCATTGGCACAAATTTCCTAGCGCTGTTTTCAGTTCATTTCTCTAGAACAGCTTTAGGTGTGTCACAAACGTAAACCGTTCAGTCAACCCATGTTTCCCCATACTAATATAAAAAAACAAATTTGAATGTGTGGAGACATTTCCTTGTCACCAAATGTGCCCGTGTGAGAATGATTTGCTCAATGCGAAATTCGAAACTGAAACATTGGCTCACATAAACCTCCAGAGCTAAACAAAGTAGTTTCGCATTAGTAGTTGTATATAAATATATGGCCACACGCCACACAGCTCATTACATTTAATTATCCCTCCCTTATTTTGCCCATTAGCAAGTGCTTTACCAATACTGGCGCTCTGTGTCAACAAGTGTCTGAGCTGCCAATAACGTTTAACACTGCTGTCGTCACAACTGGAAGCCATACACTTAATATTCATTTCTGGAGGGGGCTCTCGGCAGCAGAAGGTGACTCATCACAGTTGACTAACTCTTGCCCGGCGACAGGCCTGACTGTCATTTGTATATTTCATTTTCCATCTTGATTAACTCACCATCTGAGGTCATGGTCACCGAGCACTCCAGTACGTAAGAGAGAATGAGTTCTGAATGCCTATGTCCAAAGGAGAGAGGGTGCTGTATGCTGGACAGGTTGTTAAGACCAATGAATTTTTTTCTTGTTGAATCTGACTTTATAAATCAAAATCGACTTCACTGAAAAGATAGCTGCAGAATTCAGGAAGATCAGGAGAGCATGATTCCACCAACTCCACTCCTTTGTGAGTGTAATATCAACTCATCTCTCATCCATTTGAACGCATACCAGTGGCGCCACCCCCCCCCCCCCCCCCCCTTTTACTGCCAATGAACCACAATTTACAGTCGGCCTGTGTTTTCAGCTGACCCTGCTTGTCCTTCACACTGCCTTGGGCTTCTCAACCTATAAAAACAGGTATTATTACCCTCGTCTACTGCTGACGTAATTTGGTGGAATATTCTACTGTGACTGTGCGCCAGGCAGCAGGGGATCCTGAGGGGAATGTCACGGCCATAACCTCATCTCCAGCTATCAGTGGCTGTGTGTGAGCCGCTCACATTCAACCAGGAAGCCAGGCAGAAATGAGGAAAGACATGGGGAAAGCATGCAGGCGAAGGAAGGATGGAAATACAGGAGGGAGAGTGAAATAAACTAAGAGGGGGAGAGGAAGAAAATAATGAATTCATTTAAGAAAGGAAGGAACCAAAAGTTCCACTGAGCAGTACATTTCCGTTTCAGTTGGGTTCAGTACGGCACACAATTAATTGTTTCCAAAGTCCAGAGGTGGGAAGATTACCAAAATACCCGTATTGTGCCACACCTATTTTTTGGCACCCTTTCCCTTGGGGTACCAAGCCGTCCCAAATGTTGGAGCTACACACATTGATTTAAATGCGACAGGGCTTCAGTGTCCCGCTGCTATGATTTCACTATGTGTAGGAGCCGCGTGCCGTGCTGTTACATTTTACTGACCCATAGACTGTATATACTCAATCACCATCCAGGCATAAACCCTGCCTACCATGTAAGGGTGCTTTCGGTAAGCCAGATCAAGGGTACCAAACCGTACCAAACCGAACTGTTCTGCTCAGTGATAAAGGGGGTTAGAAAAAGGAAGGAAGGACAAAATAGGTCGAATAAACTAAATATGGGGAGAAGTAAGGAACAGAAGACAGGATGGGTAAGATAAAGAAGAGACATGAAAATAAGAGAAGCCACACAATATGGAGGAAAGAAAGAAGAGAGGAAAAAAGAAGTGAAGGCAGGGTGGAGGCTGAAGAGAGTCGAGGGACATAGTTCATGCAGGTCTGATTGATTCCTGCCAGGGCTGCCTGTGCTGAATCCCTTCCCTTCCTCCGCTGGCTGAATATATATTTGGAAAAAAGGACGACCGGCCAACTCTCCTTGAAAATAAGTGAGCAAGGGTAGAATGAGAAAAAAAAACCCCAGCAACAAACAAAGTAAGCCAAGAGCTATGGGTGCGCTTGTGATTTTAAATCTAGAAATGTAAAGTTTTCTTTGCATTGACTGTTGGCCTTAAAGCAACTTTGCTATATCATAAATGAACCTTTGGTGCAATGGCCACAAGGAGCTGCTCCATGTTGACACACACGGGCGGAGGAATTACACAGTTAACATGATCCTGTCAGGAAAGCTTAGCTGGACTGACACCAAGAAAAAAAGCTTTTTTGAGACCGATGTCAACAGTGGCATGAAGCAGACGGACATCCAGGCTATCACCCGCCCCCCCCCCCAACACACACACACACACACACACACACACACACACACACACACACACACACACACACACACACACACACACACACACACACACACCTATAAGCCATGGCTGGATAGCACTGCAGTAACTGTAGTCAGCAGCGTACAAGGAAGGAAGGTCACATGTGGCTCGCTCTTCATGTGCAATTAACCCAGTTTCTGAGTGAGGCGGCAATCTATGGGGAGGCAATTAATATTTCAAAATTCTTCCCGGTGTGTGGACTTCACAGGGAAAAAAAATTAAATATATATAGAACCTTGGATGGGCCAACATTTGTTTGGAAGCGCTGATTAGAGATGTTCTTCTAGGTGAGAATGTAATAAAAGGACACGAGGATGGATGAACGATGGAATAGAAAATATGAGGGAAGGAAGTAGAAGTATTCCATTAACTATTTTCTCTCCTCTTAACTGAGATTGTGGTTAAAAAGTCATTTTCGGTTGTAATTTGAACAGATTTTCCATCTATTTTCCAATTATTTGCTGATGAAAGTTGCGTTGCTCATGCATGTAATCGTATCAACTCACTTGACTCCTCTTAAAAGCTGCACTATGTAAGATTTTCAATTTAAAAAAAGTTGTTTATTAAAATATAATTTCTCACTGCCTTTTTGTCCACAACATCCATTCAACTTAAATTAATTTCGGGACTTCTTCTCTAATTACTATTTTGAGTCATTACTTTTGCATCCCTTCCATTTGCGCCAGACTCTCAAATAGAAACACAAACACCCTTTGGATAGCTATTCAGATCATTATTTAGACATGGCATAGCAGTAACAAAAAAACCCACACATTCCTGAAAGTAATTATCCACCCTAAAAAAAAGTAAGGAGATCTAAAGACGGAAAACATGCTAAAAAGGAATGTGCTGTAATGACCACTTTCTACCAGAGGTGTCGCAACATATACTCCTCCATAGTACAGCTGTAGTCCAAACACAGGCAATAGTGAAGATGCTCCTTCCACTATTTATTTGTTCTAAGACCTGACTCTCTGTGTGTGTGTGTGTGTGTGTGTGTGTGTGTGTGTGTGTGTGTGTGTGTGTGTGTGTGTGTGTGTGTGTGTGTGTGTGTGTGTGTGTGTGTGTGTGTGTGTGTGTGTGTGTGTGTGTGTATCTACATCTTTCTGTGTGTGTGAGTGCACTGTGTACTGACCTTGAATTCCTCCTGCGGGCACCAAACAATCCTCGTATTTCCCCTCCTCCCACGGATAGATGTTGCGAGGTGTCGTCTCTGTGTATGTTTGTGTGCGAGCCGAGTGAGAAGTCCTCCGCCTCATCCGCTCACTCTTTGCCCTGCAGGGAAGCAGTGAGGAGAGAGAGTGAGAAAAGAGCAACCATCTTCAAACATTGGTGTGGCATTTAATCCTTTTTATTTTAGAGAAGAGAGAATCTTATCTGGAGTTACATTTATTCACGAGGGTCACATTACTTTAAAGGAACTGTTCGGATGCATAACAAAGAAAATCGACCACAGAGGGTTAGTTTCTACATGTTATTTTGTCGCCTGCACATTTATGAATTTTCCGTGGGATTGTAATTCAGTGGGGCTCAGACGTGCCTTTCCGAATTTAATCCCAGAAGGTTGCACCAATTACTAAAAACGATAACATATATTTAAATTGGCCATTTATTTGCGAAATTCTGCTAATATATGGTTTTAATTAGACTACACTTTGCAGACTCCTGCATACAATGCTTGGTACTTGGTAGAATTCCTAATGAGGCATTATGCACATATATTACATTACACATGCAAACTGGTTTGCTTAATCCATTTAGAAATGTAAATGTAAAATGACGAGCTGTGGTTTAATTGGGTGGTAGTGCTATTACAAATAGCATTACTGTTGGCGTACAAACTTTAAAGGTCACATAGTATGCACATTTTCATGTTCTAAATTGTAATTTGAATTCTACTATAAGTGTTTTCATGGTATCCAACAAAACATTCATATTCTTCACAGTGCCATTGCTGATTCTCCCCTTTTAGCCTCTGTCTGAAATGTTCCGTTTTAGCACCTGTCTTTCTAAGCCCCGCCTTCCAAAAATACTCTAAGGCATACTATTCAAATGCACAGTGATATACATATTGGATGTGCCCCCCTCTGCATGACTATGACATTTATTAAACTCCCCACTGGTGCCATATTAATATGAAGAACATTGAGCCCTTGGCACATTGGTATGACCTATCACTTAACCAACCTCTGAAACAGATTAAAACTATAATGTACATACACATAGACACTGGTCCCTTATAAGTGTTGCACCAACCGCTACTATGCTTTGCCTCATAAATCAGGTGTATGTTCTACATTGTGACATTTCCCAATGCCCCTATGTCCACCTTGTCCAACCTTGAGCCCACTGTGGCCCCCCTGCCATGCTGCCCTACAGATCACAGAATGAGGTTGGCATATCATAAAGCCTTGGGGTCAACATGATAATTGGGGACCGCCTCCCGGTGCCACGCTGACATGGCAAACTACTTTGACGGGGTTTTTTCTGGGTATAGGTGCCCGTGGGGTACATCACTCAGCGGCCAGCCAGCCTTACTTGGAGCTAAGTGCTGTGCCAATTATTGCATGACACCGCCATCCATATCGGTTCTCGTAGGAATTCATAATTTATGACACATCCCCGTTTCCCCTGCCCTCCGGGGACCTGAATGCTATTATCCTGCTAAAGTGAGATCTGATTGGGCAGCTGCTATCTCAGTGGCTTCTTTGAAGTCATTCTTTTCAAGTGCCTTTTATATGGTGCATGTGGCATCGTGAGCCGCAGAAACACTGGCTATGCTTTCCTGAAAATGGCAACGGCTTCACAGTGTTAGCAACAGTGCTGTCTCGATATGTGAAACCGTATATCTGTGTGGACTGAACATCACTGCCCCCCATCTTCCTCTCTGTTTTGGGTTCCATGTTGTAAAGAATCCCCTGTAAAATACAATATAAATGTATTTCTTTTTTACATAAAAGCCTATAGTGTATATAAGCTCTACCTTGTGGATTTGTACAGTTACCTCAGTGATAGTAGTTCCCTGAGTTGTGCAATTAAGCATCCTTCCTGTCTTTAAAATAGCCTAGGATGAAAGACAAAAATGAGTCATGTTGCCATATGTGTGATTGTTTCACTGCCTCATAACTACTTGAATGATTCAAACAAGACTATGACGACTTCATGAATGGCAAACACACAGAAGCGTTGGTTGTCTTGATTTGCCTTGTAGAACACCCACCTGCAAAATCAAACTGACAATCCAAAGGTTGTGATTTGATACCTGCTGAATAACTAACGTGTATGCATTTCCTTGCCCTGCCTTTCGTAATTACCATCTGTCAATTGCACTGGAGAACACTTTCCCAATCACCTCCCCTGTCAAACCCAGTCCATTTACTTCACAATAACGCTTGACTTGTGAATGAAAATCTTATCACAATCTCTAATGGAAAATGTGATCTGAACCACACCGTTATAGATCCAGCTTTGTACTCATGACTAGAAATGCAACTATGTTTACAGAAAATGAACACGATTGCCTCAAAGTTTGGAGAGAACCAGTTTCTCCAATTCTAGGCCCCTCCCTGAGACATTGTATGAGAAAGACCAAAAGTCACAACATCTGAGGGCATGTTTGAGCTTTTACGATTTTAATGATAAGAGACTGGCTGTGTCCCTTTTTTTATTAGAATATTTGGGACTTAAAATGCATTTGCCCACCTACATTACTGCTGGGCACGCAGAGTGGCTAATAGACACACCAGCTTGAGTCCACCCAGCTCTCTCCTTCTCTTATTTTCCAGTCTATTGCTCATCATTCGACTGCCTCATTTAAGCGCCTCTCCCCTCTTGGCGGGAGGTGGTTCTTCTGCAACTCCATTAGCTAAAAAGGGTGGCCGAGAAATCTGCAGGATTGCACCAACTTTCAAGGACTTGCCGCTTGCTATAGTTACTCCTGAAATTCTATTCTCATTCTGTCCCTTCAGAAAATGATGCCGGAACAATAAAGGTTCAGTTTGCTTCACAAGAACTAGGTCGAGTGATTTCAACCTAAAGGCAACAATAATAAAACATATTCTAAATGGCAACAGTGGCAGCTGGGGTCAAAAAGTATTCCATTGCTGCCTCCTTTAGCCTGCATAAAGGGCGTTTCACACAGGAGGCGTTTGTCGCCCCTGGCAATGCATTCTCAATGGAGAGGCAAGCGGGCAGAGAGAAGGCGCAGCGTTCTGTCAGGCGGCACGACAAGCGGGCACACTCCGTTCCATGCTCGTTGGAATAGTTGAGAACTGTTTATCTTTTCGACGCAGCGGTTGAAAAATCACAATAGCGCTCCTCCGCCCGTCACTTCACATGGGGAGCACAACGTGATCCCACGGGGCCAGGCGACAACATGAGTGGAATGTTGCCTACCGTGTGGAATGGCCATTACACTGATCTCTTTCCTACAAATTAGGATTAAGGTACATGCTTCTGGATAGTCTCTTCTTGAAAGGATTATCGGTGTCGCACACACATCAAGTCCCTAAAGTAGTTGGCTGAAGAATAAAAACAAGTGAGCTACAGTGAGAAGATTGAACTGTGCCCTAACTTCACACCATTGGTCACCTGCCCATCGCCAGTGTAAAAGTGAGCGTGATTGTCCGGGATTTCAGACACTTTTAGACCATCCTGCAAAGCATACTGGCCTTCAGTGGTAAGATAGATGTTCAGATCCTTTATCAAGTCTAAAAGTAACAAAGCAAGAGCAAGAAAATAAAAAGTAAAAGTGAAGAATTATTAATCGCTAAAAATACATAAAGTATCAAAAGTAAAAGTTCTGTTTCTGCGGAAAAATTGCTGATATTTATATGTATGACATTTGTGGAGCTGTTTTCAGTTTAAGGAATTCTCTTATATTTGATGTTTTTAAAATATTAAATAATATATTTAATAATAATGTAAATTAAATAATTCTTTAAAATAAAATTAAACGTGATAATGTCTTTTTGTTGGAGCTGATCTAAGAAATATTTGAAAAGATACTCGAAACAAATATATGTCTAATGAAAATACTCAAATACTACTAAGTAGTACAATTACCTCTTAATGTTAAGCACAGTACATGAATGAATGAATCAAATTAAAATAGCCTTAAGGTGTCAACACACTGCACACCGCGGCGCGGCGAGTTTACATAGAAAGTCAATGTATTTCGAGCGCCGCCGCGCGAATGGGCAGAAGTTGAAAATATTGAACTTTTTGCCGCCGGCCGCGCCGCGATAGCCAATCAGCGTTGAGCTCCTCCCGACGTCACTCACTTCGGGACGACTGACAGAGGAAATTAAGATGGATGAAAACATAATAGTCACAGTTTGCTCCCATAAGTTCTGTGAATAGCCTCTGTGCCTGCTGTGTACAGCTATCAGTTTTGCTTTATGAACCAAGTTAGCACCATTTAGCTTGGGTAAAGCACCATCAGCACAGCAGACTGGTGCTCTCAGCACCGGTTAGCACCAGCGCCAGCATATCCCCAGAGCCCCAGAGTAGGAGAAGGCTACTCTGGTCGGGCGGCGGGCGGCGGACACAATATGACCCAATATGATCACGCGGCGCGGAACCTGCGATTTGCACGGCCAACTGCCGCACTGCGGAGTGCAGTGTGTTGGCACCTTTAGTCAGCATTCTGCATGTTATTTGGAGACAAATATAAAACTTTGGCATTTTATTTTCACCTGTGTTGATACTGCACACATATAGCCTGAGTTGGTAGTCAACAGGCCTGTAGTCCACTTTAGCGCTGCCCGTATTGTCAGACAAAGTAGTATTCTGACGAGACTTTTGTCCAACAGTGCCTACCAATACTGAATTGCATTTTGTACAAAGTTCTTGATGGCAAACTGTCAGCTCAGTCAGGCTTTGCGGCTCCGCATGTTTACCCGACGGTTAAGCTCCTTATCACATCACTTCTTATTGCCTGACATATCTGCGTACACAACAGGCATTGCATGTACTGTTACAATAATGTGGCAGTGGCTCACTTTGAACAGCTGGGACGCATTGAGGAAAACATTTCTGTATTGGCTAAAGGGCCAGTAGCAGCTATCTACTTATAGCAGTTATAACTCCACTGAATCAAATATTGTTACCAGATGGTTATGCGCACACGCGTCATTAGGTGAAATTAACACTTGGTTGTTGTGGTACCAGGGTCTGTGAAGAGAAAATTCACATACCATATTGTCTCGTTCTCTGCTTTGGTGTTAGCAACAGACTCCTATACCATCTAACAGGCCACACTGAAACTGTGATGTACTGACGCAAAAGCCCTCAGGTGTACAGAAAGTCATCTCCGCCCACACTCTGTACTGTGAAGAAAACTATAGCCAATACCAACAGAGCACTAAAAATGACCAAACAAGAATATACACACCAAGAAAGGTATACTGACCCCTTCAGATTATCCAGCATGAATCATACATTTCTTCCTCCTGAAAGCATGATACCCAAGTCCACGGCTGTCCAAACATGCCCCTTTAAATCCCCTCTGGAATAGAAACACCTGCTTATGGATTTACGTTGTTCCCGCACGCACGGATTTCACGATCAAAGGGGGGTACTCCAGCCCAACTGCTGCCATAGAGGCTTTACCGCCTTTGCACACACACACACACAGCCGTCCATGTACATTGACACTGATGCGTGCAGGGTTTAATGTGATTTCCCTGTTCTGCTTGTCAGCGTAACCTCATGGAAAGCATGTGGACTCATTTAGATTATTTATCTGTGGATCTGTGGAAAGTGCGTGTGATGGGATTTTTTCACCGCAAGTCTAAAAGCTGGGAGGTTTTGGCATATAACGTATCACAAGCGCAAAGCTAAAAAAAGACCAGAGTGAACTTGATTTGCAACATCTTGATTGATGAGCCAATCTCTACACTACAGTATTAAGCCATAGGGCTGGTGTTCAGAAATACTTGAGGCATACAAGCTCAATCCACTGACTCCATATATGTGCCCTCTTAACGGTTCAAATTCTTACCAGTCACGGACCAAATTCTCTCTCACACTCACTCACTCACTCACTCACTCACTCACTCACTCACTCACTCACTCACTCACTCACTCACTCACACCTTTTTATAGTAGTTAATAGTTATATGAATGTATCCTAGTTTCATCCAATATATACAGTACACACACACACACACACACACACACACACACACACACACACACACACACACACACACACACACACACACGCACACATGGTGGAACAAAACCAAACCATCTTGTACTTCTTCTCTCATGTTATAACTGGTATACCACTCAGCGCTCATGCCATCAAATAGATGACATTTCCAGCAGCAGAACTATAAAAAAAAAAATATGGTGTTGTGTGCTCTGGCAGTTTCTCACATGAAGTGTCAAGCGACAGGGGAACTGTAACCTCTGTGTGCCGGAGTCCCAGCACACAGGCGGAATTTGCACACTGGAAACAGCGTGAGAATAATGAGGAGCGAAGGAGAGGAAACAGGTTTCTCTGTTTGATCAAGGGGCTGAGGTCAAATTATTCATTCAAATGGCTTTTGCTGCAAAGTGCATCCAGGAAACTACTCCTGCAGATGCATGAACTCCAAGACACACAAATATCTCACCGCTGTGCTGCTGACAGTCTGTGCCTGGAAAAAAAACACATTTCCTCCAACCCTTATTTATTTGATGTTATTCATAGCAGTGGCCAAATAACAATATAACACTTCTCTTCCACTTTCAGCTGGTCATAGTAGCATTTTGCACAATACACAATCAAGGAATACGCTACTTGAACATATGAACAATGAGCTAAGAGGCATGAAAATACAAATATTAACAACACATCACAAATTGGATGAATAATGTGTACCTATAATAATACAAAAAAAAACAATAGAATACCTTCACTATATTGGCCCTTCATTTAATTTTATTTAATGTTTATTTTTTTGTGGGGAAATTATTGCATATACTGTTAAAAAGGGAGATTTGTATTTAAAGGTCACCTTTTATACAAAGGCACTTTTTCAGAGTTAGGGTTAACATTCATCTGGGTCCCAGGTATTACTGGAATGAGAAAATGAGAAAGGAGAAAAACAACCCTCTCTCTATTTCTCCACCTCTCCCATTATTAAAACATGTATACAAAAACACTTATCAGATTTCTTTCCCCATATGATGTCATTAGGGAGGCTCTGAAACAGAGTGTTCCAGTACAGGGTTTTGTGGACACCACACCATGAAAACAGGTTCTAGTAGAAACACATTCCAATACAATTCTGAACCTGACAATAAGCATCATATGTGACCTATCCCTGTATGATTACTAGTTGTTCTGAAATAAAGATGTCTCTCTTGATTTTGAATGAGTTTATTTAAACAAGAAGTTATACAGTTTTCTTTTGTTTATTTGTGTGCATCTGGTATGTCACAGTAAGACTGAAATATGTTAGGAATGGATAATGTGGATACAATTAAAATCAGGGTTGTTAAAATAAGACCTTGTTTTGGGTCAATCAATAAAAGAAAAAAATATTGTGTCAAACAAATGATCAATCACACTCTATAATGCCCCAAGCCACTCTCAAACAAACATTCAGACGCAAACTGTCCACACATATACTAACTCAATTGCTCAATGTATTGCAATAGACTGCAGGACAAATTCAGCAGTATAGAGGACGAGCGGACAGGGGGGGTCAATAGAGGCTTTACAGATGACTAGCTCTGAAACAATTTATAAGCCGCTATCAAGAAATACTATTATGTCCAAAATGAATATCGAAAAGAGAGGGCAAAAGATGATGTATTGGCAGGAGCCCAATATGACTGCAAACATCATTTACTGTGAGTCACAGTCATTTTCTGGAACAGATTGATAGTCATTACGATGTCAAGGATAAAATGGGAAACTTGGACTTGTATCCATCATTGTTTTTGCTGAGATATTTTAGAATTTTTTGAATTACCTCCATAAAAATGCATTAGAGTTGACCGTGAAACATAGTTCTGAATACAGGGGAAACCAAAGGAGATGGTGACATTTAAAGCTCCCATATTATACACTTTTCGGTACTATTATACACCATATTATATGGTCTTAGTGGTCCCTAATACGTTTTTCTTTAATTGTTTGCTGAAAAAAACTTTCAGATAATTTATTGTACTATGCTGATCAGCTAATCTCACAATGGCCTATTTTTTAAAAAGAGCTGCAGCTCCTCTCGTAAATATACATTTTTTGAGCTGCCCCCGCCCCCTGTCCGGAAGCGAAGCCAGATACGCCTCGCCCTTTGTCTGTCAGGGCCGTGGACCAATAAGAAATAGGGGTGTGGGCTGCACAGTGGAAGCTTCTGGCTTTCCAGTTTGTGAGGTCAGAAAAGGGGACAATTCTCACTGGAGTATATTGGGGGGTTTCAGAAAGGGGGAGTTTCAGGGAGAGTGAGAACAGGAGAGATTGTTATTTTTTTAAATATTTTGGCAGTCTCTAGGCACACCGTGGACCCATGGATATGTTAGAACACATTTAAAAAGTGCATTTAGCATAATATGTGACCTTTAAAGGTTGAGTCAGGGACTCTAGATTATGCCTATTGTCAAAATCAGTGAATATCTTCTCACAATCTGATACATGTATGTACTGTGTGTGTGTGTGTGTGTGTGTGTGTGTGTGTGTGTGTGTGTGTGTGTGTGTGTGTGTGTGTTTGTGCGTTGACAGAAATCTGTTGTTAATACACAGCCTAGGCTCTGTAACCTGGTATGTAAACAAAGGGGGCCAACTGTAGCTAACAACATGCTCATTTTCTTTTCAGCACACACACAGTACGGACAGGTAGTAGATTGTGAGGAGATATACTCTGATTTTGACAACAAGTGTTTGCTGAACAATCGCTGAACCCACCTTTATAGTGTATTATGTCTATTCATTGAGTCACCCATTATCAAAATCAATTTGGATGGAATGCGTCACAAGACAAATATTGATATGTGTAATTAATTCAGATGGATTAATCACAATGCATGCAATTCATTAAATAAATGGTATTAATCCCTTGACAGCTCTTGTATTGTACAGTTGGCTTTAAATTACTCTCTTCAAAAACTCGGACTCACTTGAGATTCTTTGCATTTTACACCGTGTTGGGTGTCACTGTATTTCCAGATCCCAACAATTAATATGCTCAGTGCAATATTATAAATAAATGTTGTATTTCAAAATAAAACTCAAATTGTAACAAAATGTTGCGAGCCACTATTGTTGATTCTGATGATCAAATCCAAATACTTTTAAAGCCCCTATCTAATCATTTTAGGGGCAAAACTATCTTAAAGCCTACAATCGTTTATTGACATTCAAATGCATATTTTCTAAGGAGCCAAATGGCTACCTCGTTCTTTTGACCATTGTGTTTTGCTAGTTTAACAAAACAAGACAGCCAAACAACTCCTGATATGTTCTGGGAAGCCAACCCTAAGCTCTTCTATTACTGGGCAATTGTAGTCATCAAAATAAACTCTTCCAAGATGTTCACTTTGATGTTCTCTTTTCATAAAGTAAGTAGGCCAGTCTTTTCCAGTAGTTTTCTGTGGTATCTTTACAATGCTACATCTTTAGCTTGCATCCGCTGTCACTGAGTAAAGCCAACACATGTATTGCGACATACATTATATGGTGGTGTGCCTTTGTCTGGCGTAGTTACTGAGACACCAAGAGTCCATATGCCTGTGTCCCAATTACACTGACATTAGCACACATATGTTCATCCAGCAGTAACATATGGGGGACTCTGTGTACATGCAAACATGGACATAATTCCCCCACTTGCACGTGTCACGTCACTGCTCTTTGCACCGCACACCATCTCAACAATCACAATGGATCTAAGGGCCTATCCGCCTGCGACTCTCTCTCCACGTGAGCTTCATGAGTCATGTGCCATGGCTCTTCTCATTAGGCTAATTCACGGCTTAAGTCGGTGGCCAGCTTTAAATCCTAAGCTTTAAGAGCCGCACTATGTGGCACAAAGAGGTAATGAGGGGTGAATCTACTGTGTAATGCCACTGAAATACGTCCAGCGGGCCTGTAGCCAGTGTCTTCATTAAGCCTTACCTACTCACCTCGAGGTTGCCAGTTAAAAGGTGCCAGTGCCCATGCAGCGGCCACCTGTTTCTAAAGGCCCCAAAGGCTGGCTGTGGATAAGCAAAAGTGTTGCCTTCTGCTCTCAGAAGTCAAAAGCCTCCCATTGCTCTTAGTCTGTATAACAGAACACACCATAGATCTACAAGTGGACCTTCTAGGCTAGGGGATTTGCTGAGCTATCATTGGACAAGCTCATCATCTTTATTCATCATCTTTATTTCACTTGTTTTTTTTTAATCCAACCTCGGAACGTTGCGGGGGGGCCTTCCCCTTTTTCTTTTTGGCTCACTCTCTTCCTTCAGGCTAACCCCCCAAATTGAGCCTAAGCTCGGCAGTCAGAAAAAGAAAGCAATTTGTCAAAAGGGCGGTGGAGGGCTCTCGTCTAATGTTTCATTAAATTATCCCTATTCGCTCGCCCCTGCTCTCTATATAGTAAAGCCTCTTACTGGGATTTCAAGCAGAGGGGGCCGAGAGGTCAGTTATTACAAACAGATATTTCTTTTCAGCGGCGGATGGTTAGAATGTTAGCGAGCCACTCCAGCTGGGGTTGTGAAGGGTCAAGTCTTTGTTTTCAGCATCATACGTGGCCCCAGTGCCCTCCCAGCTGCCTGCTACAGGCTGACACTGGCAATTAGCAATGTGAACTACACACAGCGCGCTTGCTCTTTTTTGTTGGCTAGGCGCATAAGTCTTTTGCTTGCACATAATTATTTTTCATGATTGTAATTAGATTTGTTGCGTAGGGAAGCTCATTAATTTTGCATGTGCATACATGCAATGGTATGCTCTCTACTCTCAATTGAGTGTGTCGCTATTATGATGAATCATAAACCACCGCCTTGCACTTAACCCCCCTAACGTGGAATTGTCAAATGAGTTTGAAGTTAGCAATAGCAAACTGACCTCTTCATTGTACTGCTGTCGATTGCTTGACCCTTTTCCTCATTGTCTGGTTAGTTGTGAGATACATGTCTTCTTTCTTACTAGTATCATTAAAAAGGTCCAACATGTACATTTAGGTGTTTATTTTACTAAACTTGGCGTCTGTAGTATATTTCTTAAAACTAATAAAGGCTGTATCCAAAGTCCGCTTTTGACACCACAATATGTTGTAAAAATTAAATAAAGATTTGAACTCTGGATTTATCCAATAACTAGATTGCTTGGTTTTTACAGAGATGCAAATTAATACATATTTGAATATGTATTCAAACATTGCTGAACAATTGTTGAACAAAACATAATTGTTATGCCTAGTAGTTTGTAAGTCATTCACTTAAAATCATCATGAAGATATCTATAAGTTAAACATGATTCCCCTACTCACCTGCAATGCCTTATAACAGAGCCGTTAGCATCTGTGAAAGCTGTACACCTGCTATGGCTAACGTAGCATGTCTCCAGGCAGTTGTTGGTGTTTCTCACAGTTTGCTTATCAAAAACAGCAACAAGCGCACATAAAGCCAGAGGCAAACTGGCATGTCTGAAGACGAAAGCGAATGCTGCTTCGTGTAGCTAACACATCACACACTGGAGCACATTTATAATGAATTACTACTGCTAACC
This sequence comes from Ammodytes marinus, assembly GCF_949987685.1. NCBI lineage: Eukaryota > Metazoa > Chordata > Actinopteri > Uranoscopiformes > Ammodytidae > Ammodytes > Ammodytes marinus. The sequence goes on from NC_137219.1 coordinate 23,301,732, forward strand.
ATCTGCATGTGAGTGAGTCACGTAAGGTCCTTAAACTCTAGTGTGTTTTTGGAGGAAAGTGTTGAATCTGTGAGACATAATATAAGATAACCCAAATTTGTATAGCTGTTTTACCGACCAAAATGTTTCTTTCACACACACATTTCCACTAGTAGAAGCCAAACAGGCATGCAACACTGTCGCCCCGATTCAGTGCATTTTGCAATGGTGCACGCAACCATAATGGATTCATTCATTTCAAATGAATGACCTCGCATTCGAGAGCAATGCATGCCATGTAGGATCGTGCATTAGCGTTGGTGGCATGCGCTGTGTGTCTCCCCCACTTTGTTTGCTGTATTTTAAAATCCTTCCAACTTTTTGACCTAAATCGGAACACTATAGTTTCACATTATTTTGCCCTGATCTTTGTGAGCACACCATGTATGTTGGTGTCTTCCACCTGCATTAAGGCAAGCCACTGCAGGTGAACAGGGTAAAACATTTTACTCTAAGATATAATAATCATGAATAAGATATAATCATGAATATTTGCCAGTTGATAGCTTACATTTAAAAACTTCTTTTATGTATAACAATTTGTATAGATTTTCTTTGAATAGATATGCAAATGTGGCGATTTCTAACTATATATGCGTACATTTGCAAATAAAGCCAGAGTTACAACATATAAGTGCCCATAGAATAGATTTTGGATACGGCCTGTTTCCATTTTATGAATTAGAAAAATACAATGCGCAGTATAATTGTTTCTAATAAATCAGACGATAAACAACATGTGAACAAATCCTTCTGTGATAAACCTTCAAAAATTGTGCTTAGAATGATTATGGAAAGTTAAGTTGATGGAAGTGCTTTAGAAGTTGGGAGTTATGGTTCGGAGTGTTGAAAAAAAACTTAATTTTGAGATAATGGCAGTTAAAGATGGTTGTATAGGAGAAATATACAGACGCAAACAGACAAGGTTAAGTTGAATAAACACCTAAATGTACATTTAAGACATCTTCTTTTATACTAGTATTAAAGAAGACATGTTATGGAAGCAAACTAGAAAAAATCTAGAAATTGATCTGTGCTTGAAGAAACTACTCTGCCTGTGGTGTCTCGCTCTAAGCTGATCAGCTAATTAACTATCACACCTACTAATCAGCTAAAGTACATTTCAATACCACTCTTACTTGTTAACCGCATGCAGGGATATTTCTTCTTTATTCTCTTCCCACTATGGTGACTTAACCCATTCTATTGATGGAAGAACAACAGTATTATAGCCCTTTGTCTCTCACTATTGACTGTACAATTACTCAGGGCTCTTTAAAACCTCCACCTTCTCATGCAAGCGAGAGGAGCAAGGAACATCGCACCATATTCCGATGCAAATACAAACACATTGGTTCTGCGACCTTGGATATTTCCCTTTACACAATATTGCTTGTGAGACCCGCATAGCAATCCAAAGTGTGCCGACTTGCTGCATATGCTGACGTGGTTACAAAGTTTTATCATCCAAAATGGATCGCACGTAGCCGCCCCTAATACACCTCGACAGATTGTATCGCCGTCACACAAAAACAGGAAGGATTCAGAGAAATGTGTTATGTGCCACCATGATGAGATTTGCATTTGCTTTTTGAGTGAAACGTCTTAAGAACTATTGGAGGTGAGCCGTGAAATATGTTGGCATGGCTGTGTGGACTTTTTTGTTTTGTTCAGAAGGGAAAATATGAGAAGCGCAGTCTGAATCCGTCTCACTGACGCTCCCAATAAAGATACAGCACAAAATGAAAAGGAAAATGTATTTTTGTGTGAACGGATATATACAGTTTGCTCAGGCAGATAAGATCATAGAGGGAATATTGAATGGTACTATTACCTCCAGGCAGATAAAAAAAAAAAAAAAACTCTAGGATAGTTATATGGACAAAAGCATTTATTAATGCATTATGTTTTCCTTTTTTCTACCTATTGTTGTTGAGTACATTTAAGGAATATAAGAATTTGGCACGATGACTAAAAGAATGCCTGAAAACCAGTAAAACATTCATAAACATGTACTATTTCACCCTCTCAGTTGCTGTGTGCCTGGGGCTGTATTGTCAGTTGTATTTTCCCTTTGAAAGGCAGCCAAACCCGAGATGGATCCAGCAGTGAATGCCCTTTAAACCAGACTCCTTCTGCAGGCTGCTTCCTTGTATCTTCTGACCTTTTTGTCACTAGCTATTGCTTATGTATGTGTTGCTGCTCGGCAGACTGGACAATTCAACTGTTGCTTTGCTCTGAGGGACAGTATTATAGAGCCTCGCGGTTGTGGCAAAAAAGCACTGTATGTTTAGCTTTTTGCCATACTCTCCCGCTGAAGAAAAGGCGACAGAAACCATTCGTGTAACTGCGTGTATTTAACAGCAAAGGTCGCTCATCCAGGTTAGCTTACATATGGCAAAACAACGTAGTAATTAAAAGTCCCATGAGTGTTTAGTGATGTGGCAAAGTGTATGTGTTGACCTGCTCCCCTTGACAACCAGTGTTTGAGCTAAGCTAACCTGGATGAGCCAACTCTGTCCATGTCTATATAAAAAAATTGCACGCATCAGATCCAGGAACAGTTTATGTCGCCTTTTTCTTGAGCCGGAGTGTGAGGCGAAAAAAGCTACAAATGAAAAATGTTGAACTATTCATTTAATGAAATGGCTGCTTTTTTTTTCTCTTGTTTGAATAATAAGAAATAACTCAAGCTAAAGTAATGCTTCTGCCTAAAAAAAATGATCGAACAAGTAAATAATGCTCTTGACAGTCAAATCATGAGCAGTGTGCAGTCAAGTCTTATCGTCATCCAACATGTCCTGAAGGCTCTCAACATACTCGGAGACACTCAAAAAAATCATCAGCATATCAAGTCAGGCACTAGATGTTGTATTTGAACAGAACTTGTTGGCTTACAGGTTGCTTTTAAAAGCCACTCTGCACAGCACATTTTGCTCACTTCTCACTCGGTTTAGTGAGTGTCATTTTATTTGGCAAACAGACACGTACACCACCCACATACACAGCAGCTGTTTTGGCCTCACCAGACACCCTGGAACCATGGGAATTTAATCTAATCTACGCTGCTCTTGGATTCACTTAAACGTTAAAACGGTTGATCGATGTCTGATGGGGTTTTTTTTTTTTTTCGTCGCCCTTTGGAAAGCGCTCTAAAAAGATTACAATTTCGAATCCCAGGAGAACCGTTCCTCAAAGAGTATCAGACAACTAAAAGCACAATTTGATTTCCTTCATATAAAGTCACTCATCTAAAAAGAAGCAATTTACACGTTTTGTCTGGTTTCTCTGGTATTCATCTGTGATAATGGCTCTGCAGAAGCATTGTTTCAAAGAGGTGTTGATGTTGAACACAATTCTCCACATTCCATAACGTTAAATTATTATATGTATGTTGCACATTATCTAAAAAATATCTCATAGAAAACAAAATATATAACTATTAATCTATACCTTTTATAGTAGTTAATAATTATATAAATGTATCCTAGATGCATCCAAAATATACAGTACACACACACACACACACACACACACACACACACACACACACACACTTCTTATTTAGACTTGTGTGCCTCTGAAATGCATATATACAGTATTTTCCATTCTGCCTGTGGACATTTTCCAGCTCCTGCCAGCTCATAGCTGTAGCCTTGACATTTGTGTGGTTCTCCGATTCAATTTGAGGAAAGTTGCCCTTTTAGTCGCACGCACGCCAGTATGAATCTTAAAGTGTATTAAAACCAATGTGCTTAAATTTAAAATGCGCTATAAAGATCATGCTGTATAATGGCTGCAGCATATCCCCCATGGCAACAGCCTGAGATTTCTATTCCTAAACTATGCAGCTGTGTAGTAAAAAAATACCCATGTGGGTTAAGGAGTAATACACCCTATAGCAATGTTGCCCTAAGCATTTAGAGCACGGACTAATACACCTCTATATAGATTCAGACACGGTCCTGCCTTCGTTTGCTCTGGCAATGTAATGTGATGTTAACCCTCCTGGGAGTCATTCTTGACATTGCAGTACATTTAATCTGATCACCTTGGAACAATCTACAATGCAGTCACAGCTGCAACAACTAGGTCGGTATACACTACATTTCCCTCTATACAGAGCACAGCATTCACGGTAACAACATATACACCCACAAAAGCCAGCAAACACTCACAAGCCGTGCTCAAACACAAAGTTGCTTTTGATGATCCAACATTTAGCCAGCATAAAAACATTCCATTAAGGGACGGTTTTTGTTTGGCTCCTATCATGTTCAGCTTCTCTAATGTGGTGGTTAGTTCACTGTACCTTATATATGTATATATACCTCAGAATGTATTTATTTAACTGGTCAACCGCAATGTGTGTACTGAACCACAATCAAGCTATGTACTGTATCTGTCTGATCTTAATGAGCTCAGGCAAGTCTGTGAATCTGGCCTGACCATGGGAATGGATTAGACTTCAGTGAAGGAAGATGCTTGATGGGATCAAGTTGACTGCAACACTGGCTTCTATTCAATTATTCCTATACAGGCCACTATCTGAGGCTTGGATTTTTATTATTGTTTATTTATTTTTTGGTGTGTGCATGTGTGTGTGTGTGTGTGTGTGTGTGTGTGTGTGTGTGTGTGTGTGTGTGTGTGTCTGTCTGTGTGCGTGTGTGTGTGTGTGTGTGTGTGTGCGTCTGTCTGTGTGTGTGTGTGTGTGTGTGTGTGTCTGTGCGTCTGTCTGTGTGTGTGTGTCTGTGTGTGTGTGTGGGGAGGGGGGGTGAGGAGGTTTGAAGGCTCTTGGCTTTTTTACAATGAACACACTCGATCTGTATCAACATATGCTATCATCTCTTTCGCAGACTCTCTGCAATGTGAAAATCATATTATCAGCCCTAATGCACCCTCACTGTCACAACCCATCTGCCCACTATGCCCTCTAACCATAACTCCGTGGCTACAGAAAAGAACACATCGTGAAAACAATCCAACTAGTTTCACTTTCATACTCTTGTATTTTTAAAGACACACACACACACACAGAAACAAATACTGCATTGTGCCCATGCGGTGTTACTGTGCACTTTAAGTGGAGAGGGCTTTTTCAGGACCTTGGACAGCGACCTTTACGCTGAGTGGGAAGCTGCCCTATGAGAGGTCATTAGTGTCCAACAATATATCATCCATCAGCTGATTCAGCTTTATACCGCTCATTTCCTGTCCGGCTACATCCCCTACATACACAACCCATCTTCTCAGCAGAATGTAACACCACTCCACTGACCTATTCAACTGGGAGTGCAGTTGACTGTTCTGCTGGGTATTGGTGGAGAAATCACAGTAGTCCAATTAAAAAGATATATATATATATATATATATATATATATATATATATATATATATATATATATATATATATATATTAGTGGTGGGCCGATAACGGCGTTAACGGCTGCGTTAACGCCAAACTCTTATCGGGCGATAAAAAAAATATCGCCGTTAATCTCTTAATTCCACCTCCTGTTCGGCTCAGGGGAGATGCTGTTCGCCGTCGGGGTGAACCCCCTTCCGCACGTGAAGGCTCGCTTCACGTGCGGGAAAGCTATAGTGTGAGCGGCCACAGCTTGTATTTTGGTCATATCTAACACTGGACTGCAGGCCTATATAAAAGTGTTGTACCTTTGCTTTCTTTGGGTTAAAAAAAACTCCATCAACTCAGTATCCGTCTAGTCCAAAAAAACTCTGTCAGCTGCTGCTGCAGACGGTGTGCAGACGTGGTCGGAGAATCGGCATCGGCGCATCAACAGTCATTCAATGCAGCGGCAGTAATCATACAACCGAACGGTGTAGAAAGTCCCGTCAGTTAAAAATAGTGATCCAGATTTTAAATCCATGTTAAAATCGGAAGGATATAAAGCTAGTTAGCTTAAAAAAAGTAGCAAACATGTCAACTGTGATGTGTTCAGGCCGGCTCAGTAATATGATTGATGTGTTCAAATGCAACACAAAAAAAAAGAAATTTGAGATTTTGGCGAAACTTGTTTTCCCAGCAAGATAAAATAGATAGTAAAGATGGAATGGAATTATGACCTGTTTAATGTCCTATCTAGAGCTATGATCATATCAGCAATTAAAGCAATAATACAAGTTCTATTTCAACAAAATAATTGAAAATTATCAATTTTGATATCAATAAAGACTTGGATCGTTAAGGAGTCTTGAAAATGGTATCAATATCAATACAAATTAACTCTCCTGTCATCTGAGAGAAATTAAGATGATTTAATTTTTTTAACCGTTAGTATTTACCGGTTAAAAATATTATCGGTTGACTGGTTTACCATGGACATCCCTTATACTGTATAAATGTATATCATACATTGTATGTTTTTTTTTGTGTTATCCCAGTTAAGTTTATTATTAATTTTTTATCATTTAATATTACTTTTAATAGTTCCGGGACGTTGGAGCAATAACCTGGTGTTTTGACACTTCAGTGTGCACTGTGAATTTGAAGTAATGTTCAGTTTTTGAATAAAGATGCAGCATTTACAAATGTTTATTTTTTTTATCCGATTCATCGATTAATCGAAAAAATAATCGACCGATTAATCGATTATTGAAATAATCGTTAGTTGCAGCCCTAAACAATTCATCGTTACCTCTTATGGCCTACAGTTCAAAGTTCATGTTTAACTGAATAAACAGTTTGTAAACACAAGTACATCTTGTTGAACATTATTTATTTTCATCACCAATTATCATAGTAGAACAGCTTCCTCAAGCAGTTTGTGATGCATGTTGGAAACAGGAGATGAGCCCCTGGTCTGATGCGCCACCTGGCTTGAGAAACACGTTCTCAAAGACTTACTTTGAGTCATTATTTAGGAGCACACGCATATTATGAATGAATTCAAATGAGCCATTTTAATCTAGATTAATCTAGATTAATTTCAAAATTAATCTAGATTAATCTAGATTAAAAAAATTAATCTATGCCCACCTCTAATATATATATATATATACACAGGGCTGTACAGTGCGACAGTTTTGATCGCATTTGCTCCTGAAATTGATCACGTGCGATGATGAATACAAATCCATTCGCACTCGTGCGACAGCTTGCTAATGAGGAGAGGCTGTCTTTGAAGCACAGAGGAGCGCTGCACAACACTGCTTAGAGGGCTCTACATTAACACTGCGGGTAAATGAGTCTTAGGCAAGTAAGTTATTGAGTCCACCCTCCACTTTGGCTGGTGAAAGATATGTGTCCTCGGGATCTGTGCTCGTGCAGCGATTCTAGGTATAAAAACTTCACCTACGGCAATTACCGGAAGGAGACGGCACATTACCGCAGTTAAGTTAGCGCGTGTACAAACAGAACATTTCCTGTGCGCCTTCACATTAAAAGCCTGTTACTAGCCAAACGTGAGTTGACTTTTATTTTGAAGCCGGTAAGAACAGAAAGTTAGCGCTTTTTTCTAGCTTGAAAGGCAACTCATTCAGCTGCAGCGAGCAGTCAACAGTAGCCTAGTCTATTTAAACAAAGTTTTAAATAGGCCACTGAAAAGCTACTCCCAACACATTCACAACAACCTATTTAATTTATCCTAAAGGGGCGACTGTGGCTCAGGTGGTTAAGCTGGTTGGCCAATGATCCTAGGGCTGGCGGTTCGATCCCAGCCCGGCCACTTGTGTCATGGTCGTTGTGTCCCTGGGCAAGACACTTCACCCACCTTGCCTCGTGTGAATGTGTATGACTGCTGTATGTTTGAGGTGGTGGTCGGAGGGGCCGATGGCGCTGAATGGCAGCCTCGCTTCTGTCAGTCTGCCCCAGGGCAGCTGTGGCTACTATGGTAGTTTACCACCACCGGTATGACTGTGTGTGAACGAATTGTCTGGAACCCTGTAAAGCGCTTTGAGTATCATGAAAGGCGCTATATAAATCCAAGCAATTATTATTATTATTATTATTAAATTGTACCAATATGCATACTTATTTTATTTAATAGGCTATGTTTAATGTTTTAAAGTTTGGTTTTAATTAACAGAAGGACATTTTAATAATAATAATTCTGAATCAGCAAAAAATTGCAATTGGCAGGTTAGATTCTTTTTTCTAAATTGCAATCAGTGCACCCCTATTCATTTTTCCATAATTATTACTGCACACACTAGGATATAATATTAATTGAGAATCTCAAATGAGACCAAGATGACAGGCTCAAAGGTAATTAAAGCGAAATGCAATGGTTAAGGTTATGCAAGTTTTCGATCATACTTTGTGTGCTACCAAATTTATTTCAGTGCTACCACCTAAAAAAATAAGCGTACAGCCCTGATATATATATATATATACATATACACACACACATACCCCAAGGTCAACATTACAATATCATAAGGGTTATCTATTTATCTGAAAGGAAACATTTTCCAACTATTTCCACAGCTCAGTACTTCTGACCACAACTACTAAACACTATTAATTTTCCACATATTTGAGAAGAACCTACAGAGGTAATCTTTGTGCATGTATCATTTATAATTGTAGAAAATAGTAAGTATGTGTATCAGTAAATGTGTACTCGTGGACAAAAATGCTTTAGGAATTGCAAAATAAAATGTCCCTCTCCAGTTCCACTTTATCAAATTACCGTCGCTATGCAATGCATCACAAAATATAATTTGCCAAACTTTTTGCTACTTTTCTTGCCGTGACTAAAGTACAAAACACATTCACACAACCATATTAAAGAATGTGAAGTCATGGACACAACTTGCAAATCGGTATGTGAATTTGTACAATGGGAATTCAATGTCAATCACTACAACTGCTTGAATATGGCGCTATAAGTCACACACCTCCATAGGAGACTAAGTTTCATTGTGATTCCGGCATTGGAAGGGACTCCCCTTTCTGTCTTTTTTTGTGTTTTTAATTCATCCATTACTAAATGTCAGACAGTATCTCATTAGCTGAGGCTTCACAACACCCTGGGGCCCTGTGTTAGCTGTCTGACACAGCGGGTGCGTAAAGGGCAGACAGCCTATTGTCACAACGTGGCTATTAAAACATCAGACTATCAGCTTCTCTGTTAGGTGTCTCTCTCCACTTCCATGTTGTGCAAAAGGGGGGAAAACAAAAATATATATATATATACTATTAACTATTTAAGCAGTATCCTCTAAATTGAAATGAATAGATAATACATATTTGCTGTACGCTTTGCTAATTATATATTTTTTGTTTTTTAACAAAATTGTGATACAAATGGATTTTTTCAAAATAAACAATTATAAACAAAAAGTTCTCTCTAGAGTTATTTTGTGAGCAGTAGGTTATTGACTCCCGAGGTCTACACTGGTAATTTGATTAATGGAATGTCTCTGTGGGTGGGCACTGAGAACAGTTTGTTACAGTCATTCACTACAGTTTCAATGGCCAAACAGGCAGTTAACCAGCTGGTTAGGACAACACTGTGTCGTTGCTCAGGGATTTGAGCACTTTGAATGACTTTACTCTGTGTCCTTATTTGCACACCAAACTATCATACAGAGTGAGAGGTCACCCGTGGTCATCTGCCATCACCACAACTGGTCTGAGGAAACAAAGACCGCTAATGACAGTTAGCTTCCAAAGAGTATGCTACGTATCCCCAGCATGCTAGCGTTCTCTTTTTGAAGGGAATACATGATCAACAGCACTATGGGGCTGCCCAAATGTTGAATGTTATAAAGGAACATATCCTTTAAGTATTTGACTTCAAAAGGGAGGGTCACCACATTATTTCTATGAATAAGTAAGTCGGAAAACAAATGGTTCCTCCTCGGAAAACTTGAAGTGAAAGCAAATAGAATTGCTACACATAGAAAACCTCATAGTTTCTTTCACAAAAAGACAGGACATCTCATTTCAGTATTGTTGACAATGGAAAATGAAATAAGAAAGGTTAATATAAGTGAGAAAAAAAACTCCTTTGGGGTGAGAACAATATAATGTATACAATGCAGTCAATTTCATTCTTGATTTTATTTGCCGAGTTCGACTGTCACACAATCATTCAGTAACACTGTCTGCGACTATAGCTCATTACTTTGTTGCACTAGCAAACACATCTAATCCCTCGCTCCCACTGTGGGACTCTGAATCCTTGACTTGACCTCCGCAGTAGAATAAACTGGCAGAAGAAAGCCCATAGCTTTTCTTCCACTCCCTCTCTTGTATTCCACAACACAGCACATGTGATCACTTCTTGAATTAAACATACACCAGCCAGCTCATGCAGAGATCCAACAGGCTAATGCCCATGGCAGACAAAGTCCCACTCCAGTGATGTGTGCGTTTTCCCTCTGGACTCAGTTTATTCATCCATAATTCCTTTAACCTCAATTAGACATCTGCTGACTGTAAGGCAGCAACACATAAACGACTCTAAACTGTGCCATATTGTCTGCACTGGTTGAATTATATGCAAAGTGTACCCTCCCCTTCCAGTCTCCCATTCACTATGAACAAAGAAAAAAAAGGAAAAAAATAAGCTGCACGGTGCAAGCGTTCTTAGGCGTTTGTATAGGCTATGTGTCTTAATTGAGCCTTTTCAAGAACATTCGAAAACACATAGAGGCTATTTTTACCCTCTATTGAAAGCGAGCGATGCAAGCAGAAGCCTTTCCATCTTTCAGTCTGTGTGGGGAGCAGCAATCAACAAGGCAAACTTTGTTTTAAAATTTCAGCTAGCTCTAAATGTGAAGTTTTGTAGCAGTTAAGATGCCGACCATTGGCAAGAATTCAATCCCTTTGTCACAGCTCCTCCTTCCTAACATCCATACTTTAAAGCCCCATAGTGACTTCAACAGATTATGACTTATAGGCTCTTGTCTACCGTTATCTCTGCATGTTAAACTTTTGAACCCAACCGTTCCTCCAATGTGCCTAAAAAACCCAAGGACCAGAGGATTTGATTTCATAAAAACCCCAATCTTGATAATACCTAGTGTTCACTTTAAAAAAAAGGCACAGGTTCTTAAGAAAAGGGGATCATTTGGAATGGGACCATGCTTGCTTTTCTATTGTGCCGACTCATTCACGAGTCGTTCCGTATAATATGCTTCTCGGATTGCAAGTATTTGAAAACCGCTTCACTCAACAGATCTGATTAGCAAAAATACATGTTCATACCCAGTGCACGGAAAGCACAAGAGAAAGTGTTGTGAGCCGAAAAGATCTTTAAAGACACAAAAGATAAAGAAGATATGAGGAGAAAAAAGAGGTCTACAGTAAACACTCACCTAATGTTGAAACAATGATGCGTGGGAACGTTCCATTTCTTGATCATAATACACCAAACACACAACATAATCAAAGGGAACGCACTTTGACTCCTTCATTACCTCTGGGATTGTAGGTTGTTAAGGAATTTCTGAAAGGGGGCACGGTGCGTAACACAATCAAAACACTTTCCCTTTAGAAGCTACGAAAATCATTATCAATTCATAGCCTTATCCGAACATTACACAGAGCCAGTATGCATTCATTAATACGTGTATTTCATAAATAAACAAGGCTGACAGCTCTTATCTGAAAAAATCAAGATACATTTCCTCAAGGTTGATGGATATGCAAATGGCATCATGTTTGGCATTATATGAACCTAAAATATGAATAATATGATTGCTAACTGTAATATTCCCTGGTAAGTAGTTACTATAATGGTGGTTCCATAAAAAAAGAAAAAGGGACTATACAATATAAAACTGATGACATTATCAAGACTTGGTCCACAGGCTATAAACAATTAATGCTCATCTGTTGTATAAATGATGAATTCAGATGAAGTTAATAGCTAATAATTCATTTTTAATGGCAACTCCCCGAAGGGCTGCTTCCAGACCAGAAGAAAAAAAAATAGTCCTTATGTTGCACATTTCTTATTACTTATACCACAACCTTCTTAGATTGCCGAAATATTTTCTGTAATAACCTGTATGAAAAGAAACGATAGAAAGGGCACAAAATGCATTCAGAAGGACGAGGCGGCCTAGACATGGGAAATGGCATAGCATTGGGTCCTTTTTTTTCTCATGTCGAAATGAGCACAGAGCAAACACCTGAGGTCCCCGTCTTGCGAAAGGCTAGCATGTGGTAGCTTTCTGTTTGCTAACGTAATGTCTGAACCCCGGTTGACTGTGACACACTGCAAGCATTCTGAAGGTGGACAGAGGAGACACAGCAAGTCCAATTCTGACTCATGCCTATAGGCCTGATTCAAACAGATAATAGTAGCCTGCAGTCTGGCTTCAACAGTGTGGGTGATAAATCTCGAGACGTACTTTGTGGCAGGCACTCGTACCCATGCACAGTCCAACCATTTTTCACCCTAATTTAATCCATGAAAGAGGTCCAGACAAGAGCGAATACTTGGTGAAAAAAATACCACCCCACAAGGAAGATGAGAGCTTATTCATTTTTTCGCAGATAATTGGTTGCGAAGTTTTGATCTGCTGGATCTATTTTCAAGATGTAAAAAATAAAAATGAGGGAAAAAAAATCCCTGCATCCCCTGGCACAAAAATGCTGTGGCAAAAGTCTGTCTCCAAGCACACTTTATATAGGTTTCTCAGAGAATTAATGTGGTTTGTAATTGGTATGCTCTCTCTTCACCACCTACAAAACTACAATTATAGTCACGCATCATTGAAGTACTGCATGCTGTAATGCTTTTGGATGATTGCCATGCCTTCTTGCTTGTTTTCATTCTTACAGTGTTCTGGTGACGCAACTGTCTTTTTTGGCAATGGTAGTCCATTGTGGTGGACTGTGACATTGGGATTTAAGGGAGAATCTCTCATGACAGATCATCCATTCAAAACAAATACTTTTTTTGCTATTTCTTTCATACTGTATTGAACAAGTTGTCTATGGTGGCATGCTGGTTCATTCCTTCACGCAGCATCGCCCCAATTTCCCCCCAAAGTCTCAAAGGAAATAAAGAGAAACAATCACGGATCGCGCCGCATCCACAAAGTCGGCAGATTATATCGTTTCCCATCCCACTTTGGATCTACAGTATTTTTCTGGCGAGTCAGTGACTGTCATCCAAAACAAATCCGTGAATATCTCATCACAATCCGTACGTTCATGTAGCTGATCATGAGGAGATATTCACTGATTTAGTCAAAAAGTGATATTGACAACGAGCGTTCTCCAGAATGACTGACTCTGGCTTATTCTATGTTTAGTGCTGCCATATAAGAAGAAAAGGCATGATATGACCATTCATCTGTGTCTTCTTTCTCAACAGGGCTCAATATGAATAGGACAATCGTGTATTTCTCAGAAGTCCTATTTTGCACATCAAACAAGTCAACACTTGTAAATATGCCCCTTGTTTGAATAAAGTGCAGACCGGGCCAAGGCAGCCTCACCGACACTAAATGCTTGACACATAGCTGTATAGTTAGTAAGTTAATCGCAGAGGTTGCCAATTCATGACGCATAGAGTGTGTTCTTGACGTGGGTATTCATTGATTAGTTGAATGTCATCACCTTTAACAAACAGGCAAGACTTTAAGTGTTTCAAAGAGTGCTATAGGATGTGTTTCTTAGCTTCTACAGTACACTATCATTGTGGTGTACAACTAGATAAATCCCTCAATATGTAGCTTCTACCCTATTTTATATAATAATTACAGCCAGATTAAGGTTGAAAAGGTCATCTTCTGTCTCTGAACTTGAATTGCACTCCAAACTGTGTCTTTTTCTATGCAGTCCCGGGGCTGCAGCCATGAAAGTTGCATGGCTTTAAGCTTGACCCATTCAGTGCGATATCATGCCCTTTTTTCTGACGAAAGCTTATAGTCAATTCACAACTTCGGTAAAAAGATCTCCTCTCGGTCGGCCCCGGTGTCAAAATCTCATGAAAAAATAATATGGCTTTCAAAGAATAAGAGCAGGTTACGAGCCCCCTTCTCCTCATTAATCAGTTATGACATGATGTTCACTTGGCAAAGCCGAAAACTCCACTGTTTTTTTGTACATGCGTTCCCAATCCACAGGGCTTTCTATTATTTATAACGGCCGATAACATTTCGGGCTGGCAGTGAATAGGAGTGCCGGGCATGCTGGGAAAAGGGACAGATGACACCACTCTGTTGTTGCTGTTGTTGTTGATGTCTGGCAATCGGCCGTACAGTGTACTGTTCTGTTGATACATGCCAAGGATGAGTGCTATGAGACCGTCAGCAATCTGGTTCATTCACTACATTAAGGCATGGTACATTTCACAGAAAATGTCTATGGAAAAAACATAAAGCTAACAAGCAAACAATAGAAAGATCGTCCACCCCTTAAGATAGAAACTACAATAACGGATAAAGCAACTTCCTTTTGTCTTTTGATTTTCCCATTCCAGGTGAGGTTTGTGTATCTTGATTGCTATTCAGAAAAAAATCATTCTAAATCATTTTGCACACATATAATCAACACAACTATTTGCACATTACTAGGCCATGCTTCCGTTAACATTAATCTCACACTCCGGGGATCCATGCCCTTCCTGCTGTTCATTGGGACGGAAAGTTATATTCAAAAGCCAATTTCCTGAAAACAAACTGAAAATGGTCTGATCGCACTCGGATGATATGCAATTCATTATGAAAGACAAGAACTAAAAGATTTGAACCCAGATGTGTTATTTATTCCTCAGCTATGGACGATGACACGGTTTGTTTTTCTTCTTTCAAAAAAAATACAAATATAAAAATCGGGCGTCTCACTTGTGGCAAATGCGATTTTCCACATAAACAACTTCAACAGGAGCCTGACTGCTAGGGCCAAGTCTGTCTGGGTGAGGTAATCAGCTGTGTTCCTTAGGTGACATCCACGGACATTTTAATTGATTTTTTAAAAAGTACATTACAGCCATTGATTAGAACGGCACAGAGTCACTGACCCCACTGATTTGTCTGTATATGAACTGCTGTGGTGTTATGCATTTAAATTGGGGTTGTCACCTTGGAAACTGACCCTAGACATAACCACTTAATTCTAGCACACTTTAGATTAGCCTCACTCTTAAAGGTTAAATCATATTTGTGCATTTTCTATAGCTTCTGATTCTTAGTTGTGAAATCGTATTGGTTATGTTCAACTCGTCTGGATATGACTTTTTGCCACTGTGCCCCCCCACGGCAACAATTTAATCTTGTCAAATGAAATACAGAGTGTTTTATATTGATGGCAGAGTTATTGGCTTCTAAATAAAAAACTGCCTCTTTCACATAAAAATTGCTGATTGAAAAAACGATGTTATATAAGCCAGCCAACCACATCCTGCATAACTTCATTGAATCCCAGTTACCTAAAGATATAGAACCAAAAGAAAGACTAAGTTGATTTGCTATACAGGTCCATGACAGTATTGCTGGAAAAGTTGTCAGCTGTGCAATGTCTTCTGGGACCTTTTTCTACAGTGTATGCCTAACTCTCATATCTCACAATTCGTTTTTACTCGCGTTATATTCCCTGTTGGGCTCGAGAGAGAACATCTTCATCCTGTGCTGCCTGAGACACACACACACACGCACACACACACGCACACACACACACACACACACACACACACACACACACACACACACACACACACACACACACACACACACACACACACACACACACACACACACACACACACACACACACACACACACACAGACACAGATAAATCCATTTAATTCACTTTTTGAAGTTATTTTGGAAAATAAAAAAAATCTTATCAAACCAATTTAACACCCAATTACCCCCAATTTTTCACTTTGCTGTGATGGAATGAGATTTGATGTGTTTGACCGGCTATGTAAAAATACTTCAAGGGGTACTCAAAGCAATTTAGTTTGGCACTTTCAGTTGGGAGGCCAGTGAGATAATTAAGAAAAAATGACCGACATGGAAGCAGCTGTTCCAGGCTGTATGAGTCAAACACCCCATTACAGTGGATCCTACATTTCCCATAATGCACGCCAATAGTTTATTTAACCAGAACCTTACTGCATGATAACTGAGAAGTATCAAATCAAAATGGAAGTTCTCTACCCATGGTGAGTTTTTTATTTTCAGACTTTTTATTATTTTTATTTTCGGAGCAGAAAATACTGGACCCTGCAGCTACAGACTGCATGTCAGCCAGCAATGAAATCCCTCTCCTGAGATGTTGTAATGAAGTATTCCCAGCTGCCTGTCTAACTGTGGAACTGTCAAAAACTAGTAGTAAAGTTGGTTGTAAAAGGGGCTGCATTTAATCAATGGAAGCTCCCGCTGATTGCGGATGGAAAATTGCCTCCCAATTTATTTTGCCCTTGTCTAGTCTCCCTGATTAAACATCAGACCATCTATCATTAATCAACCTATGCGAACACTTGTGCATTGAATTGCTTCAGCTAAAGCCTGTTTCTGAAGACATCCAAATGTACGTGAAGGTATTTCCAATGTTGATGCCTTTATGTCTTAGTTCTGTATAGACAACCAGCAGGGAGAGGAAGCAATCAAACTCAGGCAAGCACCCAAGTCGGTCAGGCCTTGTTATCCGGTTGAGAGGGAAAAAAAATCAATATTCTACCTTCTGAGTGGGCATGCCGCTCTGCACAGCACTCACAGGCTGCTGCAGTCTCACAAGTAGGGCAGCCATGGTTTGACTGACATTTAAAGAGTCCAGTAAACAGGGTGGTGTTTACTTAAACTGTTTACAAAAGATGCTGGAGAATAACTTGAATGCAAATGACAGCGGTGGCGAAGGAGGTTATATATATATATGTTTTACAAATTGCATGTCTCTACTTGGCGTTATTTATAATTTTTGGAGCCTAGCCTTGAATTAGAAAAAGATGCTAAATTCTCCAACTAACATCTCAAAATATGGTGTTCAGTAAATACAACTGGTTTCATCATTGATAACTCAAAAACGGCAAGACATAAATAATTTAAGATCTCATTTAAACCTGGTTTTATTAATGAAATACTATTGTTTAGCAATAACAGGCTGCTAACAAGGGAATAAGCATGGGATTATATGTTAAAATGTATGGCAACTATGTCAAAAGGATTAATTTAAATTAAAATATAGGCCACATGCAAATAGTTTCTTATTGTAGAGCATCATTACCAAAACAATGTAATCCATACGACAGAGTTATTTTGCTTGAAGCTAACATGCTAGCCCACTTTATTTCTATTTGTATCTCAACTACACTTAAGGGTGTGGTAAACAAAGCTCATTGGTAACCCTGCAGTTCTCTGACCTGGCTTCTCAGAGTACAACTGTTCTCCTGGAGTGGAGTCAATACAGGACACAGTTTTCTCATAATCTATCACAGCATACCTACATGGCAATGGCAATATTATTATTAGGAAAAAGCCGCTGTGGTGGTTAAACAATCAAATAAAATAATATTAAAAAAGATGAGAGCTGAGTTGATGAAGCTAATTATAACTGCATCCATGACTTTGAACTACAGACAACTAAAAAGAAATAGAAAACGTATCTTGTCAAGCATGGCCTTATTATAATATCAAAAAAATGAAATCTATTTGTATTTTCGAGAAATCAAAGACTTAACCCTAGGTGAACTGTTGGAGAGCTAAGTAAATACTCATTGTCTGTTTTCAATCACGGCCTTCATTCTCCTTTGAAGGATTTTCATGCATGTAGATCAGAGTGTTCCCAAACACAGCGACACTGGCCTGGTCCTGGTCATTTAAAGTCAGGCTATGTAACTTTTGAAAGACTAAAAAAACAAACATATTTCCATTTACAAGAGCAGAAAATTCAAAAATGTACCCTTATTCAATTAAATAAGCTCAGGGGTTTGATTGCTAAAGCCTTATTTGTTCTGGTATGAACACTAGCTTATGATGGCTAATGTTAGCAAGCTTTATAGATGTGTTGGTGTGTGACTGCCATTACTGAGTCAACTGCTTGTTTCATGACCTTTCTCTCATTCTGATACTTTTACAGTTTACTTTTGCAATATTTACATAGTGTTGCTTTATTTGAATATCTGTTAATGACTAGGTGTTAACATCAACATGTACATTCTAGGTGCACTGCCCATAATTCTAATTGCCGATTATTCTGACAGCTCAATAGTCTGACATATTCCACCGTGGTGAATTAATATTCCACAGACATCAGCAATGTCTTTTTACAAATTTTCCCCATAGTTGCCAGCAAGAGGACAGTTAGCATACCCACATGATCTAGACATAACCAGCATACTGATTTAGGGACTGTCAATAAATAACTGTCTAGTTTAGACCAAACCGATTTAGTCGTTGATCAATGTCTGTGGAATATCCAGTTTAACACTAGCTTTACCGCGGTAGAAATATGTCGGACTATTGAGCAGTTGGAATAAGGGGAAGTTGGATTTATCGCATGGCATACATTCTAATCTAGAGCATGTAACAGGATGCTAAATATGACAGTTATTTGTCTACTAGGCGTATCTGACGTGCTTTTGCACATGCTTCATAACCAGGTAATTTCTGTTTTTTTGGTAAATCAATTATGTTAATCCATGTTATGAAAGGTCCAAAGAAACACTTGCAAGCTTCCAGGCAAAGGGAATCTGGATGTGTGCCTTGTCCAGGACTTTCAAAGAGTGCACCCTGACAAGCCTGGGGAGGAGGAAAGATAGGGGGGTATACTGCGGCGCTCCAGCATATTCCATTCCGTGTGTGATGTGTTTTGCCCAGTTTTTCGAGCGTTTTTATCCACCACCCACTGTCTGGAAACATGTTTTCAAAAACCCTAGTCAGATGTATCTCCCCGTATGATGTCATAAGAGGAGAAACCACATCCCCTCATGATCAACCTAGCTTGGCTCTACATCCACCTGTGATAAGCACACCCCCAGATACCCCTGAATCTAACCTGTAGATTTAGGGGCAATCAGAGCAGACTGTGCTTTTTGGAAGGCGGGGCTTAATGAGAAAGGCTCCAAAACTGAGTGTTTCAGACAGAGGCTGAACAACGGAGATTCAACAATGGCACTGTGATCAATATAATGGGTATTCTGGATACTACATCATGAACACAGTTTCTAGTAAAAACCCAAATTACAATTTTTAAACTGAAAATGAGCATTATATGTTACCTAAAAAACTATCTATGTTCTATAATTGGTTCCAACGCATTCATCATAACACTAGCTGGTGAACATAGTGGAACATTTATTCCCTCAAGAGTTGGAGTGAGAGGCTCCAAATACATTCTATTGTTGTTCTGTAACTGCTGGGTGATTAAATAAACCATAGTCTGCTAACAAGTTTACTATATCAACATAAAATGGTGAGGTTTCAATGTTGTGTTCACAACTCCCAAGTAGTTGCACTGCAAGTTTAGGCTTAACTTAATTGGAAGTAGTTAAGTAACTGCAGCATTGGACTTGTTGTTGAAAGCAGAATGCTACACTAAAGGCTATTTGGAAAAAAACACATTAATTTTAATTAAAAGAAAACAAGCATTTGGCTCGGTTTTCAAGTTAGCAAAATAACCTTCTATTATGTCCCAACTGTGCTTCTGCTAATTGAAAACCTACACCTAATCACAGGAAATAGCTTGGTTTCCAAACAGCTATTACAGTTAATCTGCATACCTTTCTGGCTTTGTGTGACTTCGGATAAATTTAAGAGGAAAATCTCATTCAGAAGTGCACCGAGATGATGACAAACATGCTACAAACACTAAAGTGCACACGCCCAAATATTAGCGTTAGATATCGTACACCAAACACCTCTCTGGGATGCCCTCCTCAATTATTCAAACGCGACACAGTGATCCATACTTTGGGCACTAGCCTATAGATCATTCGCTATGCACCTGCCATTGGCAAGTTAAATCCATCCCATTTTCCCTTTTCCGATAGTCACCAGTAAGTTCCATTAATGTAGGTAATTGAGCTCATTCAGCTCCTTGTGTGAAAACTAATTTGACTTCTAATCATAATCTGACTCCTCATTTGATGCAACAGGAGATTTTGTGGCTTTACCTCAATTTTGCTGGTATCGTCAGACTTGTCCTCTTGACCTTTTTTGTAATTTAATTACATTTTTTAAAAATAATATATTATAAGGAACACAACAGGCTGGTTTCTCTTATCTCTTAATCATAAGCCAGAGACAATGTGTCCACTTGCCTGGTGATGCAACATTTTCAATTGGGTTTACGGTCATGCAAAGCAAATAGGCTTCATTAAGTCTCATTCTTTATTTAGTGAACAATGTGTCACACAAATTATCTCCTGAGAAATGTGAACTTCAGCCCATATAGTAGACATTTTGATGACGACTGTACACATTGCATTGCCTTTATACAGTATATATGGCAGGGGTATTAAGCACCTGTAAGGGTGTCATGGAAGCCAATAGTGGGGGAGTCAATGAAAGAAAGGGGCCATTGAGAGAGCTGAACCTCAGCCTTGTAAGGAGCCAAACTAGCACAGCTATCAATTCAGACGTGGGCACAAAGATGCTCTGTGTTTATCTGGCCTGGTTCTGGGCAGAGCTGGCACTCTCTGATGTTTATCAGTCAGTCTTCTTGCAATCTTGTCAGGGGGGAAAGACAGCGAGAATGAAGCGACGGTAGCCAGCTTAGGCTGTCAGAGCCAGGGCCATGAAAGTACGCCCACAGCTTTATTAATAGCAATATTCAGCCATGTCACTGTCATCTACAAGGCCCTTTGAGCCCGCTCGCCACTCAGAGCAACATTTGGTGTTATGGGTTTGTTGTACCATCAGAAAAACATTGCTCTTTGGAAAAGGCTCTTCAAATGACTCTAACGCCCTGTTGAAACATTCCATAAAACTGATGTACGTTGTCATTTTCTCCTCAAGCAGTGACATTGCTATGGAAAATACTATTCAGGGATTGGTGGGCAGTAAGGACATTTATGGAAGTACATGTACTTTACTTGTGCAAAATCTTTTCATTCTTGAAGACATTCTTGCCAACTGAATTTGAGAAAGCTGAAGTAGTTCTGAGATTTCAGTACAGATAATTTCTTGAATTGGAATAGCCTCAACCTTGGCAGAAGGTTTTTTGTTCACATAGGACCAACATGCCAATATGATTAGGAAAGATAGTTTTTAAAAGGTATGTAAAGGGGCAGCGCAGTGATTGTTTCTTGCACTTCCATACTGTGGGAGTACTCAGAAGAGAAAGATTTGAAAATAATCCAAATCAAGGCAGTTAATGCAAATATATCCAGATTTTTACTTCTAATTGATTTCTACATAATGCATATAACGGGCATTTTGTATTTGACCCTTCTTTCACGGTGTAGAGTAACTTAACTGCCGCTGACAGTCTTGTTTTTTTCTGACATTGGGTGGATATACTTCTCACCTTGCAGCAGTGATGTAGTGTACTCCAGGGTGCATCAGTCCTTGACTAGCTTCCATTAGAATCACTTCCGCACTCAGTTAATCAAACTCAAAACATCATATCTCAGCCATTTCCAGTCACTGTACCCCAGGGTTCTGTCCTTGGGCCCTTTCTGTTTCTCATCCATCTACTTCCTCTTGGCCATATCCTCCGTACATTTCCATTTCCACTTGCTATGCAGATGACACTTTGCTCTACCTGTACACCAAACCTTCCTCCACCTTCCAATACAATCCTGGGTCTACTGCAACTTTCTCAAACTAAACAGGGATAAAACGAGGTTCTCATCATTGGCAATAAATTAACCTTGACACAACTTGGCAGTCTTTAACTGTTTGGTTTCTCCCGATTCCCTCAGGTTAAGAATCTTGATGTCATCCTGGATAGCACACTATCATTCCAAGCTCACATCAATAATGTCACTCGGCCATATTACCACTGTGCAACCATGGGGTCTAGGCCCTTCAGCCGCTCTGCCCCACGCCTTTGGAACTCCCTCCCACCAGACATCTCTCTCCACTTTTAAGTCTCAACTCAAAACACATCTCTATAAACTGTCAGTCCTTTCTCAGTCTATTTTATACATTCAAATATTATACCTTTGGTGTCCTTTGGAAAATGTAAAGAAAATGTCGCCCGCATCACTGGAGACAAAGTTTAAATGTTACTCACTGTCCAATGTTTGTTTACCTCCAACCCCCAATCAGTGGCCATGCATCTGAGACAACTTCCTGCACACTGTGAGGACTGATGCATGGGGGGGGGGGCTCCGCATCACC
Source organism: Ammodytes marinus (assembly GCF_949987685.1). Taxonomy (NCBI): domain Eukaryota; kingdom Metazoa; phylum Chordata; class Actinopteri; order Uranoscopiformes; family Ammodytidae; genus Ammodytes; species Ammodytes marinus. The sequence continues at coordinate 23,323,987 of NC_137219.1, forward strand.
GGTGGATGAAAGACTTGACGACACAGGCTGGGATTGTTGCTTGACTAAGATCAGCGGGTGACTTGTTAGCGAGGAGTTGCCTACCTTACATGATGAGCCACACCACATCCAGCGCCATGAGGGAAAAAGCATGCAGGCTAAAAAAAAACACAAGAAAATGAGCTGCATGATGGATGGGCGAGGACTACTGAGTGACACGTTGCTTTGTTTAGCCAGTATGCCGAGTCTCTGTCAGCCAGACAGCTATTGTTGCTATAGCGAGAGGAGAGGCAATTTACTCGAGCGGAAGAACGGAGCAACACTTTCTGGGATCATTTTCTTTTCAGTGAGGCTGAATCATTCGGACAAAGCGGAGCTCAGCTCGGGTCCGGCAGGGCATTGTTCCCTGATTATCTACTGGTATGGGCACAGGGTTATTTCATGTAGAAAAGTGCAATACTAAACAGCGTTCAAGGCTGTTAATAATTTAAAAAAAAACTCATATCAAAAGGATCATGGGAAGTATGATGACAGTTATTACAAATGAGCAGTGCAGGGAGTGGAGGCGGATGTGTATGTGTGTGGTTGGAGAGACACTCTCACACTCACTCACACACACACACACACACACACACACACACACACACACACACACACACACACACACACACACACACACACACACACACACACACACACACACACACACACACACACACACACACACACACACACACACACACACACACACACACACACACACACACACACACACACACACACACACACACACACACACACACCCCTGCTGCAAAGCAAAGGCACATGCAAGAAGCCCCATGCCGCTGCCAATGTTGGCGTTTTGCGCTGTGATCTGGCAACAGCCTTTAGAGGACATGTTTTTATTTTTCTGCATTTTGAACTAAACATGAAAGGGCAAATTCTAAAGGAGCAAAGGGTTCAAAGGTGTGTTTACGACAGCACATTCAGAAGACTACAATCAAATACACCTATACAAACAATATTCATAACCAAGCACATCCCCAACAATTCAAAGCCTTTCATTTAAAAAATGCATTTTCAATACTGCATCTCAAACTATAATGAAGGAAAGGCAGGTCATTAAAGCATTTGCTGGTCTCAGAGGGGAACTCCAACTCCATTGCATCAACAGTTCCAGGTGTTGGGTAGTACTACTGCCGATGTGAGAAACAAAATGTTGAATTAAGTGTGTTGTGGCTCCAGTGGGAGCTTGGTGAAATGTGCTAATTAACCTCTAATGATGCCATTTGAATCAGCCATGGTTAGAGATGAAACCTGCAGTACATGTTTGAACTGGTGATTTGATTATGATCCTTTTTCAGATGTACAGTGAAACCATTATTGTTATAGGAGTGCAATGCTAAACCGCTGGGGTACTCTTTCAACATGTTGGCAAGTTCTCACTCAAGTTCTGCTCTCGGCTCATGTGGGGTTTGCGTCTGCTTTTACTTACAAATGTGATTGAATAAGTAACAAGCAGAATGCACAATGCCCAGAGAAAAAGAAACACACAAGTGTTATCAATGCATTGCATCAGCCTTGCAATCTAACTTTTAGTAATGGATGAAATGGCCTCAGTTTAAGGCCCATAAAAAACCCTAGTTCTCCCAGGGAGCGATTGGCATTAATAAAACTGGCTCCCAGCAGCAATAAAACATAAAGTCACGGTCACTTCTCAGCCCAATCCAACTGAGAGGTGACCTTTTAAGAAGTGCTCTAAAACACTCCACTGATGAGCACTTATAGCAGCAGAGATGTTGCAAAGACATCACAGCAAGGAGCCAGGATATTGACTCTCTGTACCCACAGCATGTCAGCGCTTTAAATACTGCTGTGAGAGCTTTGACAACTTCTTAAACTGTTGCACTAAAAGAAGAGCCCAGTGTGGTTTATGTTTACAAGGTGACTTTTCCTTAAAACAATCTGTTTACGTGATCTTCCCCCATCGGTGTGTGTATTTAGGAGGCACAGTCTGTTTTGTTGTGCCTCATTCAGCACCCACTTCATACGAGCAACGAATACTGGCTTTGTTCGCCACTCTTGACATCTAAAGAATAGCCCGCTGTGGGATTATATGGGCTCAACGCCTGAGGCTTTTTTTTTTTTTTACTGTTTTCGCCTCACCAGCAGAAAAATAACTCTATGTTATTGTTTATTTTCTAGCACAGAAGATCGTCTACTGGGACCTTAACTCAACATCTCTATTCACAATAACAACTCACAGCCATCGCTGCATACCGAGCATAGCGACTGAGACGCATCACAACTGCCGGTTCATCAGATGGGGTAAGCAGGGATGCAGTGGGCATTCACTACCAGCTCCAACAATTCATCAGTTTGGCTTCAGGTTGCCTATATGGTTACCTTTACAGAGTCAGTGAAACCTGTTGTGTTGTGTGTCAAAAATGCATTTATAAAAACTACTAGACACGGTGCTGCTGAATGATTATTTATTTATTTATTTTAGCTCTCACCTAATTTTTCTATTTTTTGGCAGTTTTCCCTGCATTCAAGGACATGCTTGCCAGGGGCTTATTAAAACTAATTACAGCTGAATTACACCACTTCATGTAATCAGGTGGAACAAAAGCCATGCAGTGCAACACATCTAAGTTACAGTCAAAGGGAAGGATGCCAACAAAATGACTAGAATGTTTTCACGCTATCGGAAATATCTGAGTGAGATGTGAATAATCACAGACTTCTGTCAACACATTCCTGTTTCAGAACATCTCAGGATTAGGGCTAAATTAAACAAACTGTACCAAGGCAAAACAACAATTCCCATGTTCCACAAAGCATATACTCAGCAAAGCAAGGATGTTCTGCTTCTTGATCTATATGAAGTGAATAATTTAGTGAGTGTTTTGGAGAGAAGATGTCATGGTAATTCCTTGGGTAGGTAATCAGTGAGAAAACAGTGTGCTGGGATATAGACAACGTTTAGCTTCTATGACCTTATATCTGTTTACCAACGGCCACACCCTCGGTTCAATGCTGGCCACAGAAAAATGTAGTGCCAGACTATAGGCCATATTTTAAATGTGCACATTTCACTAATCAATAAAACCATTTGTGAACTATGCATGAGCATACATAAGGACTGCAAGACTATTAAATGTATCTGCAAATTAGGAGTGGCATTAAATAGTGCTCACAGAGTGCTCAGTAAAATGGACTGTCATTTTGTGTTAGGTACTGTATGTGTAGCAGGTACAAATGTAAGATGGCTGTGTGAAGTGGGAAACAGATCACAGGGTGTGGTGATTATTAAATATGTATTATTATGTATTATGTATGTATTAAATATATCAGCCAATTATATCAACGCTCTCATTGCTCGGATACAGATGGGCTAAATCCCATTGACGCATAACACCGATTGCTCAACCAAGGCAGAGAGCTTTTCCAGGAAGCTACTGCGCTTGTAGCAAAAAACAGATGGCTGGTTTTTCAGTACATTTTTACAATAAGGACACATTTAAAAAACAATAACAGGTTGATGAGGCCATTCTCTGACTGCAGCTGTCCAACAGCATATCTTAACTCCACAGTAATTCACAATATAAATGCTCTCTACATGTCAAAATTGATAGATGAACAAATCCCAAAGGACTGTCACTGAATCAGAGACAGGCGTGGCTCTGAGATATATCTGGTAAAACTTTTAGGACCAAGACACTTTGTGTCCTGAATCTAACCCAAATACTGTTTATATACAGTGTGTACTACACACCTATAATCAGAGTATACTGCAGTACATACAAATATAGCAATATACCTATGTTCTCATACAGGCAATAAGACAATAAGTGTGACATCAGATGACCATCCAACAGTAACTCTGGAGTTTGCCAAGTAAACATCTCAAAGAGATATCAACATATTCTATTTTATTTTATTAATTATTAATTATTTTTATCCCACAATATATCTTAATTCTATTCAGTTGTGAGCAGCTCCACCATCTCCATTGTCAAGTCAAGTCCATTTTAATTTACACAGCTCAGCATCACACACAGCAATTTGTCTCAGGGGCTTTACAATCTGTATAGCATACTACACTCCCTTTCCTCAGACCCTCGACTCAGATAAGCAATAACGTGATTGCATTGTGGGAGATTAGAGTCCATCAACAGCACTCTCAAAAATCAACCATATTGAGCATGCACACTGTCTGCTGCTTTGAGCATGTTTATTATGTCCTCTTGTTCTATAGTGCTTACAAGTTGTGCTTGTTCCAGACAGACATTGACAGAGGAATTCAAGGTCAGGTTGTGCCAATATCAAGAGACATATTTTGGCAGTATTGCATAAGTTTATTTTTGTGTGAGGATGGCCCAATCAGAAAGGTTAGCAAAGTTATTACTATTCATACACTGGGGAACATGAATGCCTCGCCAAAATGTGTCAAAGATATTTCCCTCTGAACCAAAAGTTTCAACCTCATGGCACCAAAGTTATTAGGATTCCTTCGTCTGGGGGCGATTCAGCCTTTTGGAATTACAAACCTTTCATTTCAATGTTCAAAATCTTTCAAGCTTTCTTCAAAAAATTATGCAAAGTTACATTTTCGTTCTTCAAAGGTGGAGTCTGCGATTCTAGAGAATCCTTGTTGTCAAAATGACTTGTTTGTCAAAATCAGTGAATATCTCCTCACGATCAGCTACCTGTCCCTACTGTGTGTGCGCTGAAAATAAATCCAACGTTAATACACAGCCTAGGCTCTGTAAATTGGTGTGTTGCTAGCTCAGTTGGGCCCCTTCATTTACATACCCTTTCTTTACATACCAGTTTACAGAGCCTAAACGGATTTATTTTCCATGCGCACACAGTACGGACAGGTAGCAGATCGTGAGGAGATACTCACTTGTTTGACAAAGTTCTCAATAATTGCTGACTCCACCTTTAAACGAAGACACACGGCATTGATGTGTTTGTGTGTGTTTAAACAACTACTAAGAGATGTATGGGGGGGGTTCTCTCTAACCCTGAAACCCTTAGACGTTCAAAAACAGTGCAGAGGGAACAGACTCAGAGAGTGACTGCTGGCTTGTAGGTGTACCCTTACTGCTGTGGGACCAGGACGGCCCTTTGCTAAGAAGCCATCACGAGAGCAATCATCGGGGAAGACCCCAAAGGAGCGCTGTGAGATTAAACGACCTGCTATCAATTTATCAAAGACGTTGCTTAGAGGCAACTTCAACTTTACAGCAGAAATTGGGACATTTTCTGCCTAACGACTGCAATTTATAACAGAGCAAGGACAAACTCTGAAACTGAAATCTTGAGAGCCAATTACAATCAGCGCTTCAAAATTGTAGCTGCGATTTTGTGTTAATACCTCCAGAATGTTCCAGTCAAAACATGCCTAACGCCTTGTTTCACCTTAGCTGTGTGATGCGGTGTGGCACACATCTATTTGCGTTTCCACTGTCAAAAGTTGGGAATGGTACAAAAATAAGTGTGCCGCACCAATTTTTTTTTTTTTTTTTTTTCAAATTTTTTTGGGGCCATTTTTATGCTTTATTGATAATGCAGAGAGACAGAGGTAAAATGGGGCAGAGAGGGGAGTGACATGCAACTGAGCTAAGGGCGCCCCCGTGCCGCACCAATGTTTGGTGGACCTTTCCTTGGAGTACCAAGCGGTCCCAAAGGGTCCCAAAACGGTGAAGCTACACACTGCAGTACGTTGATTGGTCTACAGAATCATCATTTCCCGTCTGTCATAAACCCTGCCTACCAAGTATGGCTACTGTAGGCAGTAGAAACGCAAGCCAGATCTAGGGCTACCATGCCCTACCGAACCGTGCTGCTCAATGGAAACGAGGCACCTGGTCCAAGTTATTGGTGCAGGGCACGTCAAATGAGGTTAGAGAGGGAATTAAAAAAAGATAAAAATCCAGCAAGAAGGCTAGCGTGCAAAGGCATGATTTTGCTTTATCAGCACAGTCAGGGGTTTCAGCAACCTACTTTCTTTTTCATTTCCCGCTGCAACACTCCCTGCAGCAGAAAGAAGACGGTCGCATGTAAAGTATGTGTCGTGGCAGTTGACCATTTGAACCCAGTCTCGGTGGCTCTCACTGTCTTAACCCATTGTTATGATACATTTTCGTCTTGAAAATAACATGCTGAAAATGCATTTTTAAGACCTGTCTATAGTACATAGTATTTTTTTTTTTGCTTCTGAACAAATTTAAATACAAAAGTTAAAAGCTTTTATGTCACTAATCGACAGGCAACGTTTCATGATGATACCCAAGTTAAAAATGTTACCCTATTCACTGGGTGTGTCTCACCTTAACATACATTTCCACCGATCATAGGTCAGAATGCTGTATTTTCACCATACAACCTCCGTTAGGACAATGTTATTTTACTCCTGCCTGCAAGTGACAGTGACTCATCTTGTGTGTGTGTGTGTGTGTATGTGCGTTTTTTTTTGTGTGCGGTTTTTTTCCCACTAGTTCTTTATTTTGCTTCAGGGCTTAGGAAGATAAGCTTTTCAAGGCTTCTTCACAGTGGCGAGGTCCCCAGCAGAGCCTGAATGTTATCACTCCGTAGTGGCACGGGGAGCTCTCTATTTTAGATCTCTGGAGCTCCACCGTTTTTTGTTGCTAACCTCGGGGGCCCACCGCACATCAGCGATTAAGAGAGGCTGCTGTTGGTGATAAGTTCAGCAGTGGTTGTGTGTTTTTGCACAATGCAGTGGGACTAAAGAGTGTATAGTTCACAAGGGAACATTTGACTGTGTGTTTTGGAAAATGGAGATTAGTGTTGTAACTGTAGAAGTCACTTTAAATCCATTTCTAGAACAAAATGCTAGTATGCTGAGTTTGGGTTTGTTTTGTGACGCTGTGAAGTTGTTTAGAGCCAGGTAGGTTTGTGAGAAAACCCACCAAACACTAACTGTTAGTCTCACATATTGTGTCCCAGGGTATCAGGGCTAATCAGTGCTAGTTAGCATGTGGCCAGGCGCCGACATGATAGCATGCCACCTCTCTCCTCAGAGGCTGTGAACTGTATGGAGCCAAGCGAGCTGTTACTGCAGCTTAGTGGAACAGATGAGGGAACATAACACCACACGTTTGCTGAGAGAGAACCACGTCATGGTTAATGAGTGTGGGATTTGGAGTCACTCTGGGCTCACAGGCTTGAAAACTGAAATTGTACTGACTTTTCTTTAACGTTTCAGGAGAAGAATTTTCTCTTTTTTTCTTCATCAGATCAAGGCGAGACATGTATGTGAATATTGGGCAGATTTTGGATGGAGCCTTTTTTTTCATTTTATAAATCAAACATTACTAAGTAGCCTACAGTTCTTGAAATTCTACAAGTTTTTCTAGAATAACATGTTTTATAAATCAATCAACACCATATGAACAAATCCTTCTGTTATAACCTTCAGAATAGTGCTAAGAATGAGCATGGAAAGTTGACGAACACATACATACCTTGGTGTTCATTGTTGACCTTTTATCTTGTACTAGTATGAAGGACACATGTTATAGAAGAAGCAAAATAGCCAAATATCTGTACATTTACCAGTTGGTTTTGCTTGCCATGTCTCACCTTAAAGAAAATACGCTTTTGAAATCATAACAAATCTGACAAATTGTACCATAATAGTCCTGGTCACTGAATACGATCTATCAGTCACTTATACTAGCCATACCCTTCCATAAAGTATATTTTAGTCCCCCTGCGAGACACTGAACACCACATGATTGCCCTCTGCTCTCAGCTGTACTGAACGCTCTGTGAGCAGCAGCAGCTAAAATACTCTGAGGCTTTTTAAACATACTGGTCTGGCGACATACAGTAACTTGAGTGGACGCTGGAACTGCTGACTGTGATAAATGAACCTGCCATTATATGACGGGGGGGGGGGGCACTGGATTCAAAAGTGAAACAACGGCAACTTCAGAGTATTCGTGTGGGAGCGGAGGAAAAACGATGACTTAGAATACCAGCTCTCGGTGCTCACGCAGGCTGATTGAATCTGAAAACGAAATGTAAATTCAGCAATTATGGAGAATGTGTGTAGTAAAAAGGAGGAGATATTCACTCATTTTGACAGAAACTGATTCTGACAACGAGCATTGTCCAGAATATCTGACTCCACCTCTAAACAAAGGAAACAACATACAACGTAAAAGGTTGTAATCTATTTCACGGGGAAATATTCCTAGTGTATTTCCAGTGCTTAGTTATGTTCAAATCTATCCTGATAAAGCCCGCAAATATACCACGGGCCCAGACTGACTACTGAAGGGAAATAAAAATTGAGCGGAAGTAGGTAGGCGCACGGTGCCAGGCTGACTGTCTCCCATACTGCTTCCATAAGTATTTCACTATTCATAAAACCTCTAGGTGTTCTGAAGTTCCACATCCGTAGCTGCTGCCGTATATCCCTGTGTCCCCCCGCGGTCATATCGGTCAGTAGGCGTGATATCTATGATGTTCTGACTTGTGTTTCACTCTAGAGGAGAACTGTCGCCCTGTGTAGACTGCCCCCAGGTTCCCTCTGAAGCTCCACAATGGCCCTGCCCCCTCAGAGTCTGCACTTCACTTTGATACACTCTGGAGTCAAGCACTTCCAGCTGAGAATTTCCTGAAAATCCATATCACAACGGACCAAAGTGTTGTTTTGGTTGGAGAAGTCAAGCTGCTACCCCAAAGGCAAAAGCCCTATGAAAGTGTATGTTCTCAATTTCTCTTCTTATTCACCCCTCCATCTCTCATAAATATTGAGTTATACGAAGGACTCCCTCAATAACTTAACCTATTTCCAACCTGCATAGATAAGGGGAATGTTCTGTAATGGGTGTACAGTACAGACACTCCAGACACTCTTTCCCCAGACTGCTAGTACAATGAAAAGTTAGATAAATAAAATATATTTCAATGCAAATACGTTTGCACTTTTGCATAATAAGATACTGATACTTTGGATATAATAGGATATTTCAACAAAGTGGCATTGCTTCTTTTACCTATGTAAAACATGTGCATACTTATGACACCACTGTATATATTCATACTATATAAAGTTGTTGGGAACTTTTGAGGTAGTGCGCACAAAGTACAAGCAAACTATGGCAGTTGGCAAAGAACAGCAGCCTTTTCTAATGCTAAATAGCTCATGTATATAGCTCATCGCTGTTATGTAACCAACTCTCATATATCCACATTTCCCACAAGCACTTGAATGCATGGCCTGGATTAACTTTTTTAAAGCTATGGATACTTCTCTCCACTGCATTACCATGCGCCAACAACCTTACTCTGACAATGAAATCTGCAAGTTGAATTTCAGAGTAGAATGATCAAAATATGCACTGAAATGAACAGCTGCCAGTAAAAGTAGAGCAGAAAACTGTTGTACTGTTTAGGAAATGGAATGCTATCTTCAGTCAGTGGGCTAAAACATGCACAGGAAACACATCATAGTCCTTCACAGGTTACATAGGATTGTCAAACAGCATTGTGATGGGAAAACAAATGCAAGTTTTTGTTTTCATATGTTGGGTTTCCAACCAAAGTGTCAACTCCTCTCAGCACTATGCTGCACTACAGCAGCTGGGGTTTTGTCACAGAGCCTGGACAAAAACAACACACTCTGTGACAACAGAAGCGATGATTAATTTCATTAGGGAAAGGTCTAATGTGCTGCAATTTGGGCCAAAGAAACACATGGAGATGCCCTGCAGCTGCACTCCATTCATAAAGGAATGCCATGCTGTGTGTGCATTCTTTCTTCACAGCAGATCAAATGCATCTGACTGCCTGCAAGTTGGCTCGTTCGAAGCTTCCGCTTCAGATGCATTCCGTTCCATAGAAGATTAAGGCTAAATACCAAGTTATTTTCCACTTCATTCCTGAACTTAAATTGCTTCCCATCCAGGCTTTACCACATGAACCATAACTGCATGTGGAATGTCCGTCCCTTCTATCTGCCATTTCACTGTGAGTGGAGTTTAAACGAAATAGTACCCCACTTCCCCATTACTATTCCTCCCACCTCTCTCTCATAATTTCCCTTGCAAAACAACAACTTTCCAATATTTCTCTGGGAGCCTTGTGTGCCTGCCGAGCTTCTCCCCAAGGTAAAAGTGGCCTACTTCTGACTGCCATCCTCGGCATCCATCTGCCGTACCAGTTAAATTGCATTTGCCTATGATTGCAGGTTATCTCATCTGTCAAAGTATTCCTATCGATTTCACCGAGCTGTCTCGACGGAAGGCATTAACCCTCTGGCATCCTTGTGGCGTCAAGCATTTGGCAGACAATGACTGCTTGCGATATCAACACAACAGCCCTTGACAGTTCTGTTGGGACTGTTTGTGGCAATGAGAAACGAAAGACCTGAATAACAATGAATACAGATGGAATGGAATTGATTTGAACAGTTCTTGTTTCAATGTTGTTTTTTTGGCTAGAATAGCATGATTATTTTATCTATAAGGACAAAAAGACACTTTTCGCAAGCCACATGCTACAATGGAAACAGTGGCTAAATCTACTTACGTTCATTGATTGGGCTGCTTTTCAGGAAAATTACTCCAGAAATAAATACATGTGACTTAGAAGAAACAGATTAGAAAAATAATGATCCAAATAGAAGCAACAGAGGCCAAGATATGCTACTTCTGGTCTCAGGTATAGACCTAGCTCCCAAAACACAGGACACTACACTTCCCATAATGCAGCTCAGTGGGATTAGGGGGTCCTGAGAGACATACATCATGTGGAAATGTACTACTATGCGTGATTGGGTCGTACGCAAACCACTATAAGTTTAAATTGTTTTTTTCTCACTGGTTTGAAGTGGGCGGGACTGATTTGGAAAAATGTGATGTAAAATCCAACCCTGTCAAGCTATAAGCTGAAGTGTTGAGTAAAGCACAGTTAATACACTTACTGCTCAGCACCAATCAGCAGACAGACACTGCTAGCGACTAGATACTAAACACAGTGCAGAAATTAGCAGCTTAAATACAGATGCGCCCCTTCTAGCAGTTGGTAGAAACCCAAACAAAGCTTAAAGGGTAATAATATGTCAATGTCCTGTTTACAGGGTGTTTCTGTTTGCCTAAAAACATTCAGTTAATTATTGCTATAGAGAAAAATGAAGGATGTAAAGCTGTGTTTGAAGGGGATTTAATAAAGGATAAGTAGGATGATGCCGATTTAAAAAGAAATGTGTTAATCCTGCTGCATTGAAATTGATTATGTAAACATCTTTATTTTAAATGAGCTGGTTTTGATCTTTCTACATGTTCACTATGGACAGAGGGATCAACTGACATACATTACTGTGGCTATGGAAGGCACTTCAGTCAGTGAGTCATTTTTGCATCAGAATAACTCTGTTTTTGATGAATACAACAATGTTGCATCTCTTCTGGCTTTGGTCAATAAGAGCCTCCACATCCTGTAGACTTTTCGGGGGAGATACAACCCATTCCAATGTTGATAAATGCCCCCATCGTGGGATTAAAGACATCCCCTCCTATACTGTATACTGCACTGTCTGTCTGCGCTGTCCGTGGTGCTGAACAGAGGCACTTTTCCACCAGCACACTCGGATTTCCACGCTGCCACTTGTAATCCACAAGAGGGTGGTGATTACAGTGTGTGGTGGAGTTCCACTGTATGCCCAGTGGGCCCCATGGCGACCATCGACCCTTTCACCAGACACACACACACACACACCTACAAACACACACACACACTAAAATACACAAGCCAAAATGTTCTCTAGACGTGAATGGACTGTACATGTCATAAAAGGCTATAATCAGCAGCACATATAGGGGACGTGTGATAACACCCTCTCACAAACTCGCACACACATGCGCGCGCGCAGATGCCCTTCCGTGCAACTTCAGGGGAGTTACACAGGGGATCATTTTGGAAGGAATATGCAAATGTTTCCCTCCCCTGCTCTCCCTCTCTCTCTGTCTCTCTCTCTCACACAAACACACACATACACACACACTCACTCTCTATCTCTCTCTCTCTCACACACACACACACACACACACACACACACACACACACACACACACACACACACACACACACCGGGAGACCCACAGAACGCGCACGTTCATACACACCCAGGATTAGTATGCGTCGGGCAAAACTATCCAAACCTCCCATGCTTTCTCTGCAACCGTTTCCCACATATGTACGATTACAAAAATGAACACATACACCAACGAATATCATGCACGGAACACATATTTCCACCGTGCAGGTTATACTTTCTGTGGATACCTCCAATCGTCCAAAGAGTGTGAGCCACCTCTCAGCCCATTAACACACTTCCATTATCTGCAATCAAAATCCACATCTTGTGAGACATTAGTGGTAACATCTGGAACAGCGTTTATTTGCCTTCAAATCCAGATCAATGCAATATAATTTTAGCAGGCAACCTAGTTTACGCTGAACCCAAAAGATCCGTCGCATATGGATGAAAAAAAGGCAACACAATGAACTACTAACTGATCATAGTCTGTGAGGAGTCCGCGGCAGTCCAGACTAATGCATTTATCAGACAATTAAGCTTATTTCTTACCTTTAGAGACGGACAAGTATCCATTGTGTGCCACCGCAGGCTGTATACGGCATAGTCTGTTTCCCTGGTTCGAGGCTATAGCCTACAGCCGCTGCGATCCACTAATTCCAAGAGACCAACTGCGAACCCAGCTGTCTGCCGAGCCGCATATCCCTTCTCCTCTCCTTGACAAATTCTCTCCCCCACCAGCAGCAGCAGACGAACAACCTGCGCTTTCGCCGGGAGCAAAGCTGCGCCGCGGAGCTTCACAGCATATTTGTAGTTTTTTCCCCCTTCAAGTAAAAATAACCAGCTCGCTTTGCTGTCTGGGCTCGTTTATGTATTTCCAGGCGGGTTTTTCCTTTTCCTTTCAGAGAGAGCGTTGCGACACGGCACGGGCGTTTTTTTTTTCTATTTTCTTCCCGCGGTGCAACTCTCTCTCTCTCTTGCAAAAAAGGAAAGAAAAAACGCACAATATGTCCTCGAAATTGGCTCCTCCACGCCCATCCAAGCCGAAAGTTAAAACAGAAAAAGAAGGTGAAAATAGTCCATCCAAAATGAGTCAAGTCTGTAATGTGTTTTATCAGCCTAATTCAGGAGTTCTTTTTTTTATTAGTTAGTTAGTCCGAGAGCGCGGAGATGGCGAGGTGCGTCGACGGGTGCCAAGTCTCTGCGCTATAGAAAGACTGCAATGGAGCGTCGGATAACCCTAGATGGCACAAACACCACGGAGTATCACACAGCCCAACGGGGGAAAGGGGGCAGAGGCAGGCAGGTCCGCTAGAAACTACAGTAGCGCCTTTACGCAAACGGGCACTGGATCGAGACCGCCGTAGCGATGATTACGCGCAAAGAGCCACTGTTGGCACCGGTCCGCAGCGAGTATAGGCTATACCATGTTGTCTGCAGGGGATTAGGGGCCGACCACGGATTAGTAGTGATTAGCGGTGTTAAGAGTTCACAAAGAGCAAGTAGCCTATTATATCGTAGCTAGTGATTGGCAACCCTGGTATTCTATTAGCCTATATGTCATGTTAGATGTGTGTCGTTGCAGAACGCTCTATGTAGGGCTAGATTGGAAGCTGCTGGTTGCATCCTACTTGACCTTCAAACAACATAGGGGCTCAGTTCTGTGTGTGTACACTGTCTCACACATGTCTCAACAGTTAACTCGATAACATCATTCAGGATGTGGGCTGGACATTAAGTTACCTCAGATGTTACTAAGTACATTTACTCAAATACTGTAATTAAGTTATATTTTAAGGATTATTAATATTATTATTATGTCACTTTATATTACTACATTACATTTTAGAGAGAAATATGATGCATTCAAATGCCCTACATCTATTCATTGAAGTACTATGTTAATATTTACTGTGGTGGTTATGAGGGCTCAAGGTCTCCAGGACCCCAGCATACACAACATTATAGGGATTAGAGTTAAAGTGATTTAGCATTACTGCACTAGGATTACATCCTGGCCCTGAGGAAAGTGCTTTGAAACGGCATTTAGAGCATCATATAAGATACCATAGCTATGCTGGAGGATGTGTGACCTCATGCTCCTGTTTAACTCTCAGACAGAGTCAGCTAAATAGCTCACAACCAAGGCCTAATCATCTCTCACATACCAGTTACTATTAATGTGTCAATCGTACTGTAGCATTGCGTCCTGAGGTTTTAGCATGAGGAGATGCCTCATTACCTCGTGATTATTTCCCCATTAGTTGCTATTATTGTGTCCCTTCAGGTACAGTAGAGCATAATGTCTCTCCATACTGTGGTCTCCATAAACATTCAGACATGTATGGAGTGTTAAAGATGCCATATGTCGTATTAGTAGCTAACATAGCCACAGGAAACAAAGTGGCTATTTTGACAATTTCTAGGTCTGTCATTGTCAACTGATTAGCTCCGTTATGCATTTGTTTAAAGAATCATTCCATTCCATTTGAAAGAATGATTCAACAACTCCACGTGTCGCCACATTGGGATTCACGTCATTTTTTAATTCTGATTGTTGCACGGTGAGATAAACACAATTTCTTTGTCTACTCTTTAGAGAAAATGCAAGGATTAATACACACAAATCTTATGTGAAACAACAGGTAGGGCTACAGCTGCACTTTCAGCCTATTGAAGGACTCATGCATTACCCCTAATAAGACAGGAACTGAGAGAAGTAGTTTTCAAAGCCCTTGAGCTACAAATGGTACAAACTTTATCTTGGAAACAGCAGTTTGACAAATCTTTTTAACTTAAGGCGTGACACTGCAGGCAAAAATAGTGTTTTTTTTTTACAAGGAATGGTATATTTTTAGAGATTATTTTACTATTTTGCTTCCATAACACGTATTATTTTATACTGGTATAAATAAAAGTTCAAAATGCACATTTAAGTCTTAATTTGACTAAACCTTGTCTGTTTGTGTCTACAAATTTCTCCTATACAACCATATTTAACCATCATTATCTCTCTCGCTTTCTTTTCTTTTTTGTTTGTCAAACTAATTTTTTTTTTACCAGAACCTTACATATCCCACTGGCATTCAGCCCTGTCTCCAAAAAGATGTTTTCGTTTTATTGACATAATTAAAGTAGTGTAGCAACAAATCTATAAAGAAATAAAAACATAAAAAACATTTAAATATTTTTTTTATGATAAGACATTTCTGCCAAATTTTCAGTGACAACCCATTTTGCTTTCCTTTTAATAATAACCATTTTCTAATATTACATTAGGCCCCTTAGAGCACTTACAGAGGTTAAAGAGAAGGTCATGTTTGAATGTTTGAAACAAGTCCACAGAGACTTGAAATGTAAGACACAACATGTTTGCGTAATAAATATTTAACCGAAGAACGATTCCACCCCATGGCATTAACTGAAGTGCTTTTTGCTGCCTAACCTTAAATACACTGCAGACCAGAATGGGAACACTGGTCTCTTGTGTCAGAGTGAATGGATACAATATATTTTATATATACATCTATACATAATGTATGACGAAGAGATAACTTTTATTGTACAAGTCTAGGATTTTACTTATCTTCACTGATGGAATATTGAGTGGTTAACCTTAAGTAAAAGGGGACTATTTTATTTTTATTTTATATTTGTTGCTGATTCTGACTCCCATTGACTCCAGTCAAAGAAAACCCATTGATGTGTCCTAATGCTCTTGTCTGCTGTCTTGTAGCTGTTAAACTCTGTAGGTGGACAGGAAGCTCTTCCTTTTCTTTGCTTCCCCTCTGTTTGTCATCGATGCAGACGGCGGGGGAGCCGTGTCTGCTGTGTCTCTCTTGCACACTGCGCCATTGATCTGTGTTTAGTCCTTTTTTTCAGATCCACTTAAAACAACATAGCAGAGAGGCTAAAATGGCTCATTATTTCAATTACTTCAAATGCCCGTAAAGAGAGTTTTACAGATGTTACAACGCAAGCAAAGCTATAAGTGCACAGCTACAGCTCAGCATCCCGATCAAAGCTATGGTGTAATAGGTCGTTTCACCGCCACTGTTTGCAAATTGTTTGCTGCTGTCATATATAGTGCAGTTGCAGGTGTTGGAACACTGGTGCTATCGCAACTGCTTTGTTACTGATGTTGTTGTGATCTACATTGTATAGTATTCACATTTCCACATTACAGTGTATGTGATGACACCGTGAGGGATTTTGTGTCATAATATCAAACTATTGACAGTGATCTGTTGACATGGTGCAACGTTGAGCTAAGTTAAACCCTATTTGTAGAATGTTTGATTTAAACCGCAATTTATCCAAAGGGGTGTACTATGAACCGAGATTAAAAGGTCAGAGAGGATGTTGAGGCCAAAGCCAATGTTTTCAATGTCACAAAGGTGGTTTTCTTCTAATATGACTAGATGGCCATGATCATTTATACTGCACCCCATACAGTACTTGACCATTGCCTGCAAAGTCTGGCTCGTTTAGTTAGTTTGAACGCTGAGTTCTGTTCCACTTGAAAAGATGGTC
Organism: Ammodytes marinus; assembly: GCF_949987685.1. Taxonomy (NCBI): domain Eukaryota; kingdom Metazoa; phylum Chordata; class Actinopteri; order Uranoscopiformes; family Ammodytidae; genus Ammodytes; species Ammodytes marinus. Next base: position 23,340,578 of record NC_137219.1, read on the forward strand.
TGGGTAACGGTTTAGGCGTACCAAAGCACGGAACAAATCCACTGTGAACACAACTGTACCACTACTGTAGCAAAACAATTAGGAGGATCGCACAATGGGACGGCACAAGTAGCAGTTTAGCATATCAAACGCATTTCCTTATGCCACCCAGCTCCCCCGTATCTCTATACACATACTGATAAAGATAAAAATGCAAGTAAGACGGTCTTCATTGTTGAAAAATCTTCCACACATTAATAAAAGTAAGTGTTTGTTTACTTCTCTAAAGACCTGTGCATTAGATGACATAAGTGTTCTCTTCTTCTCTTGGCGAATTCGCAAACCAACTACTGAACTGTATACTTAGGGGGCAAAGTGATTTTTTTGGACATGGGCTGTTGTAAAAGGTTGTTCACCAGAAATGATATCTAGGACCTTCAAGGATCACAACCTGGGTGGACAACCTGGCCAACTACCGGCTGGAAAGCTGCAGCGGGCCGAACTAGAAAATCGTAAACACGGTTTAATGGGAGGGTAAAATTGAAGTTTTTTAACTTATAGATATCATCATGAAACGTTGCCAGTTGATTACTGGCATTAAAACAATGATTTTTTGTATTGTTTTTTTGTTTTTTTTGAATATATATGCAAATGTAGCATATTTCACAAATTATGCACACATTTGCATATCTTTAAAAAACTAAAATCTAGATATTGGTTAAAGCAAGAGTTGAACTCTTTATTGCATTTTGACAAGTGTGTTATGTTTCTACATAACAAACTTCCTCTGTGAGAAATGGTGTGATAATTTTGGTTTGATAGTGGTTAGATTGACTAGCCTGGCATTCCCAGACCTGCCACTAGGCGCTGGCAAATTAAATTTGCTGCGCGTGTTGGTCTGGACACGCTCCGTTGAAGCTTATCAAGAAAGCCAGAAATCTGCCGGGCGCGCCAGAGCCCCTTATATGGTACTCTGGGGAGGACGTAACCGGATGACGACAGTGACGTGCATGCGACGTCGAAGCCGTGATAGTAAACATCAGAGATGGCTGCGGATATGTTGTGTGAGTTTGAGACTGCTTTGGCCTTGACCCTTTACGATTTGGAAGACGGCACTCAAATCTTTCATTAGCAAGTAAGTGGAATGTTCTATTTTGCCGACCGACAACGGCAAACGTTTAATTTAACAGTTTAACAGCTGTTCGCTAAACGAAAGGGGTTTACGTCGCCTTGTGCGTCGCTCTGATTGGTTGTAGTGCTATCCAACTGCGTGCAGTGGCATTTGAAATGCACGAGTAGGAGCCACCCCTTGAGTTGGAAATTACAATTGATCGTCGCCAGACCCTCTATCGTTCAAGATATCAGGGTCTGGATTTCCAGGCTATAGATTGACATGATTTGATAGTTTTTTTCATTACTCTGACCGGAAAATCTCAACTTCTAAATCACTTACATCAACTAAACTTTCCAAAATCATTCTAAGCACTATTCTATAGCTTATTGAAGAAGGATTATGTTGTTCAAAGTCTGATTTATGAGACACTTTCTTCTTCAAAACATGCCGTAATGCATTTTTAAGACCTTTACATAGTATCTTTTGATTTATAAAATTAAAAAAGGCTGTGTAAAAAAATCCTTCTTTAATAACATTCATGTTTTCCAAAAAAAGAAGGTTTTGCCCCCTGGGTAATACAGGTTTCCTTGGCCATTTGCACACACTGGCTTTAAAATCTCAGTTATCAACATTTACTATATATTATTAATCAGTAAGACTTTTATATAATGCGGTATAACTCCATCAGACTAACATTAAAAGTGCAGTAGATCACAACCACAAAACATGACTGGAGCCTCTGGGGAACATGAGGGCGGATAAGGTTCATAAAAATGCAGCAGCTTTAATGTTCAGGTAAACTATTCGCTGCTCATTTATGTCAAGTGATAGCTGGCACATTCACTAAAGCTGCTGCTCAGTATAGACTTCACATTTGTCAGAAATATTCACACACCGCACAGCCTGGGAAATGGATTAGTCTATTGGTATTCATCAGAGATAATATTCAGTCATCAAACCTCATTTCTCTTTGATCTGGCCAAAAACTAAAGCAATTTCAATGTACGCCTATCCTTCGACATGATGGGACATGGTGTCAGAAATCAATGCAATTCCTAAGTACAGTTTTAAAATGTACTGAACAAGTCTAAAGTTTATGAGCTCCACCTCCACCATTACCCTACCTTAACCTGTGTTCAACAACCAAGTCAGATGTATCTGCCTTATGATGTCCTACGGGGAGAAGCCACGCCCCTTCATTACCAACCTACCCTACCTCTGCCCGTGATGAGCATTTTTAGCATCTACACTTACACTGCCAAATTCAACACAAAGAAGAACGCTGTCAATATATGATTACAAATGATTACATCAAATATTTATGAATTAAGCTACTCACAAACAAAACTTCTCCAAAGCTTACAGGAGTGGATGAAAGGAGATGAATAAGGAGATATTACACTGTGTGGTTATCTCTCTTTGTTTTGACGGATCAAAATGGCTACTGAGCAGTCTTCTTCTTCTTCTTCTTTTTGTTTTTTACAACAATGTAGATTGTGCACTACTACCACCTACTGCTGCAAGTCTGAATCAGCTTAAATACGGTTAATTAATCCAGTTTGTTTTAAAACTTAAAACTGAAATCTAATAGCAGAGCAACCGCCCCATACTGTATTGCCAACTGGGCTCATTCCATAATGCTCCATAATTAACCACACCATCCCAAAGTGTGTTACTCCTTTGAGCCATGGAGAAGTCATTACAATAATGTTACCAAATAAGGCTTCGAGCCACAGTTATATCACAGTAGAAATGCTGTAAGTAGGCTGTGAGTGTTCCTGTTTCAATGGAACCTGGATACAAGGGGCTCTTTTATTGAGTTCAACCACATGCCAATTTCAACTTGCCAAAATGCAATTGGAACAGACATATAGTGGATCAAAATAAACAAAAAGGACACGAAAACAGGGTAAACCAGACAGTAAACAAGATCCAATGAAGCGCTTCGAGTGAACTCAAAAGCAGACATGAAAAATACATGACAACAAAGGTAAGACGACGTAAAGAGAGGGTAATGAGATACATAAATGCAGTGTAAGAAAATGGGCAGCTGAGACAGTTGTGATTACGTTTTTCTGGGATACAACTGCAGGAAGTCCCAACAGCAGAGGCACTTTTGACTCACTCTTAAAAGCACAGTTTGACCTTATAAACAAGGTCATGGTGCACCCTTCAAGTCAAAGTATTGTCAAGGCAGCTTACGGCAGAAAAAACACCACTATTTTGCTTCATCGCCATGCACACACACACACACACACACTGTAGTTTGTTTTGACTCAACCACATACACTGCATACTGCTGCTGCTGCTTAGATTTACTACTTACTTTCTGTGCCCATTATGGATTCTTACAAGCCCTTACAATGAGGCAAGACTCACTTGCATATGTTGCAGTGAATTGTTAGGCAGGTCCATCGGAGAGTGTGTTTTTTTTTTTCCTTTATCAGTCGTATCATTTGAATAACTTCTACAGGCCAGAGGAGGTCAAACTATTCAATTATGTCTGGATTTTCAAAAAAACAGTCAGGAAATAAGGCGATACAACGGGTCAAAAACTTTGGGGAAACAATCCTCTCCTGTGTTTGCTCTTTTGGGTATATGTAATTATTCGACAAGGACGTTTGGAAAAGAGACATTTCTGTGTTATTGAGGCGGAGCACTGGACTGAATTTCTGTACAGGAGAACACATTATCCTGTATACTATTATACAATTTTACAATAAAGCTATGGTTATATTAGCATCAATAAACTAAATATGATATAGTGGAACCAAACTAATAATTTTTGCTCCGAAAAGTTACACCTTGTTGCTTTAACGGTTACAATACAGATGAGGAAGATCACGTAATAAGAATCAATGGTGGATCTTGTGGATGCAGAATGTGAAAAAATGCTTGAAACCAGCAGCTACTGTATATACTACTCCCATCTGGTTAAGAAACAAGGCACTGGGGCGCCCTTAGTTCAGTTGGTAGGGCGTCCACCCCCGGGCCGGGCCTAGCAGCAGACCCGGGTTCGATTCCCGCCCACGGTCGTTCTCTGCATGTCACTCCCCTCTCTGCCCCATTTCACCTATGTCTCTCTGAACTGTCAATAAAGCATAAAAATGCCCGAAAAATATCATAAAAAAAAGAAAAAGAAACAAGGCACTCAGATCGGCATACTCACAATGAGTAGCATCTCATTCCCCGCAGCTTGTCAGTAGAACCAGGCTCACCCTCTTGTCCTTCACAATGTAACGGTAACGGTGACGATGCAGAGCCCTGATATTCGCTCACTCCGTCTCAATCCATCAAAGGTGGAGTGGATAGAGTTCAGTTTGTCACTGGGCTTTTGTATTGATCCGTCGTCTTCAGTGAGGAGTCGACTGGCTGTCAGGGGTATCAGTGTGTGTGACCTGCTGACATACTGGTACCTGTGGATAAGATGTAACTGAATTAGCCACTAGACAACGTGGATATAGAAAAGAAGAAAGAAGAAAAAATTAAAGGCATGACTGATTGTACGGTCTTCATAGCTACTCTTGTTAGTCCCACAGTGAGCCGGATGACCTTTCGTCAAGTGATTCAATTAGCTTGAAGGAATTGATGTTGGTCAAGGTAACCATATTACGGTAACACGGCCGTGAATGATGACAATATGGTGTAATTGTTATCTCTGTGCAATGATGTAGGATGCAGATCACAGCCTCTACTTAATGTGATTGTTAGCTTGCGCTGTCGTCTCACACACTGACCTTCGTATAGCTCATTATGTTAGACATTTCCTTTGTTCAATGGTTCGATTGTAACTGTGCAACAGCTGATTGTTTGAGAGAATTGCTCTTTGAACATCAGGGTAAACAAGCAGTAGCCGCTACATCAAGAGAGCAACGGTCACGTATTTAACGAGCGAGCTGATTGGTTGAACCATCACCTGTAACTGCAATTAATTAAGACGAGATGCATCAGGCTGTTTGATTCAGTTAAATGCATTTATCCAAGTTGCAGAAGGACCATCAATATAACTTAGGTAAAGTAAAAGTAGCTATAAAAATACTCCATGACAAAAGTACTTAAGTACCAGCAACAAAATAAGTGTCAAAAGGGTAAGGCCCCATTACATGCTTCATTCAGATTGTTGTAATATTGAGAAATTGATAAACAAGTCAAACACTTTACCACATCCATACACAACCAAAGATCTGACCCAGAATATGCATCGGAGAAAAACATGCATCAATACAGCTGTCAAATAACTATCCTGCTTGCTCACTACATTTCACAAAACCATAATTTGCTGTGTAAATTGATTTATCATAAAAAGTGCTGGTGGATATCTAACATAGCATGTGTACTGACTATAGTTACAGGAGCAGTCAAAACAAAGGACTAGCATAAGCAGATAATGCCGCTTTATTTACCCGTTCAGTGTAATTATAACCAATTGAGAAAAGATGAAACAGGCCCAGTAACTGAGATAAAACATGGCTATTATATTAAAAATGTCCACCTCCACCTTAGGGACTGACTAAAACATTCTCCAGTGCCCGGGTTTGCTGTCGTTGGCATTGCTGATACATAATTTAAAATAAATATTAAGGAATAACAGAACAACATAGCCTGCAAACATGACCACAATGTTAGCAATGCCCAGTGACAATGTCTACATTCTGATGTCAAGCAGGTATGATGTTGACTTGTCCACCTTTGCTGTAAAGCAATTTAGCATGCTAACAAATTATAATCACCAATAAACACAAAATACAGCATAGGTTAATGGATAAGTCATTTGTTTGGATGGTATTTGGTGATAAACCAGAGTATTTGAAGAAATATAATGTGGTGTCTGTACCAGATTTCTTGGCAATCCATTCAAAAGCTGTTGGGACATTTCATATAAAAGCAGACAAGTAAATATATCAAATTCTTAATGCAGCCTATGGAATCGCCTTTGAGGTGCTTACCACCCCCGCTATCCATTTTATCGGGATAAACCCTGTAATGGCATGATCCATAATGTTATTTGTCCACACTGGTACTTGGACCTGCACTTCCACACTATTACCTTTTGTTGAGGTCAAGGAAAGCGTTCGTTCCATTTTCTCTGTGGAAGAGTGCACTCACCTCATCAGTTTTATTGTCCCATGCCTATGATAAATCCCTCACGCCGTCTCTTTCATCCATACCAGCAATTACTGGAGCAATACATTCAGTGACATTGACACAAAATGATGAATTAACCGACCAGGTGACAGCCCAAGCCTAAATCAGTCACTCAGTCAACGTGCTACCCTTGGGAGATAGAGAGATATCCGTCTTCTCATGACACAGTCGATTTATTTACCGATCACTGACCACTTGATCCCAGAGGAAAACGTGTTAGTCGACAGAGACCCACTGAAGCATTCAAATGAGGGTCTGAAGAAACACAACAAAAAGTCCCTAAAGTATCCCTGGGTGTTCTCTGTTTGAGTTAGGTTATTCTGAGACCTCAACAGTGGTGCATCTGATTGTATCCATCTCCCTCTCCCTCCATCTCTCTAACTGTTGCCCTTTTGAGGAAATCTGAGTAATTACAACAACACTGTCGGTTTTAATGTAAAATGGTATCTATACGTTACAAATGTGACCCTATTCATCTGTGTCTCACCTTAATAAGGGAAATCAATACAGGATAGCAGCCTTTACTTGATCTTTATGAAAAAGAGGAAGTGAAAATGTTCCCAGAACAGAGACATCATCCACTAAGGGTGTATTCACACACGCCGTGTTTAGTTTGGTTGAAACGAACTCAGGTGCACTTCCCCCTTCGGTGCGCATCTTTCAGGCAGGTGTGAATACATAAATCGCACTCGGGGGCGGACCAAACAAGCGCTCCGAGACCCAGCTGAAGAGGTAGTCTCGGTGTGTTTCCAAATGCACTCTGCTGCAGTTCGTTTGTGGTGTGAATTTGTCCGGACTCGATCCGACCCAAATGCAGGAAGCACTGTGCCTTTTCTTTTTTAATGAATTGCCGTCAGCTTCACATTATGGGAAAGTGTTGTTAGGACGATAAGTTGTGGTTTGACCGGGAGCCCAGAACAATATATTATATTTTGTCTAGAGGACGTCTGTCCAATGAATGAATGACCTCAGATCACGTGTGGTTTTGCTTCGTAATGCTGGTTCACTTACAAAAGGGGCAATATGAAAGTGGACCACACCAAACAAAAAAAATCTAAACTCTATTTGGTCTGGACCAAAGCAAGTGAACTAGCGGACTTTCCTAGTGTGAATACACCCTTAGATTAAAAAATGGGACGTGGTAGTGTCACTTCTCAGTGTGTGTTGAGCACCAGCTGGGAAACTAGGCATCATTTATAAATGTGGAATTGAGAAGTTGAGTACATCTGTTGGTTGGAAAATATCAGTCCCAGATGTTTCTCTGAAAGCCTAATGAAGGCTACAGAAATACAATGGATGATGTAGAATATGGAAGGAAGTTGGGTAAATTAGTTTGCAAAGTTCTTGGGAGTCTTACATTCTACACCACTGTAATACCTGTTTGGACTTGGCAGAACACTGCATAGAGCCGACATGGCCTTTGCAAAGTTAGAAAGGAATAGACATCGCAAACCCTCTTCTAGTCCAAACAAGAGCAATACGCTTTTACCTGCTTTCAGACTGCCCAAATAAAAAAAAAGGATATAAGGTTACAAACAATGCTGGAGTGCCCGGAAGAATAGAAGGTATATATAATGCTAGGTTTCATATCAGTAAAGTTAGCATAAAGGAAAATCCTGATGTCAGTGCACAGAAGCTCACTCATTCTGTATCAATAGCATTAGCTGTATGAAATCCCTGTGGCGTTGGTAACTACTTTAGAATCAAATTGTTTGTTCTCGTCAACAAATCGGGGCACCACCCAGCTTAGAAGGAAGATAATTAAACAGTCCCATGATCAAAAGCTATAATTCACCATACAGGGATCTCTGTTCTGCTTCACAGAACACACACTGACAATGACTTGCTGGTAAATGAGAACAGTTATTTATAACTAAGGATGGAATAAATTAAGCATTGGTATGATAGTACCTTTTTTTAGAAACATGAATAATACATAATTGAATAGTAAAATAAATTGATAAACTGGTGGTTAGTTTTCAGAATTATAAAAGCATAAGGTTATACTGAACTACTGGTGTCAAGTGTCCCACTGAAGTTAAGTTCTAAACAGGTCATGTTGCGAGTAATTTTCTGTTGTTCTCAACATTGGCACCCTGGGATGTGTAGCTGCCAGGGGGCTGGAAACTTACATTCGGGTAGGTGAGCTTTAAGGCGAGACACGGCAGGCAAAAACATCGTTTTTTCAAGCACTGGTCAATTTTGAGATTTGTGTCTATTTAGCTTCCATAACATCTCTTCTTTCATACTAGTATGGATAAAAGGTCCAAAATATACGTTTTAGGTGTTTATTTTACTAAACTTTGACTGCTTGCGTCTGTATTTTGCTCCTAAATTCGTCAAAAGTGAGCATTCTAACGTAACATACAGCACCGCGACCGCTGTATGAATCATAATAACCATGGTACTGTTGGAAAGCTCTGAATCTCAAGAACAACGTTATCTGATCCAAATATGGTCATTTCCTTTGTATCAGTAACCAATCGTGAAAGTGTGAGGAGGGATTCAATGCTAGGAACGCGACCTCATTGGCTAATGCACATTTCTGACGATGTGATTCGCTAAAAGGCATCACGTGATGCTAGCCGCGGTAGCTCGAAAATCACAAAATAAAATGGGAAAAACGTCGAAAATATGCCAAACCAACACACAAAAAAATACTTAATCACTTGGCTACGGACACTACATGATCGCCATTTGAAGGGGAGAAGTGTTAAAGACATGTAAATCACGCCGATCACGTCGGAGAGACACAAACTGTCAGAGGATCAGAGGGGACATGGTGGGGAGAGAGAGCGTCTGTGCCGACTCCGGAGCAGGTTGACAGACAGTGGCTAATAATAAATGAATCACGTTTAAATTAGCATGTGGATGTAAATGTTACTATGCTATGGTTTATATATGTTAAGCAGTAGTAGGCCTATATGGCATTGAGGGGCGTAGGGCCTAATTCAATAAATTACTCTAGCTATCATCAGTGATTATCAGCAGAATTCACGTTGTTATCTTTAACGGCCGTTTTCTCAAAATGAGCTATTTCCAATACTCTGCGAAAGATATCTCAACTTCTAGACCACTGACATCAACCAAACTTTCTATAATCATTCATAGCACTATTTTAAAGGTTTTTACAGAAGGATTTGTTAATATATTGTTAATTGTCTGATTTATGATACATTTTCCTCCTAAAAACATGCCTAAAATGCATTTCTAAGACATGTACATAGTATTTTTTGATTTATTAAATGAAAAAAGGCTGTATCCAAAATCTGTTCTGTAAAAACCTTAGAAACTAATATGTGGTTAAAATAAAATAGAGATTTTAACTCTGGCTTTATCCAACATCTCAAATTTTTTCTCGAAAAATGACCCAAATTTACGCATAATTGGTTAAATATTGCCATATTTGCATATTTAATATAATACTAAAGAAAAACATGTAATACAAAAAATAATTGTGTTAGTGTCAGTAATCAACTGGCAAAGTTTCATGATGATATCTACAAGTTAAAAAAAAATCCCTATTCACCTGGGGTGTCTCGCCTTAAGGCCTGTTCTTCTGAAAATTCTCGCCCATACTGGCCAAACAAGAACTTAACTGAACCCCAGAGCACTGAATGTTCTAAAGTTGGGAATCCAGACAACTTCAAGGATCCCCTGAAGAGAACTTCCAACATGAGAAAAGTTAGAAACCTCAGCATACATCCACACCAAACCGGGTCGGGGTGTGTGAATAACTTAGCACTCAACTGCCTGCTGAGCGATATAGGCAGAACCTCCACAGGAGATCATTAAAATAATATCAACGTGAGGCATTTTCCATCTTAAGCTATCAGTTTGCCTCCTCCATCAGCCGTCAAACTCAAACTCTGAATGCACATCAAACCGATCAGCAAAGCATTGATCATACACAGAATGATAAGCTCTTTTTCACCAAAATGAATACCCTATTAATTAACCATCCAGAACCAGTGTGAGATGTACTACTTTAAAATTTGCGCAACTTTTCCACTAATTCTGTGTAATCCTATCCATCACATTAAAGTGAAAATCCAGGGATCTGTCCAGCTCACTGAATGCTAATATCCCATCATGCACTCCTCTCAGCTTTTAAGGGATACTAAAAATGTCCCACTCATTGGAGCCATAGCACAAAAAAAGACTCCCTGGGAAGATTACCCCATTAGCTTTCAGTAATTTCAAATTGGTTTCTACCCCTCATTTGCTCAGAAACATGTATTTGTATATCAGCATATAGCCTCAGTTATTAGGCAGTCACATTGGTACCAAACTAATGATGCAATGCTGTATGCTGGATCTTCAAATACATTCAGTGTAATGATCTCTGTTGCTGAGAGCTTGAGACAATGTTCCTTTTAGGGAGTATTCTACATTGTGTCTCTCGGTGTGCATGTTGGTGTGGCAGAAATAAATAAGTTGAGTTTCCTTAAACCATCCAAAATTTATCTGAAATGAAAGTGTGTGTGAAAATGTGGAGCATACTATCGCTGCAGGCAATGCCAAAGCAGTTTCTGTTTTGGAAGTATACACTGTATATTCTGATTCTGAATTGAGGATTCTAGCATAGGTTCAGTAACATGTTCAAAATAAAGGAGTATTGCTTTATGATTAAATATCATAGTGAGTCGTTGTGTATGTGCAAGAATGTTGAAACAGAGAAAAAAAGTTATAACTCTGTCCACAGCTGGGAGAGATTAGGTGTTGACCTGCCTTCTGCCTTTTTACAAAGTTTTATGCAAGCTACTCTTTCCGCTGCTGTCAGAGATTATCACTTAGACATTTGTCCACATAAGCAGATTTTCTACAGCGCTCCCTGATTTGCGGAGAAGTACAATACAATGATTTCAGCATCTTTTTGGCAAAAAATGATTTGCTTCTTGCAGATGGCAATTACCTTTTCAGGTCGAAATGCTGACAAGGCATTGTGCAGTGACAGCACTGTAAGTGGTACATTACTGTACATTCTTTCTCTATGAAATATGCTATTGGGACATGTAGGTAAATGTATTGGCTGATGAAAAGCTGTGGTGCAGGGAAGATAAACCTCATTATTTAAATGAATACCGTGGGAAACCAGCAAGCCATTTCATCAGTACATATGTGTTCTCTTTAGATATGGAAATATGTGAGGGAGTGTGTCATAATTTGAATTGGAATTATTGTGATTCTAATCATCCATACTGACACATTACCATAAGAAAAGGTCTATAAATTGTCCATACATTGTTTAATGTACGCCAACACATTGGTGTTGATTCAGTACTTCCTAAACACAACAGTGTACAATACATACAGCTGTGCTCATGTACAACTAAATCGTAGACACAGGCTTCTCTGATTGGTTCCCTTATAGAATATGAACCACATTCTTTTGTCAGTGCTTTCTGAAAATGCATTATATAACTGTTACTAAGATAATTCACACATCTCTCTTACTGGCCTGTCCTTACTCTATGGTTTGGGTTTGGCATAACCAGTTAATCAAACTGAATATTGGTTTGACTTTAGCCTTTTTTTACTGCTAGCAATTTAGAGTTTTGGAATGAGGCTGGGTTCGGTGGTTTTGAGGATAGGTCTTGGTAAAGGTTACACTAAAACAACGTTGAAATTAAACGGGCAACAATAACGTTCAAGACATTTTCTAGATGGCTTAAGGTGAGAAGGTTATGTGTAGGCAACATGTATTCCTGTTTAAAACTACATTTATGGATGATTTTGGCCACTTGGCTGTGGTACAAGCTGGTAACGCAACATTGACATATTATTACCTTACAAAGCTGGCTAACATTAGCAAGCAGTTGCCTATAAAGACATCGAGCAGACACAAAGCATTATAAGCTTGGCCACCTGAAGAATACAGGTCCAGCATTAATCTATTTTTAGCTTTGATTTGGTCTCTACAAAAACCCTGAGAAAAATGTCTATTTTGATTTAGCATCTTCACTATGTCCACCAGTTAGTCGCTAACTCTGTCTTTCTGCTGTCTGGTGCTGGGAACGCAGAGGACAGTCATTTCTAACACCTTCATTGTGTAAAATCTTTGACTGCTGCAGCTCAAAACAAGGTTGATGAGATCAAGTCAGGAGTAAATAAAATCAGTAAAGCCTCGTGCTGGAAAATCAATAAAGAACTGCAAAGAGGAAGTGCAGATTTGAATGTTTACTTAGATTTTTGTCACTATGAGTAACCCTTCACAAAATACACATTGACATTTGATTTATTGTTAATGTGAACATATGCATTAGTGCAGTTTTAAGGTCAGGGAAAGCTCTAGGTCATTTAAGCAGCATGAAAGAAGTTGACGTCGGTAGTAAACAGTGGTGTCCCTGTGTCACATGCTCTGTCGGCCCAATGATCCTCCTTGACCTCCTGTATAAAATATTTTTGCAGTGTTAATAACCATGTCATACAACTTACCATTATGTTTCTGACTGACCAGAGACACAATTTATATCCCCTGCCACTAGTAGCCCCTCAATTTGGAAAACCTATTAGCATAGGTTATATAGGGCATTTTGGAAAATGACTCATTCTTATCATGTGAGGACAGTCTCCTGCTATTGCATATTCATATACGTGCAGATATTTCCCACTCTAAGGTGTGAATTATGTATGAGCATATGATAGCTCATTCACAAAGCCATCCACTAATGTGCTAGGGGAATGTAAGGACATGGTATTCAAATACATTTGAAGCCACAATATCATCACAATACCCAAACACACGCTCTTTGTATGACAATGGCTGATAGAAAATAACACTCACTAATTGGTGACTTTCGCTTGCAGCACTGGTCTCCTTCTCAATCCATCCATTTTCTCTATATGCCTACTCCTGTTCAGGGTCACTGAGAGGTCTGAAGTGTATCCCAGCATGCAGTGGGGCAGAAAAGGCAGGAGAAATGAGCATGGATGGTACAGGTCGGCCGTCTTTAAAGGCAAGACACAGGAATAATCTTTATATATTTTGCTTCAATAACATATGAATAAAAGATCAGACATTTACATTTAGGTGTTTATCTTAATAAACCTTGTCAGTACAGAGCATTTATTTTTTTATTTATAAAATGAAGTAGGGCTGTATTTTAAATATGTTGAGTAAACACTTTTGACACTAATGTGTTGTAAACAATAATTCAAGATTCCATCTCTGGCTTCATTTAACATCTAGATTTTTAGTTAAAAAAAAGGCAAATAAAATAGTTTGATAACTGTGCTTTTTTATTTTTGAAAAAAAATGTATTGGAAAAAAGAATTACTTTAATGTTGGTAATCAACTAGCAAAGCTGCATGATTATATCTATCAGTGAAAATGTTTACCTTATTCACCTGCAGGGTCTCGCCTTAACAGGCATAAGAAATAGGCAAACAAATTCCCACCTTGAGATTGTTTCCACTGCTATGTACCTGAGCTGCATATTTAGGTGTAGTTTGAGGACACTGGAGAGGATATAAAAAAAGAAAATGGCAAGAGTGGGATTGACTTCTATAGTGGAACCAAAAATGATTATCGGAAAAGAAATCCTTGAAAATGAAAATTATTGGGGGCAATTATTACTATCATGCAGTCTCATTCTCTCTCTTTCTCTAGCCTGTTTGACTCCTTCTCTCGCTCTTTGTATTATTAGTTTAGTTGTCAGGGACCATGTACAAAGAGAACATTGCACAGAGAAAATATGTCTATAGTCAACATAGAATACAACACATACAATAAATTATATATATATATATATATATATATATATATATATATATATATATCATATCATATCATAACACACATGATAAAACCATTTGCCTTTTAATAAAGAAAACCATATAAATAAAAACAAAACGATTTAAAAAAAATTGAGAACTACTAAAACTGAACCAACGTGAGCATGATTGGTTATATACAATAATGTTTTGATATGGCATGAAAACGGGTAGAAATCCTTCATTGTAAGCCTTTCTTTGCCCCTTCTCATCCCCTTTTCAAATATAGTGCCAGTGACTGGCCAGCCCTGGCGATTAAACACCCAACCTTTGACAACATTTAAGCCCTGGATCAATACATAATTACCAGCAATCGAATTACCTATGTGCACAGTGGAAAGGTTGTCTTCCCTTTTCTTTTTTTCCTTTTATCTATATATAAAAAAACAACCAATAAGCACGCTGTATTGGTAGCGGCTGGAGAGTAACACTAAGCTAATTAAGTTCACATTAGCCCAGTCATGCAGGTGGCGGACATGATGATGTCTCAGCATGCTACACCAGCAACTGGGCCTCTTACTATGTTGGGAGGGAGTCCATTATTTTGCAGTTGCTGTGATTGTATTAACAGCACACCATTTACAGCCATTTTAGTCATGTAATACAATTGTTGTAGCTCCACCTGAATCCACCAAAATGCATGTTTGTAAAAATGACAGTTCTTTGGACAAAAGATTACAGAGTATTTGTCAGACGAGGTGGGGAGTGATGTTTAAATCCCAAACAGTCCCTTTTCTGTTGAATACTGTACATGCGGTGCTGCGGGAATTCTTTTCGCAGGCATACAGCTATATGCCTACAAGTGAGACACTTTAACACAGAACACTGCTGTAATCGTATAGCTTAAGCAAAGGATTACATTGTAAATTGTGAGTAGAGTTTTGTTTTTGTTGTATCATTGTATGTGTGATGCCTAAAAGAAACCAGAATCAGAGCAACTTCTGTCTGCAGGAGAAATGTATCATATAAATAATAAATAATTTAAAAAGTCATCCATCAGCAAATCAATGTAACAATGTTGTCTATTCATTTTGTTTTCTCCAACCTGCAGCTGCTTTTGGAAATGACTTTCTCTTAGTCAAGAAATTGGTTTACGATGGTGTAATGATGAGAAGGGGTCTGTGGGGACAGGGGATGTGGCTTATAAATTGAGCACCAAACCGCTCTTGTATTTTCCTTTCATTTATTAACCCTCTGACCACGAGGAAAACAATACTGTGCACACAAAACTGTGGTCTAGGCAGAAGAAATAGCCCACTCTGTCTATTGAGGTTAAACCAATCAACCTCTGTGGGCTGAAAGGTGGCTGTAAAAGATGAAGAGTTCTAGCTGATTGCACTTTGCTTGTTCGTGAGGACCAGCAGCTAGTAATCAGGTCAATACAAAGAATTCCCATCCTACAGAAGTCTTAGAAATCCAATCATGTACTGCATTTGTTACGGCTGGCCAGGGAGGACACAGGCGCGGAGACAGTACCAGTTTAAGAAGGTATATTTTGAACGAATCAGCTGGGGGTTGGGGCCGTGATCCGGGGGGAATCTTGCTGTCATGGGAGTCCAGGGGGAGAGCAATGGGGAAAGTCCAGGGAGCTGAGCGAGAGCAGGCGGGCAGAGGGGTCCGGGAGGAAGTGCTGGCTGGTGAGGGTTGGAGCCGGTTGTTGGAGTCAGGCCGGGAGAGCTGTGGCAGAGAGAACAGGAATTAGCACGTATCAAAATGCAAACGGAGCTGCAAACAGGTAAGTAGGCTAGAGAGAGCGACTGACTGTGAAAAACAGAATCTACAATCTAGCAGTGTCTGGAAGGTAGGGCCGGGTATATGAAGAGCAGTTGATTGGTGATTGATGGCAGCTGTGAATACTGGTATCAACACACCTGACTACAACCCTGCAATTACACCAGACACAGACAAGGGTAAAGGGGAAAAAACAACGCAAGGGCTTGAGGCCCAGGCAGGATCATGACAGCATTCTTGCTATCATTGGAAAAACAAAGCAACATAAAATCAGCAAAGGCCAAGTTAGCCTCGCTTTCAGCCTATAGTAAGGGAGGAGGTGTGATAAGACTGGATCCTATACCTCCCATCATGCAATATGATAGCTGCATTTGTAAACAGGAGGTTGCACTTGTTTACTTTAGAGCATCCACCGACCCTTCCAATCATCTGAAGAACAGCTCAGAGCGTAAAAAGTAGACAAACATCACACGGATGACTGGGCTAAATGCATCCGGCACACAGCAGCATGTCCACGGAGAGAACAGAGAAGACTATATGGAACGAGCAAACCGAAGTTACACAAATGTTGTTTTGAAAGGACAAAGTCAGACTTTTTACTTGTTGCGTTACCCTTGTTAGCTGGGACAGAAACCAACGCTTGAAGGCAACTTTGATTGCTGTTGAATTTTTTCCAAATTGTCCAGGGGGGACGGTCTGCTACATGAATTTCAGTAATGAGTAAATATTATTTGGAAAAGTTTCAAAAATGTTGTCAGTCATAATGGTTTTAACACAGAGGAGCACAAAGGTCTGTCGTTTTAGTAATTTCTTATAGTCAAAGTTGTGGAAAACATGAATCTGAAATATGTTTAACAATAAAAAGAGAAGAAATAAAAGCCATTTTACAATGTAAATATTTTTTTCACAGTTTTTCTTTTATTTCACAGTACAGACAATTGCAGTGCCTCTTCTGTGTTCACAGTGCACCAGCTGAATGGACTGAATGAGATGGATTTATTCTTTATCACAACAACTATTCCCATAATCGTGTCAGTCATTCCACAAATCGATTTCTCGCAGCCCTTTGTCTTTGCCACTGAGATTTGTATCTTTTTCAAAACATTCTGAACAGAACCGCAGTGTGGATGTGGGGAGGGAACAAATGAGGACTCTAGCACGATAGATCCAAAGCTGAATCATGTTATCACTGGAACAGAGGGAATAACCTATCAATAACGTAATGCAGCAAGGCCACTGCTGTGTGAACCTCTCTCAAACACACATACGTACATACTGGTTTTATCTGTATTTAGTACAATTCTTGTATAACTAAAAAAATAAGACAGTAGTTTAGACAGAGCTTTGTAAATGGATGGCACTGATAAGTACATGACTGTGTCATCAGCATAGAAATATATGGAGCTATTTTTGATTGATGCACCCAGGTCATTTACATAAAGGGAGAACACAGGTCCTAGAATCGAACCCTGTGGAACTCCTTTTGTAACATGTTGGACACCTGCTTGATGGCCATCTGCAACTACTGATTGAGTTCTGCCAGTCAGATATTTTAGAAACCAATTGATCCAGCATTTTACCAGATAAAAGTAGCTCACTGAGGGAAAGTGCAAGTCACATATCATAAACACGAACCATAATAATTTCTGCTTCCAAAAAAATATAAATCTACATAAATGAGTTAAAGCTAACTTTAAGGTTGTGCTCTTTATGCTGTGTATGCCACTTCTACGTAGCCTGGCTTCGCCCGCCTACCTACTTCCGCTCAAATTTCATTTTCCCTTCAGTAGTCAGTCTGGGGCTGCGGTGAATTCATGTGCTCGAGCTCAGGAAAATTTCCGGCCGTCCAATCAGCGAATAGAGCGAGTGGCTGAGAACGATGACGTCGAAGTCGCGCTCCAGTTTCAGTTGAATGCTGCGTTCCCTTATACTCGGAACTCGGAGATTTCCGACTTGGTAGTTCCGAGTTCCGACCTGTCTGTGTTCCAGTGCATCTGCTCCCGAAAGTATGGACGCCGACAACCTTTCTCGTCCAAATAACTAAACGTTAGGCTCTAGCAAGTTACCGTTGCCAGGTACCGGTAGATCAATGGACTACAATATGTAGTGAAGTCGGAAATTTCCAAGTTTCCAGTACAACTGGAACGCACCGTCAGAAGCCGGCTCATGAGATACGTCCCGACCAAATGTTATGCGATTGGTATGCTGATCCAGAGTCGCACTGGGCAGATCCAATAGTTTTAAACTTAAACAGACACCCGCCTCTAAGTGAGTGAACGTTTGCCAATAGGGCAGTTCCAGACCTTCTGTACAAATGAAATGAAGTACGATGGTCTGGTTAGACCAGGGTAACTTCTACGTGGGTCTATTATACACATGTACCAGCACCATGTATAAGTAAAATTATCCTTCGCTTCATCCATAATATTCCATTTCAACCATAACACCATCTGAATAACAATCATCCTATTCATTGAAGTCACATTGCTAGCTGGCTTCATGGTTGATTGGTTGGTTCTGCTATGCTGTGTGAAAGCACTGACTTTACAAGTTTAAGATCTGATTATTCGTCAAGTCTGAAAAAATCTCCGATGATGTCACGACATCCTTTCCTTACCTGATCTGTTTCACCCAGTCACCAACCTGCTTTCCATTCCCTCTGATCAGATCCTACACATACAGGAGATAAGGCCATTTCATTTGGAATCATCCCTAGCTGAACATGAGGCATACAAGTAACTGGAAAAAAAGAAACGGTTCATCCTATTCTTCCTACAGAGTCTTGTTCATTCCACTTGAGTGTTATGCTATCTATTTCCTTTTGAAAAACTATTTGAATTGATTAATTTGACCCATGTGTTATGATATCAGTACGAATACCTCTGCATAACCGATTTGAATGAATCTCTCCCGTCTATGAAACCGGCACAGCTCACGGGCTCTCTCCAGCGCCATCAAATCAAAGAAACTGTTGCCCTCGTATTCTTCCGACATCCTCTTTGACGTGAGAAATATGTTTGCTTAATTCAACGCTCGAAGGCCAAACGCTTCAAAGAACTGGCCTCAAGCTTCATCTGCTTCCTTCTTATATCACTTAGATGTCTCCATCCAATCTGCACCACTGAGGGGTATCGATTTCCCCCCATCCTGTGTTGCAAATGAGATATGACTATGATACTGTAGGCAGTTTGCAAAGTTTATCTTCATCAATAGTTTCTTCTCACATCTCATATAACCAGTTGTCTACATCTACTGCGTTGCGTCTCCCTAACCATGTTTAAATGTTCTGTTCACGTAATATAAAGTCATACATACATCAATTCATTGTTCCTTCAAGGATGAATCCCAATGTTTTTGTTGCACCCCTGATTAAGTTTATGCCACAGCATGTAGCCCACAGTGAGTAGAAAAAAAAAATCCTCTGTTTGCATTCTGTGGTGTGCTTATGGTTTGAAACTTTCTCAGAGCATTGCAAGATTATATCTTCATGTAGAATTCATGCAAACGATGTGTGATGACTTAACAAGACAACATTGAATGTATTAAAAACATTCACACAAAACAATTTCCAATTATACTATTCCATCACCCATGCAGGCATCAGAACTAAGGATAGCAATTGTAACAAAATATCACATCCTCTACCATGAACCCAGGCATTGGTCACAAGGTTTTACTCAGGATGTGCTACTACAGTAGAGAGCTTGAGCTGAGGCAAATAGAACAACACTGGTTCTATTTGTTGATGAAATAAATGGAAACAAGGCCATTCAATAATCTACAAAACCCTTCGCAGAATCATTAAGTCTTTATTTCAAGGATCTCTCTCTGTGAGTTAAATGTACTCAGATCTTACTGCTTGTTATACATTGTTCAGTTTTTTATAATCTTTCTAACAGTTTGGTTTGAAGATAACCTTACTTTGATTATTGTTTTACTCTGGGTTTCTTTGAAGCTCTGAAAATCCTCCTTTTTTGTCTGGGGGCAATTATAATTGGAGCAGCATCAAGTCCTAGACATAATACAAAACGCAACAAATCCACAGCCAAAGTGCTTATAGTCTCACTTCCCTATTGAAACAAGGTGAGATATTGCCTGCAGTTAACAACTTTTCTAATGGGGCCAGAAGCATAACAACAACATAAAAATAAAATAATGCATACTTGTAGTTCTGAGTCATAATAAAAGTTAATCACCTGTGTGCATATCAGTACCTAATTCTGAAAAGAAGCCTATGAGTGCAACGTCACAGAGCTGCTAGCATAGTGTACACTCTGTGTTGTTGCTTTACTGTATGTGATGCTCATTTACTTTAGGTAAAATGGTACTATTTTATCCAGCAATATCTTGAGTAAGCCTGCCATAGAATATCCCCAAGCTCAGAAACCCCCCCAATGGAAGAGCTAGAGATACACAACACCTAATTAACACTGGTTAAAAATTTAAAAAATTCACATGTGACTAAATGTAAATACAGGAGGAGGCTGGGAAGGTGGAGGGTGGGATTTATACTCCTGAAAGTAGCCAGCAGTGTAGCAGCATGGAAGCAGAGCTCAGTAACTGTACAACACAATGCAGAGTAAAACCCACTACACGTGCATCATATAGAAAATATTCTAAATATAACTGTTCTAATAGAAATGGAACAATGATTAGCAGAAGCAAACCAAGGCAGGTCAACACACTTACTCAAGAACAACATGTTATATTTGTCTCTGTTTTTAAAAGATTCAAGAGTAGCAGCTCAGCATAGGGTTAGGCATACCACAGAGATGTCCTAATCTATATTTTCTTGTTTCTGTTTGTAAATGTGAATCTTATTTTGGTCTCCAAAATGGGTTTGAAGCGATTTGAATAAATGCAATACACACACTTTTCTCTTCTAAAACACAACAGATGAATCAACCGGAGTTATCTCAAGGATTTATCACCTCATTCATGATGTGTTCTCGAAAATTGGTGGCTTTTCTACCAGATCCAAACATGTCCTTTGTGTTTGACCGACCGACCGCTCCGGATCCTGAGTGCTTTTGTGAATAATGCGAATCAATCCTATGTAATTATAGATTATCACAGAGTGGCTGCTACTTTTCACCGAGTTTGGAGGGAGACCGTGACAGCAACCCAGCAAAAATAATTGTAAAAGCCCGACAGGAATTTTATGCCAAGCGCTGTTAATGCACCAGCTCGGAGTGTTGTGTTTTGTGTCTCAGAAGCGTTCGCTTTCATTCAAGGTTGTGGATGTTTACACCGAGAGTAAATTATGGATTGCTCATTATACAAACATTGTATGCTGGATAATTGTTTTGAGAGGTCTTCCAAGAGCAGGAACAACTCATTCTATTATGCTGCTGCTCACAGTGTGACCATAGAAAACTATGAGATATGCCGAGCATGCACAAACAGTTCTGGGTGTTTTTTGTCTAGTATTCAGGTGAAAAGAAGTCAATGGATTTGATATTAGTATCCAGTGTTGGAGCGCATTGCCTCAATTGTAGGTTATTCAGACTGATATCAAAGGTTTACAATGCAACATTGAGCTCTATTCCCTTATCTAGTGTAACATGATATGACTGACAAAACAAATCCGCTTTGTTGAGTAGTCTGTATGCTTATCAGCCTGTGGCTGTCTCATTCTCAACACACTGTGCAGCATAGCCTCTACAATTCCAATGTCAGTGAGGTGTGGGGAAAGAGTTTCCACATGCTGTATGACTGCTCAACTAACAGTTTGGTTTGAGTTTAACTGTGTCCTTACTCCACCAATTCATCTATTTGTTTCTGTTAACAACCTTACTGTCGCTCATGAACAAGACCCTGAGGGGCAGTGATTTGCTTACAAAACAAAGTAAGCAATCCACTATTTTCTGGCAGAGTGCCACGGATGGACCACTCAGATGTGGAGGTGTTGACTCCCTGGTCCCTGTCCCTTCACACATGGCTGCCTACAGCACAGAAGTTAACGGTCTGATAGAGGCAAATAACCCCATCATTTGCAATAAAATTATGCATGGGGTAATTGTTTATGTCTTCATTAGCGAGTCAACAGTAGGGAGATCACAGAAAATGAGACTCGGGCAAGTGTCATTGTATGGGCATTGCTTGTCATGATTTGAACCCCTTGGCAACCCAGGGTGCCCCCGCAGAGATATCATTTTGTAGCCACCCTATCCGACTCTCTTCCCAACTCTGTTGCACTTTGAGATTCAGTGAATCGGTTAGAGAAAGCCCACGGAGCATATACTTGACTTTTTCTGCCAAGAATAGGAACACAGCTTTCATTTCCGTTATGCAAGGACTGAATCAGAGGTCCATGAAGCACATATACTGTACTGGATGGGTAATGTCCCTTGTAAAGGTTCAGGGCTTGCCCATTGGTCAATAACTGGGTTGGAATCCACATTGCACCTACGCAATCCAGAATTCATCAAGAAATTGCAAAGATTTACAAAATGTTCAGGTAACATTAAAATCATGAGGCTGTTACCAAAACAATGTCGTGTCCGAACCAGTCCCCACTCTGATAAGGCAAACAGTTGGAGAGTATATGTAAAGTATGTATTATGTATAGCCAATTGTTAGGGGATCAAGCATTTTCCATGAAAATATTTGCATACAACAATATGTTTTAATACCACCCAGCAAGTTTTAGTTTGGGTTTGATTGCAGTAGTCTAATCAAGAATTGAGGCCACACTACCTAAACAGGCCATCTGCATTCAAATACTGTATAAGTAGTCCCACATTGTGCCACACTTGCAGAACTCATTAACATGACCACACATTCAATAAAGGCTGCAAGGACTGCAGTGGGGGAAATAAAATATACAATTTATATGCAAATCTCAACCTTTTACAGACAAGAGGCAAAAATAAAATGCCTTTTCTCACAAATATTCCCTGCGTTACATATAATGATGTACACAGCATAATTAAGTTGCCGGTTTGGGAAAGCTTCTTTGTGTGCGCATAAAGCCATCTCAAAAAAGTCAACCTTTTCCATTTTCAGCCCGTGCTGATGTGAAAATCACTAAGCAACCTTTCAAAATGATTTAACAATATTTATGAGACGGCCAAAGTACGCAATGATCTCTGTGTGTTGGTGAGTCTCTCTCTTGTTTTGGAATCTAGTAGCCTATAGAAGCACAGCGTAACACATTAGTGGTGAAATGCAACAAAACAAGAGATTTCCATGCATATGGGTGTAAACTATAGGGTCACAGTGGTATAAGTTTTCACAAATTAACACATACAGAGAGAAAAGTAAACAGCAAGCAACTGAAATGCTTCTGGGATTCTTCTCTAGTATCACTTCCTTTTGTCTGTATTACTGCTACCGGCATGATAAGTCATGAACTACTGTAGTGTCTGCAACCCTGAAGCACATGTCCTTCATTTACACAGCCATAGCCAAAGCAGGTACAACACAGAGCAACCAACTCACCTTCAACATGTTAATTATGGCTGTTCCCCCCCAGGATTTTCCAAATTAATAAGAGCAGAATAAATGTAATTGAGTCCAATTCATATTCATTGTGTTACAACAACATAACTTTATTAATTACCTCAACGTGTCATTTAGCTCACATCAAACAATTTCATTGAACCTGTTGACAACAGTCAATGTTTTTATTTTTTTAGTCTATATTCATCTCATTCAGGTTGTACTGGAGAATTCAGGTTTGGCCTGAGCCTCTGGCTGATGGAAAAACATACTGGGACAGTGACTGAAAGGTCAAGTGGAGGTCCCTTCAATGGCGATGGAGAGGGCCTTAGAGCTCAGCTGTAATACACGCTACATTACTTCCTCATTAAAAGCACATTAAAGGGCAGCATAAGCCACAGAAACAATCAAAATCTGATAACTGGTGATTGCATTGGCTGGTTTTGGACTGAACTGAAAATAACAGCTTGGGTCCGAACAGACAGTTGCCGTCGTGGCAAAAAAAAAACGCCAGAGGCATTATGTTTTCTTATATCCGGGCCTTTATTGTGAGCGCAATATCTCCAAAATGTTGGAGGTCAAAGGTCAAGGTCAATGTGAACTCATGAATGCAATATCTCAAGAACGCTTTGATGATTTTTTGCCGAATTTGGCACAAACTCACACTTTGACTAGAGTGTAGCTGATTACATCTAGGAGACCATAAGTCAAGGTCACTGTGACCACACCATTGCCTACCACCACTGTAGTTTCAAAAGTCAATTTTTTTTAATTTAGTTGACATAAGGGGATTTCTCATCTTACAAAGCATCTACAGGAACATATCATTCGTTATACGACACAAACTATGGGTGGGAGAAAATGTCAAGTGGTTAGAAACTAAAGAACCCGACGGCAGCTTTTACATTCACAACGGTAGCAAGTGGTTGGTGTACAATGCTCTTTATCCTTTATGTCCTTATGCCTGTCTGCTTCCCTCTGAGCACAGCTGCCCTATGGGACATGCCTTTAAAAGACAAAGCAGGGGAGAGCACCCACCGCTCCTCCGGAAGCAGATATATATTTTTTGCTTGAATTCAGATCAGAAAGCATCTCTACAGGGCTGCACTCCCTAATGGATATCCTATGGTGTATAACAAGCATGGAAGGGAGTGAGGATGGAATTCATGCCGGAACAGAGAACCATTCCATTCCCCCCTTTACGGAAAATCATAGAAACGAATTTAGATGCATTGGGTGGTAACTCTTTGTGGTTGGAGTCCATTGTTCTTGGCATTTCTACCGACCCCTGTCTGACACTGTAAAAGTACACTCAATACCTCCTGAACAAATAGGACTTGATCCAACTTTGCCTGTCTTCAAATGCAGGTTCAAAACTTTTCTTTTCTTCCCTGCCTGTGACTAAAACTTCAGCATTCAACTTGCACCTAACACAAAACGTGTGTTCATATAGCTTTAGTGACTTGATATGTTGCATAATGTATCAAATCATCCCTCTCAGTTTTGTTTGGAGTATTTGTATTAAAAAGTGCAACAACTTTTTTTTTTCTGATTGTGTTAAAAGGTATATTTTTATAAAACATCTTAATAGTTCCCATAATGCAACCAGCAGCATGATTGTATCAGATAATCTATTCCTGTTAAGTGCCCTCATCTTTCACACCTGCAACCCCCAGACTGTTGAGTCTGGTAAAAAAAAATAATAATAACTGTAGTTTCCAAGTCCAAATAATATCCGTTTTTACATCACTGAGGATATAAATGATTAAATCACTAGGGTATCGGTCTCAGACTTGACAAAGCACAGGGCCACACTGAACATTATACAACTGTTTCAAAGGCAGAGTGATATTACCAAAGTCCAATAAGCTGTTATTGACGTGCAATATAGGCTTCACTTTCAAGGCGGACCAGTTTAGTTATGTGAACGTGGCTTACCCTTTAACAAAAGCAGGGTTTAATTGCTGTGTACTATTATTGCATTTCTGTGTATTTACATATGTTTTGGCAATGTTGTTTAAATACAGCTTATTGAATGAGGCAATGCCCCGGTCAAGAGACTAAATGCCACCATGCAGTGAGTTTGATTCCAGGCTTGTGCTGTGCCACATTTTAAGTGTTTTTTAATCCTTCCTATTTCAGTCAAAATTGAAAATTCCGAATGTACTGGAGCAGGACTGCATTCAACAGCATACTGTTTTATTTTTGCCATTAAATAAAACTATTTCCTGCAACATTGTGTTTGGGAGAAAAACAATTTATCCTCGATAATGCCTTTTGAATTTGTGGACATATGTGTGGATGACAAAGAAACATAACTTCCATATTTTATATAACATATACTGTATAACAGGTTTACACTGAAAGCTGCACATGTTGATATTGTTATGTTGACAGTAGATCTACATGACTATGCATTAGGTGGAACGAGTTGCTCAATGTGAAAACTCCACTAAGCTCTGCCATTCCCCTCTTTACAGGGCTTTTGAGGGTGGATCAACTAATAGTTTACACCAAGGAATTTATTTTTAATCTCCTGTATATATTTGATCCGCTTAGGTTTGGTTTCACATTGCAGTTTTGCGAACACATTAAATAACTTGCCATGACATACCTAGGTCCTGTGTTTATCACCTACATATGATAAATGTGTGGGCTGCGTCTACCTACTGGACATTGATTGGTTTGTAGATGGGCATGCATCTGACGTCTGTGTTTCTATTCGGTGGTATATATTTCAGCAGTTTGAAATAATGAATGAAGAGCAATATATGAGAAGATTAACTTCCTGCAGCGCCCTATAGTTCAGGCAGCCGCCCAGACAACGCACACGACTGCTTTGACTAGAGTTGTATATCACATATAAACATAAAAATATTGTCTGTCTCTTGTCAGCTACCCCCCGCTTCCCCCATCAGCAGCTCATTTATGCTCTTTGTGATTGGTAATAGCCGGTCAGGACTTCCTGTCATTGGTCTGAATGTCTGAACAAACCAAAAACTGCCCTCACATTGGACAGTGGACACTAACTGAACCATGGTTTGGTATAAATCGGACAGAGACCACCTCTTTTGGTCCTACAAAGGTCCATCTGTTAAGTCCGGTGCGTGGTCCGCGGGACCAAACAAGGTAGGTGTGAAAGCCCCCCTTGTATCCATGTCCAGCATCAGAAGTAGGCACCTAGTTGCAGCCCTACAAGTTAATATTTTACAAAAAGGGTGCATTAAGTAATTGTTAGTTAATGCTTAGTTAATGCTTGAATGATTACCAATCATTAAATAAGCATTAACTAACAATTTTCGCTACCACGTGTTTCTCTATTCCTTGTTTTCTTTTACTCTTTCCATTATGTCTCTGTTTATAACACCAGTCAAGAGACCTGACAAAAACACCACTTCCCTTGACAACAACAGTGTAGGCGGGGTGCCCCTCATTAGAGTGCATCTGGTGGCACTTGGTAAACTCAGTGGCGATGCATGGGATGACCCACATTCCTGCCCTGTTATCTCTGATTGCTGCACTGTGGCAGAGGGCTTGATTAACCCTCTGAGACCCACTGTTGTAAATTTGCAACATCTATTGAAAGCTGTTTTGTAGTCATTTTCCAGGACTAAATGTACACAAATACTACATATTCCAGCACTCCAGACTATACAATGTATCAAATCACCAATTTCAGCGGGAAAATATTAATATTGTAAGAACAGCAACATTTCAAATTCAAACAACATGGATGACTCCCACTGAGCTCCCAGCTCTCTCTGTTGGATCAATTTTAACAATTTTCCAAGTAAGTACTTGACCTTTAATATTTTTTTCCTGTATTGTAAAGTTGTTCTGTAACATATTACTTCAATAACCAAACTAAAAAAGTTAAATTTACATGATTTTCAGTGATTTCTTTTAATGTTGCAAAAACGCAACACTGGGCTTCAATGGGAGTAATTTTTCCAAACAAAAGGCCCAATCACTTATCATGAGTAAATTGTGTATTATTTGTGTTTTAAACTAAAGTTTAAGGTTTAAAGTCATTTAGTTTTATATAAAACTATATAACCTTAAACTTTAGCCTAAAACTATAACACAAATACAAAACTTTTGTTTTGAAAAATTACTCCCATTGAATCCCAGTGTTGCTTTATAGTATAATAATTTACAGTATATACATGTGTGAGATCTGCAAAAGATAAAAAGGGTAACCCTAACCCTAACCCCTAAACCCTACCCCTAACCCTCTAACCCTAACCCTAACCCCAACCCTAACCCTAACCCTAACCCTACCCCTAACCCTAACCCTAAACCCAACCCTACCCCTAACCCTAACCCTCTAACCCTAACCCACATTCCAACAAAGGAACCTTTTAACCCAAACCCTAACCCCACCCTAACCCTAACCCTAACCCCTCTAACCCTAACCCTAACCCCAACCCTAACCCCAACCCCAACCCCAACCCCAACCCCAACCCCAACCCTAACCCTAACCCAACCCTAACCCTAACCCTAACCCATAAGGACCCACGGTGACATCCAGGTCACACACACTTTGAATGTCCCAAAATTACGTATACGTCACATCGGGCCGTGAGCCTCAAAATAGTCAAAAAAAATTGGAGTGACGTATTTGTCACAATAACAAAAATGGTAATAAGCTAATCAATTAATTTTAGTGTTTCATTTATTTTGAATTAATATATGTTCTTTTGCTAAATTCAAAGTACATTTGAACAAATCTAAACAAAAATTAATGACAACACATTGTAATATTAGGGTTCAAAAAAATGTTTTGGATAATATTTTGGATAAAAAAAAATTAAAATTTCCAAAAAAAATAAAAATAAATGAGAAAACATCAGAAATGTGTTATATGTGGTCTACTTAGTCTGTGTTCCATCCCTCATATTTTTCCTATAAGTAGAACTGGGTGCGGGTTCTTATGGGCTAAATTTGTAACCACTAAGACCCGTTGTTGCAATTTTGCAACGTTTTCACAAAATCCTCAGGAATTATAATTTTTTTTTTTTAAATATATTTTCCTGATCAGAGGCTTGCTAAAACAATTTTAAAAAGGAGAAAAAAATCCTACATCAACAAAATCAATGCTTGGGTTTCACAGGGTTAAGTGTTTTCAGTCACCGCGCCCCGTTTGAAGTGCAGTGGGAAGCGAGAATGAAGAACATTTGACTTTAAAATGAGCCTGGCAGAGCTAAACTTGGAAACGCACACATAGAGGCAACTATTCTTGAGCATCGGAAAAAATTAAAAGATGAGAGGTTGAAAGGAATGACAAAGATGTGAAACAAGAGAGCAAAATGTGCAAGTGCGAGCGAAGCACCGTCAGCGGAAACTTTTGTGTTGTGAGTCAACACTCTCTCACTAAAACAAAGTTATTGCAGTAGGAAGGACGCAACATGCTGAATTTAATCTATTGTGTGTCATTCAGCTCTCTGCCAATGTGTGGGCTATTTATGGTCACTTTGAAGGGGGTATTGTTAATTAGTGTGCATAGAAGTGTGTCAGTGTTCAACATGTCACAGTCAAAACATACAGTGAGTGGGAACATTTGCCAGAACATATTTGAAGTCATTTAAAATGAACAAGCTGACATGTTGAGAAAGGTGGAGTGCTCATGCACTCAAGTTTAGTTTTAGTAAGTGACAAATTACATTGAGTGTTGGCGCACCCTGAGAACCTGTAATGAGTGAGAGCTCAACAACAGGCAATCATCAGATCCTATTTTAAAACATGCTCGGGGGAAATTAATGTTCATACAGTGCGGGTTGATTATGTGTGTCACACTGTTCCTTGAAAAGTAAAATATGCAAAGCGTGTCAAGAAGTGCATAAGGATATCACACGGTTACAGCAAATACAGTGCATACGGAAAGTATACAGCGCTTCAATTTTTCCACATTGTGTTAAGTTACAGCCTGGTATGACAAAGTGAAGCGCTTCAAATACTTTCCTGTATTATTTCCTGTATTATACAGTGCATACGGTACATGTACAGTGGTGCATAAGCCGATAAGCAGATAAGTCCAGATAAATACACTTTATTGTATTCACATAAATTCTGTATCAGTCCGTGGATTTTCAAAGTTTTTTTTTTCCCAAGTGAATATGGCTCTTGAACGTCCATTGAATCAGATACTGTAATGTCAGATAATTTGGTGATGGAATAAGTAAATTTCATTAACTTTAGTAAATTTATGTTTTTTTTCAAGCTTATTGGAAACAAGGCTTAATATACTGCATGAGCAGCAGATGGCAAGTAGATAAGCCAATAACATACGCACAGTTGATTTTACAGTAAAAAATTGAAAATTTCATGGAGAATTCATACATGATCCCCCTCAAACTCTGATTTCATAGTGTTTTACCGTAGCCCAGGAATCCCACTGTATTGGAAAATACGGAATGTGATTTTGTGGTGTTGGAGGACCATGTCCAACTTTCAAGAAGGCAAGGCAAGTTTATTTATGTAGCACAATTCAGACACAAGGCCATTCAAAGTGCTTTACAGGGGCAAGATTAAAATACACATTAGAAAAGCGAATGAATAAAACATTTAAAAGCGAATGAATAGAAATAGAACATTTAAATAAAATAAAAATGACAGGTTAAAATAGAAACCTGTTCCTGTTCCTTGCAACTATCCAATACTTGATGATAGCTGTTTTCAAGCCTTGATGTTTCACTAACCCTAGCAAAGATATTGCAGAAAGAATATATATTTTTTAAAACTTGCATTGGCCATTAAGACTTTAACTCTTCAAAACTACAACTAACCTACCTGTATGCATCACTACCGAATTCAACCATGATTCAAAATAAGACCATCTTGGATGAATACAATGATAAAATAAATAGCTCATCATATGTGGCTGATATGATGAGAGGGACGATTCAGTAAAAAACAAAGTTGGCCATCCATCTATCCTTATTTCATAAGGCTGAGCTAAGTGTCTTTTCCCTGCAGGGCACTGTGGTTAACGGAATACAGGCTTGCCATTCATGTCACACAGCTCTCAGGAAGTGTTTCATGGACACGCATTAAGTACGGAATGTACTATTGGCACACCTTTTGCTTGTCACAAATGAGGGATGGAGTATGTTAGTGGGAGAAGGATGCAGTGCAGGTAGATAGTCTCCCTTTCCTGCATCTCCCATATCCAGATGACCAAGGAATAGTGCATCCAGAAAACTGCCTCTCTCCTGGGACATAGTTGATGAGGTGTGCCCGCATGTTGCTCCCGATATTTAGAGCAATCCTCCAGGTGAACATAAGTTGTCGCAAATATATGCAGATGGGCTCTTGGGCTCTTTAGCCTTATAACTTGGTTTCATTTTATAAGTGCCAATGCCTTGGAAACTGAGAATCAGTGCTAACGCTATCAATCCACTATCTGTCGGCACACAGGCGTGCTGCTCTGCAGATTTAGTACAAGGTATAAAGTATAAAAGTGTACCTGTGAGCTACTGATTTTCTAAAAATATCAACAGGTTGTGTAGTCTGCCACACCTGGCATACATACTACATACATACAAGGGATGTCAGCTGATTATGAACTTTTGATGAACAACAGTGGTCTTATGCCTACAGCAGGATAATGCACCATGTCACAAAGCCCAAATCATCTCAAACTGGTTTTCTTGAACATGACAAAAAGTTCACTGTAATCCAATGGCCTGCACAGTCACCAGATCTCAACCCAATAGAGCACCTTTGGGATGTGGTGGAATGAGAGATTTGCACCATGGATGTGCAGCAGCACTATCATGTCAAAATGGACAAAAACTTCTGAAGAATGTTTCCGACAGCTTGTTGAAAGTATGCCACAATTAATAATGGTATTTCGGAAGGCAAAAGGAGGTCCAATCCGGTTCTAACAAGGTGTACCTAATAAAGAGGCCAGTGGGTGTGTGTGTTTATTATTATATATACTGTATATACAAATAAAAACTCATGGTGAAAACGGTGGGGCATGTCAAATACTTTTTGATATACTTTTCGTAGATACTATACATTTATTTATATTAGATAGACCTAAGAAAAGTATATATATGGGAGAACGGGGTAATCTGAGCCAC
This sequence comes from Ammodytes marinus, assembly GCF_949987685.1. Classification (NCBI taxonomy): domain Eukaryota; kingdom Metazoa; phylum Chordata; class Actinopteri; order Uranoscopiformes; family Ammodytidae; genus Ammodytes; species Ammodytes marinus. The sequence continues at coordinate 23,371,853 of NC_137219.1, forward strand.
TTTTTACATTTGCTCCCCTCTAAGCGAGCTAAAATTATTTATCACTCAAATGTACACATTTCCCATTAATTCAGGATGTTTCCTAGAAATGGGCATTAGCAGAATTTTTTCAAGACAAAGGGCAGTGAAAATATGATTGTTTAAAAAAAGTTGTCATGTGGCTCACTTTACCCCAGCTGTGGGGTAAACTGAGACAGACCAGAAAAATCAAGGGGGTAAAGTGAACCAGCTAGGGGTAAACTGATCCACTTACTTTTTCCACTCTGAAACTACCATAACAACACATATTGTAACAGTTAGAATCCTGAAAGCTAGCCACACATTCCAGAATTAATGTCGGACTAGTAAAAGAATGATGGGGTTTGGTCAATTAAGCAAAGCAAATTTTCTAAACACTTGAAAGTAACTCTGAACAAAATCAAATACAACATATTATAATTCAAAAGGTTTTAATAAGAGTCAAATGAAAGATAGAACCAGTTAGATTAGAACACAGTCTGGGGGTCAGAAACACAGGACCCTTAGAGCCAGCTTGTGTCTGGGGGTCACAACATCAGAAAATCAGAACCAGCAAGAACAGCCTGGGACTCAGAACACAGGAGAAGAATCCCAACTGGGCTGAGCCACAGTCGCCCAACTGGGGCGACTGTGGCTCAGTTGGTAGGGGTCGGCCGATGATCAAAGGGTTGGAGGTTTGATCCCCGCCCTGCCACCTGTGTCATAGTTGTTGTGTCCTTGGGCAAGACACTTCACCCACCTTGCCTTGTGTGAATGTCGATAGTTAGCCTGCTATCGGTGTAAGTGTGTGTGTGTGTGTGTGTGTGTGTGTGTGTGTGTGTGTGTGTGTGTGTGTGTGTGTGTGTGTGTGTGTGTGTGTGTGTGTGTGTGTGTGTGTGTGTGTGTGTGTGTGTGTGTGTGTGTGTGTGTGTGTGTGTGTGTGTGTGTGTGAATGGTAACGTGGGAAAGGAAAACAGGTCTCGCTTGCAAAAGAGTCTTCGGTCTCAATGGGATTTACCTGTATAAATAAAGGTTAAAAAAAAAATTATAACATCAGCCTGTCATACTCTACAACTAGGCCTATACTCTACATTCCAGCCCTGAAGGTTACAGGGAAAGATGAGAAGGTGCTCTTTCTGTGTGGTTGCACCAGGTCGTCTTCCTGGTGTATTTCCTTGGCATGATGGCTTTTCTACAATGTGTATGACATTAAAATAAAACATATGTTATGTAATATTATATTAAAATATGTTTAAGACTAAACTTAACTTGTGCCTCATGGTGGGGGAAGTGAGACGGTGCCTCGCTTTCCCCCACAGCATTTGGCTCACTTTCCCCCACCACCACAATTTGAGAAAAAACTGCCTCTCTTAGCATTTCAGGCTAATCTTTAGCTAATATCATCACATGGTTTTTATATGTTGGTAGTTCATCAACACGTATGATAGAAGTTTTTCTACTTGAATACATTTGCTTTGGCACAACAGTTGATTAAGTTGACAGCAAGAAAATTTACTTTTACATGCAAAATACCTATTTTGGTGAAAAAAACATGCTTACCACAGCACCATGAGGTCCTCTCTTTCAGGGCCATGGGGAAATGAGAGGGGCTTGAAAACATATATCTCACATGACCACAAATGTTTTCCGTTGCAAAGATACAGGGGGTGGCTCACATTACCCGATGCCTCAGATTCCCCCGTTCTCCCCTATATATATTTATTTGTATCTATTTTTTTTAGAAGTACACTTATGAACTTGGGGCACCAGGGCAAGTACTCAAGCCCCCCTTAGGTCCAATCTGTGCACATGTCTGGCTTCATCAATGTTGTGTCTGTAATCAGAGAGTCTGTACAGTAGCACTGCAGTGTGAAAAAGGTCCAGGAGACCCAAAGGATTATAACTGTCTGTATGAATGACTGCTTTCCATCAACTCAGATTTGACATGTAAGATGTCTGTTAAATTATGTTCCTCCCTCGTGCATCTATTTTAAAAAAAGAGAAAAAAAAACACATCAGCATGTGGCCACTAACATACCGACCCGACAGCTGTAAATTAATTATTTATCTTTTTTGAAGGTTCAAATGAAAAACATCTCTCATCTGTGCCTCGTGAATTATTGCAGTCACGCAGAGATACTACTCATATTACAAACGCTAGTGAAACTATAACACTATATTTGATAAAGTAATATCTGGCCCTTTTTGAATTACAGCAGAAATAGGAAACCCACTCCACTATAAACAAGTTCCTCCGTTTTCATCAAAAAGGGAATATAATGTGTTTTCCAGAGATCCTGTGGGAAATTGAGTCCTTAAGCTAGATGTCTAAAGCTTCGACCCTCATCAGTTCTAAGAGCTCCTCTATCAGGTGAGCTCTCACGCTTGGGGTCATTACACCATTCAGATCAGATTAATTCCACCAAAATTGGCACGGGGAGGTGATTCTGTGCTCGCGTGCAGGCCAAGAAGTGATATTACTGAGGCACTACAAGATGGAGAGTGCACTCAAATCACAGACCGGCATCCCCCAGTCAAGGAAAAGGGGGCCAATTTCTTTAAGAGTGCTTTGGCTCTTCTTTCAAGGTGTCAGGCGTAGGATATGAGACAACCTCCAGGACGGCCCTAAGATCTCTGGTGATCCAGGATGTCTGTAAAGTGAACAATAGTGGAAAGGAAAAATGTTCCAGGTTGCTAGCCACAGCGAGTGGTTGTCAAGCCAATGGAATTTCATGGAGAACCACTAGCAACTCTTTCACGCTTAATTTCCAGATGGATGGTTTGTGTTCGTATGTGCTTTTGGCAGTAACACAACCTTCAAGTTAGCTTCAAGTACCTATTCAATGAGGACATTGATATGCATTGAATAGAGAGGTCATGGCCATGATGTGCACACTACAGTACATACTGTATGATTGGCCCTATAAGAGTGAGAAATAAGTCTGTATTTAAACGTTACAGTCGGGCTAGTCTTATTATTCATAGAGCAAAGGTCATTTCACAGATAACTATCACAGCACAACACTGCTCTGATGATTTCTAGTTGCTTCTTAAATTGAAACAGTCACATAAATATGAGGGTAGGGGTTCTGCTGGTCAACAACTGTATAATCCTGTTAATATTATTTCTGTACAAGCTAATTTAAACCGTGAGTTAAATGTAATGGCGTAAAAAGAACATATAGTAGCCTACTTTACTTGGCAAGATGATATTTAATATATACAAAATTACAACGTTCTTTGAATACAGAAGTTGGAAATGAAATGCAATCTGTAGAATGTATAGCATTCAACCATGGTTCATTGCATTTTATTTACTGTCGATGTAAAAATGTCTCCGCAAAAAGAGGCCAAACAAACGTCAACATTTCCGTTATCATAAGCCACATCTGTCAATTGTTTGAAGCCCAGAGTGCTGTTGGCGTTCTCTTCTTCCAAGGTTGATTGCTTTTATCTGGACTCCCTTGTGTAAATCCATCCTTGATTAGAAGGCTGGAATAGAAACCTGACATATCCATCTCCAGCCCATTCAACCATACCATTACGTCCCCTTTACACTTCACCTTCATTTTAACTGGTGTTAAATTCAAATTGATGGTGAGGAATTGGAGAAGGATTCCATCTGAGGTGAGATGGAGTATGAATTGCAACAGTTCTGGGAAGCATTTCACTGTGACTCACTTGCTGCTTACATGCAACAGCGCCTGTCAATTAAGAACACATTTCATATGTCATTGGGCTAATGAATCACCCTGCTTTGCTCACATTTCACCATACTTCTTTAAGAATTTTCTTTTAATGTACAATGTGTAATATCTGAGTATTTAGCGGCATCTAGTGGTGAGAATGCAAAGCTCACTTGCTAACCCCTACCTTTGGGAGAATTGACAGAAGCTACGGTGCCCTTCAAAGACAAGAAGCTATAGTTACTGAAGATGGCATCAACCACCACTGAGTCAAGTCTTTCCACAATATCAAGTGATGAGGTGAAGATGTATTTAGTTATCTATTCTGCAGTAGGGGAGAACGGGGTAATGTGAGACACTTTTTACATTTGCTTCCCTCTAAGCGAGCTAAGATGATTTATCAATCAAATTTACACATTTCCCATTAATTCAGGATGTTTCCTAGAAAATGGCATTAGCATAATTTATTAATGACAAAGGGCAGTGAAAATATGATTGTTTAAAAAAAAGTTGTCTTGTGTCTCAGTTTACCCCAGCGGTGGGGTAAACTGAGACAGACCAGAGAAATCAAGGGGGTAAACTGATCCACTTACTTTTTCCACTCTGAAACTACCATAACAACAAATAGTGTAACAGTTACAATCCTGACGGCTAGCTTGAAAACCAAATATTCCTAATGTCGGACGAGTAACAGAATCATGGGGTTTGGTCAATTAAGAAAAACATTTTCTAAACACTTTAAAGTAACTCTGATCAAATACACAACATAATTCATATTCAATAATTAACATTCAAATGACAGATAGAACCAGTTAGATTAAAACACAGTCTGGGGGTCAGAACACAGGACCCTTAGAGCCAGCTAGTGTCTGGGGGTCAGAGCAAAGAACAATCAGAACCAGCTAGAACAGCCTGGGACTCAAAACACAAGACTAGACCCAGATGTCATTTTCCATCTTTTCAGTCTTTGATTAATATTTTTCTGCAATCGTTTTATTAGGATCAGGGCTGTCAAATTAACGCGTTAATTTCGATTAATTAATCACAGAAAAATTAACGCGATTAAAAAAATTAACGCAGATTAACCGCACTTCTATAATGCCCTTTGACCCGGTGCAAAAGTGGTGCGGAGCTGCACCTGTAGCTCGCCGGGCCGGGCGCGTGGGTTAAAGGGAGAAAGGTAAAGAGAGAAGCAGGGGAAAGGGGCCGACTCGAGGGCTCTATGGACGGTGTATGGGATGCATGAAGGTAGGAAGACATGTTACTTAATTCTCCGCAGTGTCCGTGCATTATTGATTTAGTGGGTGCAACAATGTAGGCTAGGTTCAAAACAGTAGGCCTATCTCTCAATCTTCCTCCAATTTTGTTTGCTAGCTGTCTAGCACCCGCCCCGCGTTTGTGTGTGTGTGTGTGTGTGTGTGTGTGTGTGTGTGTGTGTGTGTGTGTGTGTGTGTGTCAATATGTTTGCCTATGAGTAGGCTACGAAATGGTGGCAGTGCAGCGCTGTCTGTTGTGGGAGATGGAAAGTCGTAATTTTGTCGTAATTGGATAAAAAGTCAGTGGAAAGACGTGAGTGGGTAAAACAAGACGCAAATTAGTGTGAACTTAGGTGAAAATGCATCCACACAAGTTGAAAACCACCAACTAGACCCAAAAAAAAGAAACCTGGAGCAAAATAACAAAAAGAACTGGAGTTTTCTGGTGAGTTCAGTCAGAGGCCGAGCTGACACACTGTCAAGGTGTCAGGTTGTAGCTAACGTCTGCACACTGGCTGTCTGAAGCTAATCAACTTTGACTTCACTGCACAAACGGTCAAGCAGTCAAAATCCCCAAAAATTGGTGAATATATGCATTAGAGATTAATCCCCAACACAATTTTCTTTCCATTTCACGTTGTGGTGGAACATGATACAGCAATACTGCCCCCACAGCCGCCCATGGACATCTTAAATGTAATATAACGGATTGCGGTAATTAGGGCAGACTGTGTTATTCCAATAATCCCGAGATCCTCTGAGCTACCCTGCAGACGACTGGCAAGGATGAAAGGAGTAAAAGCTAAGCAGTGTCAAATTCTTCAAAGGAGTGACTTGTTTTTGAAAGAAGCCCTAACATGTCCTCATATGACAGGGAGCTGTGAGAGGAGACAAGCTGACAGACGATAAAAGAGCAGCAGCATAGCACCGACTGACCATTTGAAGTCCTGACGGATGTAAATATTAAAAATAAAAGTGTTCCATTAAGTGTCTGAGGTCTGGATGAAAAACAAGGCCATTGTGATCTCCTCCCCCAGAACACAGAGGAAGCCCATCAAATCACTCTAATCACAAGTGTATCTCTTTTCTATATTACAGACATAATTAATTCTTTATTACCCGTCAAAAGAAAATTGAAATAAGAAAAATTATTTTCAAGTGAGAAGAGTGCAAATCTGTTTGGCCCTTATCATGGAGTATTTCGACATCCATTCAAGTGAGCCTTCAACAACATTTAGCCTAATACATAATGCTATATAATATTACTATTACTTTGTTTATTCTACCTTTTATTGTTAAATTATGAATTCAATTATGAAAAGCATCAACGGAATGTACTAACAAAATCCTTCTGGCAGAGTAATGTACAGTTGTGTGCACTTCACCTGCAATTGCTTTGAATCTATGAGTACCCTCTACAAGTATCAGAGACCACAGCCTCGAAAACCATTTGAATATAAAGTAGATTTGAACACTTTGCTGACACAATATCAACATCAACAACAAGCTTCTAGACCCACAAAATAAATAGAGTTTTGGGTGTTTTCCTTTACCCTAATTTAGCACACTATAGCTCAGAGGAGCACACAATAGGGGTCTTGGAATCTCACTTGGTTTTTCAATTCCACACAAGCTTTTATCATTTCCAAACTTGCAGTCTTCAGCCCCAACCGGCACCGACTCAAGTGACACCGCATGAGCTAATTTATCAGATTTAGCACAGTTCCCCTCTAGAGCCACACAAGGCTTTATGCAACTTGTTTTCTCCACACATATACATTAATGGTTTCCAAGACCTGAAAACAGACTTTGATGTGAAAAATGTAGTTCCCTTTCAAGTTTGCAGCCATACTAGTGGCTGTGAAGCTGTAGCGCTGATGTTACAGAAAAACGAAAATTGTTGATACAATAAACAAAGAGTTAAAATGTTCCTATTCTTAAACACCCATCAAGTGTGTCCACGCGACTGAGATATGTGGTTTAAATAATGTGTAGTAGGCAAACTGATAAGTATGCGGAAAAGTGCATAATTCAGATTTTTCCGAATCTATTTCTGTAACATTTCTCTGAGAAGGCTTTTTGGTGTGTAAAATTAATATAATATAGCATACATATCATTATTAGGTGTGTGGATATTGTGTCCTCCATAACATGGCACGCAACCAAATGTTCGCAATTTACAATGACAGGAGCAAACGACTTACACCGATTACTGATGACTGATATGGATATTTTGTCCCCATGACCCTGTTAGTTTACTGTCAGAAAAGATCTCATTTTATTAGAAACTATGGCATCAAGTAAGGAGCAAAAACAAATGATGTCCAACATTGTCCTGCATTGATAAATATCCTGCAGTCAGCACCTCTTTGCATCACATTAATTATTTGGCAGAAATAAGTGTTATATATACACAAAACTAAGGTCGAGTCATTTGTCTTCAGATTGGGCCATTCACTAGAAATAATTGTTTACCAAATGCAGGAGAATAGCAAAGGATCTGACTGTCTGGACTTCATTTGTTCTAATTACTGAGTCCAAAGAAGAAAACAGAAGAGAAAATATTCCGATGTGTGGGATAATTTGTACCATTCATCAGCAGCAGTCAAACCGCTGGCCAGTACTAAATGGAAGTAGACCAGAGGCAGGGATCACATTCAGCTGTGCAGTTGGTACACTTCTAACTATAGACACTATAACTATATTATGATGATTATCAGCAGTATGTTATTGTCTAGCAACAGTAGACATAAAATCCTCTCAAGGTTACAATTCAAAATCATACACTGTTTCATTTTGTTATATATATGTGCACCTGAAAGTCCCAAAGTTGGCACAGCCAACTATATATTGCTACTTCACTATCATAAAAAACAGAAAATCGTTCAGCTCCCTGACCTGAATTGTGGTAATCAATCCTCCTTTTAAAGCCGTTTGAGTCTCGTTTATTCCATTTTTCTCCGTATGATGGAGCATTTTCCGATGGGGAGAGACTTGGGGAGAGGCCAGCTTATCTATCTATCCCACGCTCTTTCCCCCTGACAGTTTGAGAAGCCGGTGACCCGTCACACACTGTACATCCTCCATGACACTGACAGAGCACTGCAAAGCTGCAGACGCCCTGAACGCAATGACCCCCCTGTTCAAATTATGATCAACAGCACTCTGATAAGCTATTCCCTAAACCTTAGTTTGAAATCAATACAGTCTCTCCAAGGAGATGACTCTTGTGGGAGTGAAAGAAGATCACATAAGAAAATCTGTCTTAATATACTGTAAGAGGAATTTGAATTGGCAGATATCATTCCTGTTGATGAACCTCAGGCAAAAACAGCAAGGTTGAAGACACAGCCTGTGGGTGTTTCTCATGTTCTTGATCTTAACAATATCTCTAACCGTATGTTGTGGTGGTTGTGGATGGCTTTTCCCAGATGAACTACAATTTAAATCATGTTGCATATACAGTATGTGAGGTGTCAAGAGACTCACGGTGAGAGACACACAAGGGAAATATAAGTTAGAAGCCACCATCTTCAGGCTGATAATATCCAGACTAATATCAATAGGGTTACAACTAGATTAGATGATTTACCCTTTTGTTGTGATGTAAGTCCTCATAAGCAATCAAATAGCATCAAACAACACTGCAAATTGTTTTACTTCCAACATAAATTTTGATTGGTCTGTTCCCTCCCCTGTCTTCTGATTTGTCCATTCCCTTCCCTCGTCTGTCTTCTGATTGGTCCATTACCCTCTCCTTTCCTTCGATTGGTCTGTTCCCACTCCTCTCCTCTTATTGGTCCCTAACCCCATAGTGTCACAATAACACCTTTCACTCAATCAAGCCCAAAACGCATTGCGAGTGAAAAGCAAGCTGTTTCTCGAATATGCTTAATAGTTCAATGCAAAAACTATAAACATCTTGGTTGGCATCCTAAAGTGTGAAACTCCTCCACCAATTGTTCAGAGTGAGATCATAATGATCTAGAAAATATGTAAAAGAATGAGTATTCCAAAAGATCTCTACATATAGTAGGAATTTGTTGCAAGTCAGGAATACATTAGATATTTGTATTCAGCAGCCATTTCAGCCAAGACTATAAACTATTTCAGGATGGAAATAAGATGTAATGCAGGATGCAGCGGCTCCATTATTGGTATTTTATTGAGCTCAGCGACAGGTGTGTTTGCCCAAAATAATTGGCACTGATGTTATCTGCACATTATAGGCTACTGTTATGCAGTGGATGATTATTCGGGCAGATGTGTTACAATGCACAGCTTGAGGGCATCATTAGAGGAACATATCTCTGCTCCTCTGCTGGAGATAGAGACATATGGTACACACACATTGACATACAGACCTTGTACCGTCTTAGGGTAGTTGTGATGAATTATATTTTGCATTAGAGGGATGAACGTGTCCTTGTAGAAACCCTCAACATATTTCCTGAAACTCCAGACATAAATAATATGATTATGGGCCGAGAGGGTTTCTGTGCAACTTCAAACATACAGTATGTGCGCGCATACAGGGAACACAGCAGAAAGCCAACTCTTCTCCATTATTTTCTAGCGAAATCAAGCAGCAAAGCAGAAATTACAAGCAGTTGTTGTGCTATTAACTGAATCAACTGCCAACAATTAGTTTCTTGTTTACAAGGCAAGGCAAGGCAAGGCAAGGCAAGTGTATTTATATAGCACAATTCAAACACAAGGCCACTCAAAGTGCTTTACAGGGGCAAGATTAAAATACATAAAACACATTAGAAGACATTTAAAAGCGAATGAAAAGAAGTAAAACATTTAAATAAAATAAAAAGTACAGGTTAAAATGGAAACAGAAAAGTCTTCAGACTCGATTTAAAAGAACTGAGGGTTGCAGCAGACCTCAAGTTTTCTGGGAGTTTGTTCCAGATATTTGGTGCATAAAAACTAAAAGCTGCTTCTCCTCGTTTAGTCCTAACTCTTGGGACTGTAAGTAAACCTGTCCCAGACGACCTAAGGGCTCTGGACGGTTCATATCGTATCAGCAGATCAGTAATGTATTTTGGTGCTAAACCATTTAGTGCTTTATAAACCAACATCAGTATTTTGAAATCAATTATTTGAGTGACAGGAAGCCAGTGTAAAGACCTCAGAACTGGGGTAATGTGATCCACTTTTTTGGTCCTAGTGAGGACTCGAGCAGCAGCGTTCTGAATTAGCTGAAGCTGTCTGATAGATTTTTTTGGAAGGCCTGCAAGGACACTGTTACAGTAGTCAAGTCTACTAAAGATAAATGCATGGACAAGTTTTTCTAAATCTTGCTGAGACATAAGTCCTTTAATTCTTTATATGTTTTTAAGGTGGTAGTATGCTGACTTATTAATTACAGTAACATTGGCGGCCATTTATTTTTCCTTCTAGATATACTGTATGTGGCAGACTGTTAATTACTTTGAATTAGTTAGCTTTGTGACATTACGTTACCACCTCCTGTTGTAGACATCCCCAACAACCGGGTGAGTTTAGTGAATATATGGACATTTCAGTAAGTATTTTTTCTGATTTCAAATCAAATTTTAGTTTAAATGTAATTTTATGACGAATGAATCAAGGAGAAGTTACAAACAATAGCGCATCTACACTGATTATACCAGTTGACTCTCTTTTGCCCCCTGGCTTCGCGCACACCAAGTACTGTTCGTACACAAGAAACTCGTCTATAGAGAATACACTTAGAACTGAGCTGATTTCATGACTTTGCTTAGGAGACCAAAGCCATCATGTAAGTTTGACATTATTGTGTTACATAAAACGTATATGGCGTTTGCCCTTATACATGTCTGTAGTAGCAGGGGTCAACACCAATGACCTACAATGGTCATGATGCTCATATGAATGGAGCTTTACAGTTGACTGTGGTCCCTAAAGCTTCAAGTATCCATTATTTAAAAAATGGTTTTACAGCATCTCAAGATTCAAGATGATTTATTTTGTCATTGTACATGTTTCAGAACAACGATAATCTGTTTACAGTTATACCCCACCAAGAGACATAGAGTGACAGTAACCAAACATGGGAGACAGGGGGATACACTGAAGAGTCGTCTAGTGTGCGCTGCGCCCCTTAAAGTAGGAAAGGATAAAGAGAACATCAGGGAAAGACAGGTTAAAAAAATGCTACTCTCACACTCTGCTCCTTATGGGTGCAAAGTGTGTGATTAGTACAAAAACCACCTTGGCATAATAAGCACATGATAACGCCACAGACAAATAGAACACGTTGATAAGCACAAAGGCACGGGTTAGGGGTTTATGGGACGGTAGGTGTCACAGCCCAGGCACCAGGGGGCGTACGCATCCGGCAGGTGCCCCGCCCGCGGCATCCATTCTGCAACGAGGGAGGGAGAGGGGGTAAGGAGAGAAGAAGGCTTATGTGGTCAGGGGTCGTGTGTGCTATGTGTCTACGTGTGTGTGTATGTGTGTGTGTGTGTATTAAACAATATCAGGGTTCTTAACAACACACATGACATACAATATTTGATCTGTCATGATTTGAGTATACTTTCTACTCATGTAATATTGACAACCATTTTTAATTGCTACAAATGTCCATATTCCCACCCATTCATAAACATACAAAATAATCCGGGATTTGGAATTGAAGAAAAACAAGCCAATCCTGGACAAGGGTTTTCTTTCCATTTTAGTGTCCACGCTGCCTCTCACACTGTTGTGAAGCCTCTCATGCCCCCCAAAGATACAGCAGGGGCAGAGAGAAGCAGATCTAAGCTTTTCCATGCATTTAAATTCTCAATTTCCAGAAAAGGACAAGGACACCGACATGTGAACAAACACTTTGAAGATGAAAAACAGCCCCACTTGGTTTCTTTTACGCCTCATTTCCATTACAAAGCTAAAGGCACTTTGTTATCGCAGTTGGAAAATAGCACGACTTTTAGCCAGCAAATAGGAGCCTATTTTTCTTGTGTTAACAAATGTCCAAAAACATTGATAGGGAAAGCGAAAGAGAAGGAGGTGACACTATAAGACTGACTGCCCCTCACCCTGAGTTGAGTAGAAGCAATTGAGGAAGACATAAAGATTAGAACATTTTATAATAAGACAAGGTTCCTTGCCCGTGGTAGACATGGTCTTATCTCTTCTGAATACGACAAGATGTGTAGCTATAAAATTCCACAAGGAAAAAAAACTCACTACACTTTTTTGGCACTCACTTTGAACTGATGCGGAAAAAAATAAATGCCTCTGAATTCTTTCTAAAGCTTTACCTTTGGGGAATGAGAAGATTTGCCGCCACTGCGAGACTGACACCCTAAACAATTCAAATGCTGGATGCTGTCGTTTTCAAGCATGAACCCCAAAAATTACAGTTGGGAAATAAACTGAATATAGAGTTGTTAGAGAGTTGATTCGTAGGAATATGAACATATTCTGAACAGGTTTTGAAAAAAGCTGTTGCAACATGGGAGTGTTGGGAAGATGTTGTGTCCCGGGCTGACACTAAAATGCATGAAAGTCCTTTGAGACTGTTCAAAAGGAAGGCAGTGTAGGGATAAATTACACTCATGAAACAAACTATTGGCTATTTTCTCTTTAAAATGTACCCCAATGTAGAATGGGCAACATTTGTTTGGTAAATACTAGTTGCTTTCATGAGTAAGGTTAGATAACAAGATCGATACTATCATCCAGTCTTTTTTTATTATTTTTTTCAACGATTATTTTTTGGCATTTATTAGACAAGTTGGAGAGACAGAGATAAAATGGGGTAGAGAGGGGAATAAAATGCATTGAACGAACACGGGCCGGATTCGAACCCGCGTTCGGCTGCTTCTGGGGACTAAGCCTATATGGGGGGCTCTTACCACTACACCACAAGCGCCCCCCCACTATCCTCATGTCCGTACAGTACATATGAGTCGATAGCCTTGTTTCCATTGAGCAGTTCAGTTCGGTTTGGCACGGGACGCATTTATTTGCGTTTCTACTGTCAAAAGTTGCGAAAGGTACCAACATTATGAACTGTGCCATACCTATTTCTGTCACCCTTTCGTTCGGGTACCTAGAGGTTGTAAAAAGGGTGCAGCTACACAGTCCATTGACAGAATCATCATAACCATGTTAGAGATAAACCGCCGCATGCAGCTCTTTGTTTATTGTATAGTGTTTTCCTCTTCCTTGAATTCATTATTTATAGTACAACTTTTTGAATTTATTTTTATAGAGAAAAGATGCTGCGCACTCAAAGTGCTTGTAGGTGTATGTTGCTAGTTTTAGACAGAGCATGCAAGCAGCTTCCAATCTAGTAAGCCAGTAACTTTATGTTTAACATAGACTCGATTAAGGCATAAAAGAAAGATATAGTCAAGACAGAAACTTATTTCAAGTATCATTCATCTGTGTTCCCAAATTATTATTGAAACGCTTTTCAAGGAATCCAGGGAGCTTCAAACTGTTACCGTACATGCCTGTTCTATTTCCAGAGCATCAACAAGCATGGCTGTTTGACATTTTAAAAGGCAAACGGAAAGAGGAAAATGCAGTTTGCAAAGAAGAGACAGTCAGTGTGCTGTGGGCCATTTGCCACAGTGACAGATCAATGCAGCAAAACATTGCAGTTCACAGGTGTTCAGACCAAACCATTTGTCCTCCAATTTGTGTGTCATAAGGTTGTGGTGAGTACGTGGTAGTTATTGTTTACTCCCATGGAATATATATACAGTCATATGAAAAAGTTTGGGAACCCCTCTCAGCCGGCATTATAATTGACTGAAAAAAAGATAAAAGTGGTATGTCTTTAATTTACCAGAAACAGCTAAGTACTGGGATGTTTTCCAAACAAAGATTTTTTGAAAAGCAGTATTTGGTTGTATGAAATAAAATAAAATGTGAAAAACTGGCTGTGCAAAAATATGGGTACCCTTGTGATTTTGTTGATTTTAATGCCTGTAACAGCATGTAAAACTGATGACTTTAAACGCAAAGTTGGTTGGATTATGTTGTTAAGCCTTGAACCTCATATAATTGTCTGTTTAATCATGAGAAAATGTATTTTAGGTGCCTAAATGCAAGTTGCACTTCTCTTTGACTCTCTGCTGAAGTGAAACAGAATGGGATCATCAAAACAGCTCCCAAAAGATCTGAAAAACAAAGATTGTTCATTGTCATGGTTTAGGGGAAGGCTACAAGAAGCTTTCCCAAAGGTTTCAATTGTCAATTTCGACTGTAGGGAACGTTGTCAGGAAATGGAAGGACACAGGCATAGTGGCAGTTAAACCCAGGCATGGCAGACCAAGAAAAAAACAGGAGCGGCATAGGTGGAGGATTGTGAGAATGGTTGCACACAACCCACAGATCACCTCCAAAGACCTGCAAGAACATCTGGCTGCAGATTGTGTATCTGTACATCGTTCAACAATTCAGCGCAATTTGCACCAAAACATCTGCTTTTTATAAAGACCAAATAACTTAATTTTTGTCTCATCAGTCCAAAGCATTTTCTTCCAATATGAAGCTGGCTTGTCTAAATGAGCTTTTGCATACTCCATGCAACTGTATCTGTGGCGTGGGCGCAGAAAGGGCTTCCTTCTCATCACCCGGCCATACAGATGTTTTGGTGCAAATTGCACTGAATTGTAGAACCATGTACAGATACACAATCTGCAGCCAGATGTTCTTGCAGGTCTTTGGAGGTGATCTTTGGGTTGTGTGCAACCATTCTCACAATCCGCCGCATATGCCGCTCTTGTACTTTTCTTGGTCTGCTAGACCTGGGTTTAACTGCAACTGTGCCTGTGTCCTTCCATTCCCTGACAACGTTCCTTACAGTAGAAATTGACAATTGAAACCTTTGGGAAAGCTTCTTGTAGCCTTCCCCTAAACCATGACAATGAATAATCTTTGTTTTTAAGATCTTTTGGGAGCTGTTTTGATGATCCCATTCTGTCTCACTTCAGCAGAGAGTCAAAGGGAAGTGCAACTTGCATTTAGGCACCTAAAATACATTTTCTCATGATTAAACAGACAATTCTATGAGGTTCAAGGCTTAACAACATAATCCAACCAATTTTGCGTTTAAAGTCATCAGTTTTACATGCTGTTACAGGCATTAAAATCAACAAAACCACAAGGGTACCCATATTTTTGCACAGCCAGTTTTTCACATTTAATTTTATTTCATACAACCAAATACTGCTTTTCAAAAAATCTTTGTTTGGAAAACATCCCAGTACTTAGCTGTTCCTGGTAAATTAAAGACATACCACTTTTATCTTTTTTTTGTGAAAGCAGAGTCAATTATAATGCCGGCTGAGAGGGGTTCCCAAACTTTTTCATATGATTGTATATATTTTTTTGTTTCAGTTGTTTCTTCTAATAAGGTAAGAGTCAGTAGGAGAACACAGTGGCAGTCATGCTGTGTTACTTTTAGATATATAACTGCAAATGAGAAAATCTGGAACTCATTTATATTAGTGAGGTCAAACCAAACGAGCCATTCTTCCATCTCAAAGCCAAAAATGTAACTCCATCCAGACCCCCAGAGCAGTATAATTAATGTACCATCACAAACTGGCATATTATATTTGTCAGTTGGAATCCAGGCCAGAAAAACAACTAATGAGTTAACCATTTCAACTACACATTTTCATTGAGCCATGAAGCACATCCCAGTATTACACATTGTACATTGTTAGGTTGGTTCCTGGTGCATTTTCACTGTATCATTTCGTCTTCACTTATTTCCATCCCATGGATTAATTAAAGACAATGTGGGTATGCATGAATAATAACTTACACTGCCATTTTAACTATCCTTCATTTCAATAGGATCTGCTCAAAACAGATAATGAATAAATACAAATTAAAAAGGCAGTTATGATAATGGACGAGACGGCTCCCGCTTATCACGATGGCCATGACACTCTGCTGTCAAAACTGTTGACTGGTTTTTGAATAAATGCATCAGACATACAAGTGGAAAGGGACATTCTTGACTGAGAAGACTTCCTGTCACTCATTTCTAGTTTGGCCACTTAGAAAAAAAATAATTGACACTTTCTGTTCTTGCTATCTGAAAGTATCCCACTCTTCAAAACTTGTTTAAAGCTATTCTTACCTTTGTAGAGTTTTTACACTTATTTTAAATGACTTTAAAATGGTATAAATAAGGTTTTTACACTCTAAAATGCATGGTAGACCCACCAGGAATAAAAAGAAACAATTATTTCAGTCTCATAATATTAGGTGAAAACTACAACCAATCAAATCGTTCGGACCGAACGATTTAATTGGCCGACAGACCTGTCTGTTTGCCGTCTGCTTGTGTACCGCGCATTCGTGCACGCGCGTCCTCAACGAAAGGGTTTGTTTTGATTCCACGGCAGACAGTAGCCTAGCGAGTAGCGACCATTGTAGAAAAGGTTACAGTGTTGTTATTTCTTGTTATTTCTTACAGTGTGTTAAGCTGTGTTTTGTTTAGTGTTGGGCCGTGACGTCAGTCGGCCAGAGAGCCAGTTCAGTAAATTTCCTTTCGCTTCTCCCTCGGTGAGATGTGTGTGAGCAAGTTGCCACAGTAAGCCATCATTCGTGTTTATCTGAGTGTAAATGTGAATCACCCGTGTGTGAGTATGTACATGTAGTCCCGATCGCTGTTATAAGTTATAGTTTGTGCATGTTATTAGCGGCTGCGATTCGCGAGTCGCAACAGCTGTTCAAACGTCTCCTCACGAGCGGAGTTTAAGCCTTTGTTCTTTTTCCGCGATCTATATGCGGCTGTGCCTGTGAAAGAAGGAAAATAAAGAGCGGATAAAACCCTACTCCTCCTCTCCTAGTGTCATTATAAGCATAAGTGGTGTTCTGGCCGACATATCTGAAGTGAAACCAGTGATACAAGCAGATCAGCGCGGTACCGGTAGCCTACTACAGCCACCAGTTTCTTCAGCCACAATATAACTCACTTTGTGCACGGAGACAGTATTAAGCAAGTAAGTCTGCTTGTGTAGCCTAAATTAAGTTTCTTCAAAAACAAAACAAAAAAAACGGGGATAGGAATGAGGGGGTGGGGCTGCATTGGAGGAAGGCGGGATATTATGATTGTGCTGAAATGCTCAAACTCACATCCATCCGAACTGCTTTAATATCATTTTGGAAGACCGTAAATAATTGAATTAATGTCAGTGGACTTAACTTCAAAATAAACCATAAAAAAAGTCATCCCTGGACGCCCACATAGAAGAATTTGTTCAATATTAGCACATTAATTGACTGATAGTAATTTCATTATTTGGTTAGAAAAGCCACAGAGTCAGTGAAAATTAATTTAAGCCACACTAATGACTTGACGAGGTGAAAAGGGGAGGGAAGAAGGCTAGCCGCCTCCATGACTGCTGCTCCTGTGTTGACCTGCTGACGCTGTTTGTCCGTGCAACGTGCTGCGTGCATTTCACTGTAAAATCACCGATCATGTTTCAAAATAAAACATAATTTCTAACGTAATCTAACTTTTAAAAAGTGAAGTCATTTCGAGTGATCTGTCTCAAGTCTCAAGTCAAGTCTCAAGTCATGAAGACCTAGTCAAAGTCAAGTCGAGTCTTTTATCAGTGTTAGTCAAGCAAGAAGTCCTCAAATTTGCCACTCGAGTCTTGTCTTCATACTACAAAAGACAGACATATTGATGGACATTGTCACAATGTGTCTTTCTATTTTGAAAACACGCAGGTTTGGGCATTGTATGTGTATACAGTCTATGGCTGTATCCTATTGTTTTTTATATTTTCATCCGGCCAAGTCTGCAGCAAACATTCTATCTCCATATCAGAACAACGAGAATAGGAACGCATTTTTTTTTTTTAATGTCCGTCCACAGGAATAGTTGTATAAAGTGATGGCAGGACAGATGTGATACATCCGTACGTTGTCGAAGCTCATTTTATTATTATATCCATAATAAAACTTCAAATTCAAGACCCCTCCATTATTTTCACTTCAATGATTTCCTTAATACAACAGGATCTCTCTGTGTCTCACAATAAAACAAACTCAGGCATTTGCAGTTTAAATTATTCATGCACATCCCCACTCAGAACCTGTGAGCACGCAAGCATCCGAAACCCAGTCACCCACACACACTGCAGGCCACAATAAAAGATGGCATGCCTGCTTCCTAGGGATGTGGCAAAGTCAAGTATCGCCCTCAATTTGCTGCTCTCTGTCTGTCACAGCAGGAGTGGTGTGTGTGCAGCAGAGGTTGCACACACTGACAAGCTGCTAGTGTGCTTTTGTTCTTCAGAGCCTTTGTGCACCAAATAAGAAAAGTGACACATTCAGTTTTCTTTTAAAGAGCTGGCACAAACACCCACCTACTTATCCCCAAACATCACTTCACAGATCATTTACATGTAAGAGTGCAACTGTTTTACCTTCTTTAATGTCACGATTCAGAGGTTATTTTGAGATGACATCCATTAAAATGTTTTACATAAACCATGGTTTGTTTGGAAAATGCTTGATTTTGAATATTGTGTTCTTAAAGGTTTGAAATCTGAAACACATTACTGGAAAATGCTAGCCTCGATCATCTCAAACGATTATGGTAGGGTCTGGCGATGAGCAAAAGACCTTTCCAGCTGAAAGGGTGTCACAGAAGCATGCATTTCAAATACCACTGCACGTAATAGGATAGCAATACGACCGACTACAACCAATCAGACCAATGAATAAGCTGACATATTCAGCCCGTTTCGTTGAGCGATCAGCTGGGCTTTCTGATAAAATTAAATATTTGCCATATCCATTCAGCAAAACAAAAACAAAAACATTTTGTTGCTAATGAAAGATTATAGTTGGCTGGCACCGCCCACCTACAGTACCTACTCCCGCTCAATTTTCAATTCCCTTCAGTAGTCAGTCTGGGTCCGCGGTATATTCGCGGGTTTTGTCCCTGGCAGATTTTTACCTGTCCAATCAGCAAACAGAGGGAGTGGCTGAGAACAATGACGTGCTCCAGTTTCAGTTGTACCTAGTGTCCCATTCGAGGGGCCGCAGACTACGAAGGCTGCATTTGAAGACCGATTGCGTCATAGCGTCGCGCAAAGGCTTGTCCCATTTACAAGGCTCCTTCATGTGCGGCCGAGAAATGCAGCCACCGTTTCACGGTTTTGAAGGGTCCAACAGATGTATCCTTCGCGGCCCAACATATCCCAAGATTCATTGCGTTTTTTTCAGAGATGGCATAAAATAAAATAAAAAATAACAAAACAGCAACGTGTTGCTCCATCTTCTTAACTTTTATCTTCCTTTCTTTTTTTCCTTGTACTTTTTTTTCTTTTCGTCTGGTAGGCAATTTCTTTTTCTTTTTTCCTCCGTTGACAAGGCTGTTTACGTTGGCCGCAATCAGGGTTGCTAGGCAGCACAGGAGCGGCGTCACGCAAGGTAACGGCTTGTTACGCAAACCGGAAATGTTCCTAAACCGAGACCTGCGGAGACCGTCTCAATTAACAACGCTCGTTCGGCCTTCATAGGCTATGGCCTTCATAGACCGCATCGACCGCGTCCTTAGAAGGATGCGGCCCCTCGATTGGGACACGGCGGTAGTCAGAAGCCGGCTCATGACATATACGTCACAACCAAACGTTATGCGACGATTGGTTGGCAGATCAAGTGAGTTTACTTTTGTCAATTGAGCGATTCCAGACCTTCTGTACAAATTAAATCAACAGTATGATAGTCTGGTGGGACCGGGCTAAGATTAGAGTATAGTCCTCTGTTAATTTGTGTCGAGGCCGAAGCCATTTCAAAAAAATTATCCAGAGCCATCTTTATTGTATAGTGTATACTATCACGACTGTGACGGCGCATGCACAGCACTTTCGTTATCCGGTTTAGTCCGCCCATTTCAGATAGAAACATTTTATTTGTAGCCCCGAATTTTCAAACATAGTTAATGAACTCCAATGGTTCACGCCCAGAATACGTCGCAGAGCAAATTTAAATTTGCTAGCGGTGAGTCTGGATTTCCAGGGTAGGAAAATGCTGGATTTTCTCCATATCAACCAGACTGACTGAGACACTAAACAGATATTTTTCAATAACTTCATAATGACTTGTGCAATATGCAATATTATTGAACATAGAGGTAAACTGATGTAATCCTGATCTGCCTCTGATCTGTTTAGCCTTTTTACTATTTTCTATGGAATATACTGTATACTGTATATGTTCTCTTCAATAGCTTTAATAGTTGATTGTAAATATACATTATATGAATATCCTTCCATTATACTGATAGGAAAATATATGAAATCCTAAACATGATATATATCAAGGGTGATAATAGCGAGGCAGAGACGAGTGTGTCAGGACCTTTTGATGTTTGTGAGGTTTCCAAGCGACTCCCCAGGCGTTGTCACTCCTCTCACTGTGTGTTATCTCTGTGAAGATAACAGCAGGGTCTGTCAGCAGGTGCCATTCAAAGGTGTGTGGCATGTACCTGCAATAGGATGACACTTAAGCTAAAAGGCGATGCCTTAGACAGATCTGTGCACTAGTTTACAGCAGTCTGTCACCATTTTTTCATAATCTGTGGCAAACATTCCTTTGGATTTGCAACAGCTATGTACCATATACTGCATGTGAATCTATACTTTGATCTGTTATGATGATTTTTTAAGATCCGTCTCTCTTTGTTTTCTAGTTTTCTAGTCTCTAGCAACCCCATCCTAACACTAAACGCTCATTGATTTTCATGACTTTTCCCAGTGCTGGGTGAAGATCGAAAGGCAAGGAACTCCACTGTGTTTGTCTGGGATAATGTTGCTTTCACATACTGGTTTGCTACCCATCTCCAAGATGATGGCCCTACTCCTGCCTCCATACTCCTCTCTCCCAAACCCCATAGAAGTGTTTTGTTTCTCAACGTGGAGTTGGAAAGTCTATGACCGCCGTCCACATGAACAGATGTCCTTATTGGACGCTGTGTGTGGAGTGTGGAGATACTTCTCCCGAGGGTTCACCAGAGATGGATTGTACTTGCCAGCAGATACCTTACCAAGATGCATTGCCAGAGAAAAAATAAGGTGTGATGTTGATGAGAATTTGTGGCTTGAGATAAGGAGGATTAATAGCCTTTGAATTATTTCTTTTTTTTTCAAACAAAGAAAAGTTCAACTTTAATGAATGCTACTTGTTAGTGTTTCTAAGTTGTGTGTTTGTTGTGTACATCAATGTGGGTTTTTCTCATTGAATATTTAATGTTTCCAGTGTTTTGCTCCAGCAAACTTGTTGTGAGTATGGAGAGTTTTGTTGGTGTGAGTTTAGTTTAGAGGTGATGAACTGCATAGCATTAGCATGGTGGTAATGTAGAGTCTGTGAAGGGTTTTTCAACATGTAGAATCAATTGTCACCAATGCATCAATGCAAAGTAAAGAACTGTAAGCTAACTACCACCCTCAACTGTTTTCATACAACTACAGCATCTAGTTCATATACTGTACTGTACTCACCCCATTTAAACACAGGTTCTTATTCAGTCATCTTTTCAGTAACATGTTTGACTTGACTGATGAAGTCCTACTACTCTATGTCAGATGTGGGGCTATTGTATTGCCTTAATTTGAGCTTTAAAAAAATCAATATGAAGATACTGCTGTGCCATTTGAGCCATGTATCCTCGCAAAAAGAATTATTGATTAGCAAGGCATTGTCCTGAATACCGAGCCCATAATAGGCTTTTTCAAGCACAGTCCTGTCACTGTGAGAAAGTTTGCAGAAACTTTACAAACATGTACCTTCTGCTTGTCGGCATCACAACCTGTACGCTCATTATTTTGCAGTCCTGCTTGCTCTTACATGCTCGAGAGGCAACATTTGAAATGTTTTCATACCTGTTTGTTTTGCCTTCAGCTAATGTGCATTCAGGAATACTAATGTACCTTTGTTCGAAAAATAATACAGTCCTCGATTTTGGTAAAGTAGGCCTCCATATTTATATATACAGACAGGCAGCTTTTAGGAAGCTACTTCTAAATCTTTTTTGGGCTATGAAAAAAAATCGAAGTATGGTGGGTGAATGTAGCAAAATAAAATACAAGAATCGCTTTGCGTGGCCAATGGCATTTGACTGCTGCTCCAGCATTGGGGCAGGAATCCAGGCAGAGGAAAGTTCAATACGCTTGACAAGGATCTCTCAAGTTTTTAAGAGCGCCAGTCCTGAGGTCGATAGAAATCCTCAAAGCTCTTCTGGTTTCTCTGCTTGAGTTGAAAATAACAAGCTTCACCCCCTGCCAGCAGTCCTTCTCTCAGGCCCTTATTCTGTTTTATGAGATCTGTAGGGGACTAATCACATGGAAACATTCCGAACACAAGGTAATCTCGGGTTCAGGCTGCAGTGGGTCACTGTCTCACAGGGGTTTAAAGAACCAGAAAGTACTTGCAACGGACACTGGATTTAGTTTAACACCTAGGAAATAAGCATATGGAGCATGACATGAGCATATGATTCACTTGATCTCTTCAGAATAAAATGTATCTAACGTCACTGGCAAAATTAGCTACTCGTACATTTAAAAAACAAATGTAATAAGCACTCAGGGAATCATCTAATCGGGGCAATCTGCTCACAGTGTAAATTATATAATATAAAAATATGTTCATCATAAATATTTGCTTATTAGCAGGCAGGGCCAAATGTTGAATTCTGCTACTCTCTACAATTAGTGAAATTAGTGCTTGTTCTGGAGATAATTAGCAGCTTCTAATGCCCTTAGAACCTCAATTTAACATTTGAAATGACTGGAAAGACATGAAAAGAAAAAAATAACAATGTTGTATTTGTGACAGGGCCATACTATATTCAAAGTCTTTTCCTAGCCAATAAATGCTAATTGCACCCGAGATCATGAGAGACGTGATGGAAGTTCAGTCTCTCAAACTTAATTTAATACCCCCCCCAGATATATTTATATCCTGGTAAAAGTAATAGCTGCTTAAACGAGTTGACTGTGGAAAATTAAGGCACCCTTTGATTTTTTCTTCCTTTCTACAGTGCAGCACATGTTTGCAAACGTGCTGTTGTGCCGTTTCTCTATAGCCAGCATAGATTGCATTTTAAGGTGTCACTAAAGGCACTAAATGGAAACTGCTTATTGGAAAATTAAAGAAATAAGTGGATGTTTTCTAGTATTCAAACAAAACTTAGGCCTGGAACACATATCCTGTGTCTACCTCTGGAGCGTGTCTGCGTGCATGCCCACACATGCAACGTCTAAACTGCTGGTGCTGCTGCTGCAGCACTGCTTCTAAAAGCCCTGTCTTACTACATAGTTTTCATAGATAATTCCAATAATATGACGTTTTTCATGTCATTTTATGACGCTTCTGATTAATATTTTGTTTCAACCGGATTTGTGTGGCTCATTGCCTTTTTTTCAACTAAAAGCAAAGCACATTGTAAGGACATTAATTACCCAAGCCTTTAAAAGACAGCAATATTTAAAACCGGACTATTGCATTGCCAAATGTATTAAATAACCAGGGAATTGCTACTTTCACCATCATCAATTATTGTCAAAATTAAAATATTCAACTATTACAGTTGAGTGTTCCCTTTCAAGCTAACAATGCAAATATCATCCTAAATATGTAATCATATTTCTGTACTTAGAGAAATGGGGGCGTGGCAGTATGCTGATTGCAGATGCCTGAATTATTCAGATTTTGATTTTTTTTTTGGTTAGATTACTACCAGCAGCTGTGTGTGAGTGGCATAACATAAAACCAAGGGCAGGATATGAATCACAACAGCTGCATGTTTATGAACCTGCATAACAAAACAGGCACCCACTTTTCCAAAACAAAACGTGTATTCCTCTCTTTTAATGCATTTGACAATAAACCAACTGCTATGAGTGAAAGACAAGAACTGACAGAATGAAATATAGACACATTATACGTTGTGTCAGGAAGTGAACAGTGCAGTCGTTTCATTGAGTGTCATCAGAGCTGGAGTCAGTCTTAGCAAGTGTCTGTGTGTGTGTGTGTGTGTGTGTGTGTGTGTGTGTGTGTGTGTGTGTGTGTGTGTGTGTGTGTGTGTGTGTGTGTGTGTGTGTGTGTGTGTGTATGTGTGTGTATAGTAGGGGTGGGGGGGGGGGGTGTTCTGCAAATCAAACATCCTTTTATGGTGCATTAGAGTCAAAAAAGACCCGAACTAGCTTGTTTGAAGAATGTTTCTCAAACATTGCATCACAACCGTCTCTCTGTCTGAAGACATACAGGTGCACACACACACACAGACACCCACACCACTGTACTAAATGTGCACAGCCAATGTTCACATCACGCTTGAAATGCAGACATAGCTGACTCTCGACCACTCCCTGTGTCACTAGTAAGTCCGGCTGAATGTGTGCGTACTACATAAGGACACTTATAAGAACTACAAACATGGAAGTTGTCATGCTAGAACAGGTTTCCTCTCCCGTCAACTTATTCGAAAACTGTTGTTGTGTCCGGTGCAGCTTACGACAGTCGAGGTTTGTTTCTGAACCACTTCAACTGCAACATGCTTGCGTTAAGATCTTTATTAATTTCACAAATGAACGGTCAAGCATTATATTGATGTTGAGCAAAGAATGGCAGACTTGACTTACTTATGTGACATGAGGACAAACCCCAACTTTTAATTCCCTACATAAACTTGAATATCTAGATGTGTACGTTTGTTGAGTTGTGTCAAGGTGGTCGTTACGCTGCCAGAGCTTCCTATTATGCTCAAAATTACTTTCTGACATTTCATTCATCTTGAAGATAATACAAATTGTATCGGCAACCTTAGGGACCCCACAAAATCAGATTACAGACACATCAATGAAACACATTCCACCTGGGCACCCCTGTGAAAGAGTGTGCTACAATGGGGCTCATCTGTATTTTAATACAGTGCTGTGCTCCTGTCCATTTTTTATTATTTTCTTGTCACAATGATTAATAAAATTTGGTGAATCACAGCACAAATTGAGAACATTTAGCATCCTTTTCACTTTGTAACAAAACTGTTGACCTTGGAGTAGAGACGGGTTCCTATTAACATCTCCTGTGTACTGTTTTCACAGCTGAGGTGGGGGGAAAAAAAGAGTCCAGGCTCGATTTGCCTCCATTATTACACATATCACATCTCTGCAGTGCATTGTCCTTTGCCAAGCTTGGCAATGTGTTTCATACACAGTGGACAGGCCTCTCTCCCAGGAGTGCTGCACACTGCAAAGCCTCTAGCATAACTAAATAGACTGGCCTTTGCTTTAATGTTGGCTTACCTTGTAACTTTGACCATTTAGATGAGCCTCCCCCCTCAGCACTGCTAATCCCCTGTACTGCCCTACTGAAGGGAAATCACAACTGAGACAAACGTTGGGTAATGTTTGGACACAGCTAGACATTCCTTTGGCAGGAAACTGTATCTGCAGAGACAGCGCCATTAATCAGCCGCACGGTGTCACCTTTAGAGCTGGGCATTGACATTCAAACTGTCCGAGGTCGTCCGTGGGGATATTAGTTTAAGATTTCTTTCAGAATATTGGAATTCCAAGGTAAAAATAAAATGTTCTACCTCAAGTTATTTGAAGCCGGTAATGTTTGAGTCACAATAGGATTTACACTGGTGTGGTCCTGGAGCATACCTCAAAGAAAAATGCTGTTTCATGAAACAACTGTTAAAAATAATCCAATAAGGAAACCACCCCAGTATTAATCCTTTCAGAAAGGACAAATTAATTAGCTTTAAAGGTCTTTTGACTTTGATGTGTTCAGACTGTGCGTTCTCCTCCACCTTTCTGATGCCCACAATCTGAATGTCACAGCCTTATGTAACCGTTTTCAGATATCCACGTGGGGTCGATATCCTTGTGTTTGCTTTGATGGAGCTCATCTGACATTTTTAGCATCGGGTCATCATGAATGCATCAGGGAGCATATCTTCCAGGTGTTCGGCTATGTGGAAACGTTCGCAGAGCCGCTACCTGGAAACTGAAAGGCAGGCTGCAAAGACCTAAAATTAGCATTGATGTATGTACTCGGTGATGCCTGAGTGGATTACAACCCAAGAAGTGAAATTAAGCGGGTTGACTTGCCAATTAAATCATTGGGAGTGAGACGGTGTGTAGAGAACATGGAGCAGTGAGGATATGAGGCCACAGTTGGCGACTAATTAATGAAATGTGGACGCACACCTTAAGATAACCTTCGGGGCTCAATTACAGTCTGTCACTTTAATTACTTACAGTATACGCACAGACCCTGAACTAATTAGCTAAGCCATTTCAGCTAATTCTTTCATTGAAGCTGCAGCAAATTAGAGTCTGATAAGTTATATGTGGATTTGAAGGAACCGAGTATAGGGCAAAGTCAGGTCAATGTAGGCTGCTGCTGCTGGCCTGATATGCACTATTTAAGAAAAAGAAGAAAAAAAAACAATGACTCTTTGCACCCATCCGTTTCATTCTCTGGTTCCCATATTAAAGATGCTGTAAGCGGAATGGTTCTTTTAGCTAACTTCCTGTCAGTTACTGCAGTTAGCAGTCCCCTCGCTCGTCCCTACGTCACCACATTGATGCACTGTGAGTGAGTTATCTAGCATCATCTCAGATCCATAAGTGTGATAAAACATGATAAAAACCATCAAAACAGACATTGGGAAGGATTTTTACCTGCTCCGCCATTGTAGGCGCATACACATTCACCCATCTGTTGCTCTGGCGTGCACCGGCAGTGAGACCATGAGTGAGACGGGTGTCGGTTTGTAGCGTTCTCTCTTGTGATTTGATAAAAATGTTGGGATCCTCCAATACGTTTATTTGCCGATTACATGCAGAGCAGCTGACTGAGAGATCGGCTTTATGAAACGCCCACATTATGTTAGCGATCACTATATGAATAAATAGCGATTTAACACTTATATTAACATAAATAAACCGCTTACTTCACCTTTAACTGCACATCCTGCACTGTATTTCCCAGACATACGTATACACAGAATTGTTGAAACTATAGTGAATGTTGCCGGTATGTTGTCAAAATGTATCTATTTTAGCAGAGAGATGTGCGCGCCTGGCAGGAAAAAGAAAGAGACAAGACTGTTGAGCTGAATGCACTATACTGTCTGTATATACTGTATATCTTTATATATAAATTCCTCATTCAGCTCAAAATGTCTCATTGTCCTATATAACGGTTGCGTCGGTTTCTTGCGTTGCTCTTTCAGACAACCTAAATGTTGCTATATCCTAAACATTTATAAATGTCCAGTCAGTCATATAAATTTCCCCCCTGAATGCCGTCATCTCTCAACGGAGGCTAAGCCCAAACACTGTACACGATGCACACAGTTAATACTGCTCTGAGGCCTAAATCCTCTTTCTCCCAGCCAAGCCAGTGTTAATACAATGAGATTTGTGAGCCCCCTTTACTACAAGCAACAGACCGAGGGGGAGAGGGGGGCGCCAGCCATCCAGATCAAATGACTCAACTCTCCTGAGTGCTATACGCTGTCAACATGAAGGATGTCACGCTGATTTGTTTTGATTAGTGAGTATAAATCTGTGGGAAACAAAAGCGAAGGGGAATAAAGAGGATTCCCTGGTTTACACTTTTGTGGGAATTGGCCTGACCACAGTGTTGTATATGATATGATTTATGTTGTGGGCGCTGACAGATCTTTGACCTCCTTATTCAGGTAGAGGGTTAATGGTGTAAAAACCACTCATAGATAAATCTTCAACTTTATTTCATCTTGGGAATTCCCTAAATGGTCTTAGAGGCGAACCTATCCAAAGCACATCAGATATGACCTTCCATTGCTGTCGCTATATCAGCTCCAACCAAATCCATTACCAGAAGAATCATATATGGAAATGAGAAATTCACTAGTCCCTCCTCACAAACAGTGTGAGTAAGGCCCCAGCAAACACATTCTCTCCTTGAGTGCTTAATCCAAGGTCTGAAAGCCAAGATGTACATTTGCAACACTCAACTTTACAGGTGTCATAAAATCATGTGCAAAATACAATTGACCAATTCAGCCTCATACCTCCACATCATTAGCTATGACTAAATGCAGGTGAGAGGACAGCCCAGAGGAAAGCTGTGGAGCTTTGCCAACATTCAGCCTTGTTGTAATAAATATGCATGATGTCCCACTGCGCATTGTACATCCTGGACATAGTTAATTAAGTGGTTCATATTGTATCATAAGCACGTGTGTGTGTGTGTGTGTGTGTGTGTGTGTGTGTGTGTGTGTGTGTGTGTGTGTGTGTGTGTGTCCTCTTTCATCTTGCTTAAACATAAATCATGTTCAAATAGCAGAGCTGTAACAACCGATGCACATCAGCGCCACCATCTTGATTTGAAGGCCCAATAATGAGCTCCCTGTGGGATAACAACCAGTGGCAGCTCAGCCATAAGTTCTGTGCTAATTTTAAAGGACTCCTTATGATACATTTTTAACAGCTTGTTTTACTTGAGACACATTTATTTTACTTTGAAATTTAGGTAAAGTGTTATTCTATGCTAAAGGAGCTTCAGTTTCAGTGTTTCCGACCATCTGGGGCATTGCTTAAAACATTGATTGTTTCAATGTCACGTGCGTGCCCAGATTTTGATTAAAAACATTTGAGCAAAATATTGTCTCCTCATTCTTTACACAGATCTGATGCTTCATGCACAAAATGATTTCCATTACACGTTTTCATTTGACTTTTTTTAACATGCCAACTTTTCCACCGCAGCAAATTCCAACTATTTCTGACCAATTTACAGGATTTCCATTCAGGTTTCATGATGCACAAACTGAAATTTCCAATAAAAACAGCTGGCCGGAAGTTAGGTTAAAGAACGCAAGAGTTGGCCGATAGCTCCAGCGCAGGAAACGTAATCAGAAATGTTAGTGAGGTTTTAATAGCGGGACAGCAAAAGCAGTGAAAAATGTTGCACAACATTAAAAGGCGCAATCAAAAGTTGCGTTTCAGGAAAGGTCCATTGATAACCATACTAACAGAACACAAAGCAACAATTCAGCAATGCAACAGTCTATTATTGTCTATTTACATTAATTTTTTTGGCAAATGCTTTTGTCCAAAGTGACACATATAAACCTCAAGGGAGCTGCTGATGTGAGCTTGATATAGCACCTTCTATGAATACAACAAAATACACTGTACTTGTTGTACGGATTACACAACTAAATTGCCTGGAGCTAACACGAGCCAAATACAGGTTTTCATTCATCTCTAAATGTATCTGATATCACAGTGAATCACTCTCTCATGCCAACCCCATTGCACAGCAGCTATCTCTTCAAAACCCATTCTGTTTTGGAATGTCTGCATTCCAAAGGTTGTGTTTCAGCCCAATACCCTCCATCTGGCCTTCTACTATAAAAAAAGCCTCTCCATTGTGACTTTATTGAGTGTGTCAATGACAGGCCGATGTGAGCCGGGCCACAGACCTGCTGATGATGCTGCAACTCACTGGTCATCAATAGAGGTCAATGGAAGTCACAGTTTAAATAATGGCCCTTTAAATGTCAAGCCGACACATGCTGGAAAAAACTAAGTCACCCACTCTAATTGGCTATGTTCACACGGTAGAGGTAGCAAACCCTAATCAGATTGTTGGTGCATCATGGTAATCAAAACTCTTAAGCATTATGCTTTCAAAGTGTTTATCTTGGCTGAACATAGTCACAGAAGAGTGTGTATGTAATATGAATGCAAAGTTAATAGCCTTAAAAAAGGTCATTATAATTAAAAAAATATACATATATTTATTTATTTATTTCAACGTTGTTTTAAAGGTCCCATATTATGCTAAATGCACTTTTTAAATGTGTTCTAACATATCCATGGGTCCACGGTGTGCCTAGAGACTGCCAACATATAAAAAAAAATAACAATCTCTCCTGTTCTCACTCTCCCCCTTTATGAAACCCCCACCCCTCCCCCCCAATATACTCCAGTCAGAATTTTCCCCTTTTCTGACCTCACAAACTGGAAAGCCAGAAGCTTCCACTGTGCAGCCCACACACCTATTTCTTATTGGTCCACGGCCCTGACAGACAGAGGGCGAGGCGTATCTGGCTTCGCTTCCGGACAGGGGGCGGGGGCAGCTCAAAGATTGTATATTTACGAGAGGAGCTGCAGCTCTTTTTTAAAAATAGGCCATTGTGAGATTAGCTGAACATCAGCATAGTACAATAAATTATCTGAAAGTTTTTTTCAGCAAACAATTAAAGAAAAACGTATTAGGGACCACTAAGACCATATAATATGGTGTATAATAGTACCGAAAAGTGTATAATATGGGAGCTTTAAGTCTTTTGAGGAAGTCCAGTCCATCAAGTGAAGCATTATGTCAAGTCTTAGTCCCTAAAGTGTCCACAAGGGTCAATACTGGATATGGTAAAATGCTGAAATGTAG
The DNA here is from genome assembly GCF_949987685.1 of Ammodytes marinus. Lineage (NCBI taxonomy): Eukaryota > Metazoa > Chordata > Actinopteri > Uranoscopiformes > Ammodytidae > Ammodytes > Ammodytes marinus. Next base: position 23,402,262 of record NC_137219.1, read on the forward strand.
TGTACGGTATAGTACAGTAGTAAGTACTTAATTTGCACTTGAACATTAGTTAGCCACCCCCAGCTACTGGCCATACCAGACAAAGTACATCTTGATGAGGAAGTTTGAATGTAATGTTTTCCAAGTCTCTGATTGCTGACCAGTATTTTTAAGTGGGGATAAGTATTTTACATATTATCAAAACGCAATACACTGTATTCTCTGAGGATACTATAAATGGAATTAACATTTGTAAAAGTTGACGTTTAACTACTGTGATTCAAAGCATCAATTTTTAAACCTTCCAACGTGATTATCTTAATGTTGTTGTTGTCGGCACAAGTAGCTGAAGGTTAAAAAGAAAATCAATTAAATCTAATTCAAGCTCAACATGTGTTTGAATTAGTCATGATTGGAACATACAGTAGTGGTGTATATTTTCTTCAAGCTTGATGGAGGTTTTGCAGTCAGTTATAGTCCAGAGGGGACGTTGGCCCCAATGCCCTGTAGAAATTGAGAGATCAAGTCATACATTGACCGTTTGCTCATTTTAAATTGACTCATGATACTTGGGTAGAAGGCTTATTAACTGACCCAGACATGGTGGATAATACTGAGAAGAGTACCTGTATCTGTAAATGTTCTTGAATTTGCTCATGTATGAATGTATATTAATTGCAACTTCTGTCAGCATCAGTCGGTGAATTGACAGTATAGCATCGACTTTGAAATGTAACTATGACCAAGGCTATCTCTGATATTCTATGGCAAGACATCTTTTGAAGCAGATCCTAAGATCATCTTCTACAAAATGAAATACAGATGTGTGGTCAAAGTCAATATTATTTCTATAGCACATTTAATAACAACATCAGTTGACCAAAGTGCTGTACAAGATACATTACAAAACAACATATAAGATACATGAAAAAAAAAGTTATGAGTGTCAAAGTCTCAACATTTGTTAAAGGCCAATGCAACAAAAGCGAGTCTTCAGCAACATATTAAACTGTTCAACTTTAGAGGGATCCAGGTGGAGGATGGTGTGGTGTGGTTGTGAGACATGGTTATGGTTAAAGTATTTCAAGATAAGTGTAATCCATATTCAGAGATAAATCCAAGTCAAACTATTTAAGAAAAGTCAAGTGTCAAGTTATTTGTAATTGGTTCTAGTAAAGTGTCCAGTCATTTTAGATGTCCAAATCAAGTCTCAGGTCGTCTGTCATAGAAAGTCTTAAAAATGCAACGTTCCATTTAATTTGCTAGTCTTTTAAATTCCTGAATTGTGACATGTACTTAGAGGCCTCCTTCAAACCTATGAGTACTACCAACTGTTTTGCTATGTGTCTCCCTGTTCCAAATCACGTGAAAAGTCATGTAGTGTGAGCCCGACATAAGATTTTACAATATTAATTCAGATATAATTAAACAAACAGCACGTACAATCAGAACAGGACCAGACACACTGCAGCTAAACAGATGATGAAAAGCTAACATGAGTTCAACAATCAGCATGTGTTGTGGGACATTTACGATGTAAGCGATTAACGCCAAATAAAAGCATGTGTAGTCAGTGCAAGAACTGGCATGTGGAGATATACTGCACTGCATGCTACCGTTTCTTCTCCATGACAGCTGTACACCAATGTTTTGTACGTTAACAATGACAAATGGGAGTGTCCCCACAAAGGCCATCCTGTCACCCCAGGAAAGGTAAGCTCTTTATCTTCTAACAACTCCATTTGTGAATCCCTTGTCTTCCAGGAAGGAGGTGTGCAGGCACTCAGTAGTAAATGATCACTCGGATGACTGTTGACATCTTCATAAAGCAGGAGGCGCGGGGGGATTCAGGCTGTAGCTGTGCTGGTGTGAAGCTTAAACAATGACATGATCAAAGTTAATCTTTAATATTATGGCACTAGGGGAAGTAGTTTTATTTTTCCACAGCCTGGATGCATTATGAGTTGATTTAGTTAAATTTTGAATCACTGACACATTAAAAAGTGAATGACCTTAGCTGGGAGGCAGGAGTGAGGGAACTGTCCTTTATGAGGTCCAGAGATTGTGAGAAAAAGTCATGGCCAAGGCCCACTCAGATTCTCAATGGAAATGCAGCTGGATATTTGCAGACGGACCGCTTAGGGATGAGGGCAAAACCGACTTTTCATGAAATCTGCTACATTTAGGAGCTATAGCAGGAGAAGCACCGTAAATGTGCGCCCAAGGAGATGGAAAGTGAAAGAGACATCAATGTAAAAGACCACTGTAATGGGAACGTGTGGAGCGGAGGACTCTTTTTAACATGATAAATGCTCCCTCGTAGACAGAACACAATTTAAAAATAATTTAGTCTTTTACAATAGTTCTGCGGGGGCTGAGATAATTGCGTACGGGAAATCCATTCAGTTCATGTGAAATCTATAAATAATCATTTCTATTTAGCCAAAAGCATGGAGAGGGGGGGAACCCAGCTGTTTCACATGTATCCCGATACCATAATAAATCAAGATAATATGGTTGAATTAAAAACACTGCGGTAGACAGCTGTGTGGAGCAGAGATAACCGGAGATTTAAACAGTTTGACTTGCTGCTGGCTAGATGTCATACTTTTTAATCATAACTATTGAAAGGGAAATGTCACCTGTGGAGCACACAGAGTGAATGATTCTAAATGTTATCTAAGCAAGACGGATGCAATTGTATTGGTTTAGACTGAGTTCCACTGACATTTTAAGGCGAGACACTGAATAAAAAGTTAGAGTTGGTTTTGGAGGTTCTGATCGTGGCCCAAATCCAGCCCAGGTAAGTTCACAAAAGCTTGTAATATTACAATAATAATTCTTCTAGATTTTGAACACTCAATGTGTTATCTTCTGCACAGTGTTCTCTTCTGAGAAATGTAGGAAGTTTTTATTCAAATTCTCTAATTATTAAAATAAGTTAGTTGATTGCTGCAACCACCTAAATATAATGGAGATAAATGGTTTTCTAATTGAGGGTTCACAGCATTAAACGATTACAGTGTTGGGGATACTATGTGGAAAACTTTATTTACTGATAGTTAGTCTCTTCCGGTCTGTGAGAGCAGCACAAACAGCCACTGAAAATGTGGCACTGCTACAACAGCCATAAATTGAAGCTATGCTTAGATTGCAGTATACTAGCTATAACAGTGGTGGTGCATCCAGACATATAGCGGATGTAACCTTCTGGCTGTTTTGTAGAACTTCCCCCTGGCAACAATACAGTAATAAGCAAGTTACAGTTTACAGCAGTGCTTCTCAATTATTTTCTGTCATTCCCCCCCTAGGAGACTGAAATTGTTTCGCGCCCCCCCCCCCCCCCCCCCCCTAAATTGAAATACTATCGAGAACCTGCTAATATTTATTTATTTATCTGTATAAGAGTTGTATATTAGTTTGAGTTGCTAGCACCAGCATTCTGCATACAATCACCTTATTACTAAAATAGATTAATAAAATTAGCTGACATCTGCAACATCTTGAAACTATTTATTAACTCAATTTGAAACATTTAAACAAGACTGTTCAGTCTGTGTGAATCTCAAAACACAGACACAAGAGCAAATGATTCTCTGGGGTTTTCATTTAATTAATAAAATGTTTAAACATTAAACATTGGTAACTTGTCAGTCAGCTTCATCAGCTTATTCCCTTTCAAAAATATATACGACTTAAAAATAAACATTACTCTTTGTGTGCAACCTTTGCAACAATATTTAATATTAACATGTACAATTTGCATATACTTTCCCTGAACATAACACAAGACATTAAAAAAGCCTTGAACCCTGAACTATTTGAAACTGGCAGCTACACCAGTTTGAGCTTTTTTAATAGAACTAAATTCACCTTCACAATTCTTTTGAACTTATTTCCCTATTTGTCTGTTTTATATGAACACATTCTACTTATAATACACAATATACACTATACACAAAAATACAATTTGCTCTGTATTTTAGTGGCTGCAGTGAGCCCTATTTGCAGTGCACATCATTCCAAATCTGGGCTTCAAACTTGATACTGCTACTCTTAACTCTTGCTCAATGTTAAGCTGGGACCTGCACTTTGTCTTGAGTGCAGCAACAGTGGAAAAGCCCATCTCACACAGATAGGATGTGGCTAAGGGTAGTAAGATGTTGACAGCCTTCTGTCCAATGAGTGGATACTCCCTTTCTTTTTTTTTCTTATTCTTATAAGACTCAGTTGCAGTTGTTTTTTTAAACTAGCCGTTTGCTGCCTTCATCATAGTCTTATATGTTTTTTTTTCTGTATTCCTTCTGTGGACAAGAAGAATTTAATTATTTAATGAGGTTGTTTTAAAAACGGAAGGAATATCATACATATACTTACTGTTACATTAACAAATGTTCATTAACAGCAGATGTCGTCAACACTGTGACAAAGAAAGAAAGAAAAACATACTCCCTTTCCACACCCAGCCAGTACTCACTCAGTGGCTGTGTCTTGATTCAGGGGTTGCGGTCTTGGAACCGGCCTCGTAGGCTGCATTTGAAGACAGATTGCGTCATAGCGGCGCGCAAAGGCTGTCCCATTTGCAAGGCTCCTTGCAAGGCTCCTCATATGCGGTCGTGAAATGCAGCCTTCGTTTCACGGTTTTGAAGCAGTTTTGAAGGCTGCATCAGATGTATCCTTCGTGGCCCAACATATCCCAAGATTCATTGCGTTTTTTTCAGAGATTGCATAAAATAAAATAAAAAATAACAAAACAGCAACGTGTTGCTCCATCTTCTTAACTTTTATCTTCCTTTCTTTTTTCCTTTCGTCTGGTAGACAACTTATTTTTCTTTTTTCCTCCGCTGACAGGGCTGTCTCCGTTGGCAGCAATCAGGGTTGCTAGGCAGCACAGGAGCGGCGAGTCGTCACGCAAGGTAACGGCTTGTTACGTAAACCGGAAATGCTCGTAAACGGAGACCTGCGGAGACCGTCTCGTTTAACAAGGCTCGTTGGCCTTAAAACCGGCCTTAAAATCGGCCTTCATAGGCTATAGCCTTCATAGACCGCGAGACTGCGTCCTACCAAGTGCGTGGTCTCTGAATCAAGACAGCCAGTGTCTGCGATGCAAACTTCAGCCTCAGGTTGGAGGCAGAAGACATGTCGATCAGCTGGTCCTCTTCTGCAGAGCTGTGGTCACATCACAGTCATTAAGTCCAGCAAACTCACTCATGTTCTCAAATGGAGTAGTATTTCCCTGGTCAAGTCGCTTGCCCCACCTCTCCAGCTTGCGAGTGAAGGCACTGATTTTGTCTGGGAGGTCTGGGAGGTGTTTGTCTCTGCCTTGAAGTTGTAAGTTTAGTTCATTTAGCTTTCCAAACATGTCACTCAGGTAGGCCAGTTTCAGCAGAAAGTCTTCATCACCGAACTTTTTTTCCCCTTGATACGTGCGCTCCTGCTCCAAAAAATCTCTGAGCTCGTACACTCGTGACAAAACTTTGCCTCGCGACAGCCACAGTGAAATAGAACAGCTTTGTGGTCTGCACCCATGTCTTCACAGAGAGCAGAGAAGAGTCGTGCTTTCAGTGGTCTTGTTTTGATGAAGTTTACAACGCTGATGACGTGGGTTAAAACCTCATTTAGTTCGGGGCTGAGCTGCCGGGACGCAAGTGCCTCCCTGTGAATGACACAGTGTGTCCACTTCGCATTTGGCGATTCCCACCTGATGAGGGCTTGCCGCCCGTTCCGCGTTCCCGCCATGGCCTGCGCTCCATCACTGCAAACTCCGACACAGTTCTCCCACTTGAGCCTGTTCTCATTTAGGTGCTCATCCAGCAGCTTGAAGAGCTCATCAGCTGTTGCTCTTTTGTTCGTACATATTTACAAAAGAGCAGGGGCCTCATTTATAAAGCTTTGCGTGGGATTCACGTGGAAGCTGGCGTACGGAAGAAATGTAGGATGTACGTGCGAACAAAAATATTCGGATTTATAAAACAGTGCGCACTCACGTCCTACGCCTGTTTCCCTTTATAAATCACAATCAACTCTAAATGTGGCGCAGCCTTTGCGGGCTTCACGTACCGCCCATATTTACCCATACATAGTCATCGACACGCCCGAATTAATATCATTTACTGAGTGCATGAAGGCGGTAGTGGCAATCGCCGACTGAAAGGGAAATGGAAAAATAAACTCCACACGGTGTGGATCACTGCGGTCACCCCGAAGTACCCGTTGGAGAAGTGGCGAACAGGGAAAATATAGTTTGGTGGCAGTGTGAGCGTAAAGGCGATAGAGTGCAGCCTGTGGCGATCTCTGTGAACGCTGTGGCCGAAATAAAAAGAAGTGATCCGACATAAAAGTGGACGCAAACAAGTGCATATCCTCACTCACACAACAGTGTTTGTGCCACGAGCGGGGGGCACTGAGACCCCCCATGAGATACAGATTCGGAGAATTCATCCCGGGGCAGTGACGGGCGGCGGAGGGTTAATAATAAACTTCACAGTCCCTTTCAAAACACAATCGCGACGTGCTTAAACACAAAGAAAAACACATAAATAAAACGGACTAAAAGCCGTGAAAAAAAATCACAGTAGCCTATGTGATGTACAGTATGGCTTATCATTAGTGTATGAAAAGGTGCACTCCTGTCTGCCTGACTGAGGCATCGAGAACAGCGTCAGTGTAAAAGTAATAGGCTGTATTCCACCTCAATATTATCAGAATTAATTCCACAACATGCAGATAGGTTATTCTTTAATAACTGCAGAGCTTATTCGAACGTTGCTATTTTGTTTTTATTTGCACTCATATGTCTCCGTTTGTAGGCTATTTAAGATCCTAATTCGTTTTGTTTTTGTTGGTATCACTCCATGGAAAAATCCGTGGAGGCATTTGTTCATTAGTTGTAAGAATGGCTTCATCCGTTTTGCAAAGGAACTCCCAATATATGATAGACCTACATGGCTTATAATAGGCCTATCTGGATAAATTTTACACAAACACATTCGTTCTCGCACTTCATACATGTGCCGACGGAGTCGCCGTTTCTCCTTTCTCCACTTTCTGTGCGTACGCATGGGTCAGAGTTTGCGTGGAGGACCGCACATCTCCCGTCAAGTTTGGTTTTTATAAATCCCAATATTTGCTTAGAAATTGGCGTGCGCCCTCTTCTGGGCGTACGCAACGTTTATAAATGAGGCCCCTGGTCTTCATGCAGTGACCCTGACATGTCAAAACGGACATAAGCAATAAACAAACAGTCCCTATTGCTGTCAGTGGCTTCGTCCATTTGTATGGCAAAACGTTTGTCTGTTAGATGTTCTGTGAGTTGTTCTTGGAGGTCGTGTGAAATGTCAGATATACGTCTCCCAATCGTGTCATTGGAAAGAAGGATAGTTTTCAGTGTCTCAGCACTTTTCTCACCCAGCATGATTGTGACCATGTCCAATGCTGCTGGGAGTATAAGCTCCTCTGCGACCGTGTGAGGTTTTTTGCTCCTTGCGATGTGGTAGGCAACTTTGTAAGAGGCTAATTGTGCATTTTTGTTGACTGATACCGCACTCACAAAAGTACTGGCCTGTTGGCGATACTCATTGAGTTTTCGGTGAAAAAACTCCAGTGGCTTATCTATACAACTGGGATGTAAAGTCTCCAGATGCCGCTTTAATTTGTTTGGCTTCATGCTCTCTGCTGCCAGAGTTTTGAGACACAGTAAACACACAGGTCTGTCTTCATTTGCGACCGTATTCAATCACGGTAAATCCAAGGGCTAAATAGCCTTCATCGTATTTTCTGCTTTTATTGCGTTTTTGCCGGTTACCATCACTTTTTCCCCCTCTGATGCCTCCGCCGTTTTTCTTTTTCCTCCCGTCAGAAACTTCTCCATCTTTCCTCCTCTGTCAGCTCTGTTTCTTTAAACGTTTGCTAGCATTTCAGTGTAGGTATACTTCTTTTACTGGGTTTATTAGTTTGAGAACTGCTGCCACGTAGTGACTGGAGGCTTGTTCATCTTTCGAGCTTGAATAAAGAAACTGAGTCCTTCTGTCATGACTTTGTAAGATCTAAATTATGTTAAAACTTCTGACCCTTGGTATAATGTTTAATTAAAAAGATATATATATATATATATATATATATATATATATATATATATATATATATATATATATATATATATATATATATATATATATATATATATATATATATATATATATATATATATATATATATATATATATATATATATATATATATATATATATATATAGGGGAGAGTGGCCTAAGTTGTGCAACTTTTCTCTCAAAGTGACTTTAAAGTGAGGCCTTGACAGTAAAGTCTCCAACTCAAATATGTACATATATTTCAGGGTGCTGTGCATCCCTGGCAATACAAACTTTGGATCTGGAATAAACTGTTGAAGAAATATAGCTTTCGGGAAAAAAGTTGTCTTGTTGCACAACTTGCCCCCGGTGTGGTGTAAGTTGTGCGGTTGGAGAGAATACCATGGGGTAAATTGTGCCATTGATATATATCTCATAAACTGTAATGCAAGACAAATCCATTAGACAATCACTTATTTAAGGTTTATTTAAAGTAAATAGTTGACAAAGATTGAAGGACAATTTTCTTAAACAAGGCCTTGCAGATCTAATGGTTTTACCTGCAAAGCTCACAATGACAAAGTCACCATCATCATCTTTCTGGCCATCTGAACTCTTATCAGTGGTGTCGTTAAGTGGAATTGAGATGTCACTCTCTTCTGAGCTACTGTAGACAATCACTTTCTTTTGGTGACCAGCGTATACAGCCATGCCAATGGCACAACTCTCAGAAATGTACTTTGCACTAGTTGCTCCGTGCTTGTGGAACCAACTGCCACCTGACAAATGTGATTCCCCCTCCATTTCTGCCTTTAAATCAAGGCTCAAAACCCAAATGTACACCCTGGTGTTTCCTCCCCATTAACTATCTTACTACTATCTGTGTTTATGTGGATGTATGGGCTTTATGTCTTTTATATTGGTTATTGTTATTTTACCTTCATTGTTTACCTACTGAATGCACTATGTACAGCACTTTGGACAGTGCTAACTGTCATAAATGTGCTTTTATAAATACATTACATCTTACTTATAACTCACCTAGGCCCTTTGGCACAAATCACCCCAATCCCAGAAATTTGGATAATAAGCATGATGCAGCAGTTTAGGTCTGACATCGTGCTAACTATATAGACACAAAGTGTAGCATACTAAAGCGCTAAAACACGTGTCAAATGTTTTCCAACTTGTCTATAAGTGTTCAGACACAATAATCCAAAAAACCATGATCATGGAAATTTTACTTTGAAAGGCAAAAAACTGTTTTTTTTTAGCTTAAATGTGCTTATATCTTATTCCATGTTTCTCTCTTCTTTACAGGATGAGTCAAATGGATGGCTCTTCTTAAATATGTGGTCACATTTCCAATTTCTTCCACGGTTTTCAAGAAACAAGGGGTGGCACAACTTCCAAAATGCACAATTTAGGCCACTCTCCCCTATATAAAAAAAAAATAAGAAAAAACACTAAGTCCCCCCTGCCGCTCGCCCCACCATTTGAGAAGCACTGGTTTACAGTATTAAGCACGTATTTTGTGTATATACTGTAAGTAAATTACGTATATACACAAATTAAGTATTGTGATTCTTTAGATTATCTTGGTGACTACGACCGAATCCCAGCCCCACTAATATACACACATCCTGTTGCATAAGATCCATGTCTTGGGAAGCATGTCTTGTTTTCACAGGTAAATATATTAACTTGTGTGTACAGGATCTAATATGTGATGTCATTTTTCCATGTTCAAATGTTTTTCCATTTTAAGCTATTCCAAGTTGTTCCTGAACATGAATAATACGTCCATAATAACCACGTAACACTGTCTTCTTCTCATCATTGTGTCTGACAAGCAAACAATCCAGCATCCTCATGAAGTAATTACTGTTCTGCACACCTACTGTATGTTCTCCAACATGCACCTACACACTGTGTGAGTGCACGCACACTGAAAGGATACATTCACTCCACTAAACATAGATACAGGCTTAGTGTGAACGCACAATGTGTTGCCTACTCCTGTGAATATTTGATTACTCCAATGAAATATGTCTGCAGAACTGATTATGTGGCATCAGAGCGAAACTCGTAATGAATTATGGATGGACTTGCCTCTCGTAGATGAAATCCTGCTCTGTGAGTTCAGGGAAAACAGCTTTGTTTACCGAGTTGGAGGGTCCTTGGGTTGTCTTTCATTCGTCCTCTGAGCCTTGTATTGTGTGGCATTTCTGGTCCCAATGGGAAACGGTTCATATTTTGGATATATAATGTTCTGCAGGTCGTGAGCATGACAACAGAATGTCCAATTACGGCTACATTTGAACACAGGATAAAGACACATTGCCAGCTTGTGCTGCTTGCACCACTCCATTTAGCCTTTTTAAATTAGATCAACTTTGGCAGCGTTCGTACCGACAGAAATGTGGGTTCCTCAGTCCCTCAGAGCCATACAGCACATGTACCGGTATGCATTAAGTATGAGCTTCTCAACTGTGAACAAATGTTCTAACACAGTTAGATGAGTCATTTATAGAAAACTTACCACCCACCAGCCAATCACGCCTGCCTCTATCTTGCTGCTATGATCGTCCTGCTTGGTCTCACATCAATGTCTCCCCATGCACTACTAGTGCTCAGTGGACCAACACTGAACTTAGGGCTCCACAGTCAATAACAAACTAACCCATTAAGACCCAAGGCACCCACATTCCACCTGCACTGGTGTTTTAGTTTACAGTAGTTGCACTTGTTGGGGTGGTCTTATTAGTAAGGTGACCTCTCACGATTCCCAGGACAGAGTAACAGGATGTTTCAAAGGATCCACTTTTGAAGATAGTTCTAGTTGACCCTGCGTTCATACATAAAAGTGTCAAATACGTCTATGGTCGCTCAGGCCACTATTACCGCCCTGCCAGCCTCTCTAGCAGTCACTGGCAGGGGGTGCGGAGTACACGCAGTGAGTGCTGTATTATACTGTCATGAATTATTCACTTTACCTCAAAGTGAAACAATTTGGACTTTTCAGTAAAAGTTATTACAATGAATTACACACACAACAGTGTTAACTGTAGTAGTAATATAATAATAATAATAATAAATTTTATTTATATAGCGCTCTTCTCTCACTCAGAGCGCTTTACAAAAACAAAACAATAAAGAAACAAAAATGTCATGTAGAGTTGGGTTGGTGGGTGAACTAGGGGTAGGCAGAGGAGAAGAGATGGGTCTTGAGTTTGGACTGGAAGATGGTGAGGGACTCAGAGTCACGGATATGTTGGGGGAGGCTGTTCCAGAGCCTGGGAGCTGCCCTGGAGAAAGCTCTGTCACCAAAGCTGCAGAGTTTAGATGTGTGGGTGGAGAGGAGACTGGCTGAGGAGGATCTGAGGGCCCGAGGGGGTTGATAGGGGGAGAGAAGGTCAGTGAGATATGGGGGGGCCAGATGGTTGAGGGCTTTGTAGGTGAGGACCAGGAGTTTGTAATTGATCCGGAAAGAAATGGGGAGCCAGTGGAGCTTTTTGAGGACTGGGGTGATGTGGTTCCACGAGTTGGTGTGAGTGAGGAGACGGGCAGCTGCATTCTGGACACGTTGGAGTCTGTTGATGGAGGTGGTGCTGATGCCGGCGAGGAGTGAATTACAATAGTCAAGGCGGGAGGAGATGAAGGCATGGATGAGTCAAAGTAAGTAGCAACTTCATAAATGTAACATGAAGCATGTGGATATTAGCCTAAATATGGAAAATATGTTTCACTTTGAGGTAAAGTGAATAATTCATGACAGTATAATAAAGGTCTCATGACAGTAAATGTCAAAGTTAAACAGTTCAGTAGGGCAATTCACATCCAGACAAAAAGGCGCGAAGAAGAAAAAATTGAGCCACTCTAAGAAGGAGCAGATACAGAAAAGAGACGTGTCCGTCACATGAACAACAATGTGAGCCCTCAGCAAAACCAATACTAAGTGCCGGTCTTTAACGCAGCTACTGACACCAGTAAAAACTAACACACACAGGCTGACCACAAATCTTCACAAGCCTTGAACTGACGCAACATATTTTATGTCAACCAGTCGTGTTACTCTCTGAGAGACGGGGTGATAAAGGAGTCCCTATCTGCTAGGTTTGGTGAGCTTGCAAAACCTCTACAGATTTGCCATTTTGCTGTGTGGACATGGTTGGACGTCTTATACTTGCATCTGTGGTTTTTACTAAGCCTATTTAAAGTGTAGTTATTATTACTCAGCTTTAAAACGTTCCCAAAATATCTTGTGTATGAGGGAAGATGACATTTTGGTTTACTATCAATATTAAGGAGCAGTCACACAGTAGACTAATATTTGTTGGCACATTTCTCATCAATATGCAAGGAGACTATTTTTGTTTTTTGATCGAGTTTTTCTGGCCAACAAACGTTGATCTCATAAAGCAGCTGTCATCAGACAAACAACTCTAATTTAGCCAATTGCCCTAGCAGCCAGCACAATTAGGTGCTAGCTTTTGAACATGAATGGAACTAAAGAGCCAGAAATATGTAAGCAGTTAGTGGAAAGCAAAACAGAGTGGTTAATGAATGGAAACTGATACATCTTTAAGGAGATCTCCAAATTCTCCTTAATTCTGGGCCACCTCTTTTCATCAGTCTTGGCAAAATGGCCTGTTGGGTTACTGGAATGGGAACAGGCTCAGGATCATTTAAGTCCCTCCACTTCTCACTATATATTTTGTCACCCAGATCTCCCCTCTGGTTAGACAGGGACCACTAAGGCCTAGTGTAGCCATCCCTCTTATACCAACTCAAAGACTAATCACTCAGAGCCTAACTCTGATGACATAGGGGCTTCTGTGGCAGATCATGAATTTTTTTGAAAGAGGAAATTGGGCCTTACACAAACATGCAACGGAGGACTGTTGACATGACAGAAACAAGGGACTTACAGCCTTAAATATAGATGTTTGTGGTAACAAGAAACTGTGCTCTTTGCAATTAAGCGTATGCTATGACATCAAAATCTGAAAATACTCCTCGTTGCCAAACGGGGTGTTAGTCCCCACAGCTACACTATAGAAAGGAGAAGTAACGGGTTATATTCACTTTGAACTGTTTGGACCAACAAAGACAGAAGGAGAGAGAGAGCGAGAAAGAGAGACTAGGATACTCAAATTATCTTCAAGGCTTTAGCTACGTTTGTGATTTTGTTAAATTAAACAACGTAGATCACTTGATCCATTGAAAGACAATTTTTCATCTGCTTCGATTTTCTATCCACTTCACCAAGGCATCTCCAACAACGCTTTGGTAGGAACTCTTGTTTTATTGCATTTCAACAGTTTGAGCTGCTTATCTATGCCCCTTAAGAGAGGGGCTGACTTAAGTACTTACAGTGGAGGAAATAAGTATTTGATCCCTCAGTGATTTTGTAAGTTTGCCCACTTACAATGAAATGAACGGTCTATAATGTTAATGCTAGGGTTATTTTAACAGTGATAGACAGAATATCAAAAGGAAAATCCAGAAAATCCCATAAAAAAAAGATAGAAATTATTTTGCATTTCATTGAGTGAAATAAGTATTTGATCCCCTATCAAAACATTGCTTAGTACTTGGTGGAGAAACCCTTGTTGGCAAGTACAGAGGTCAAACGTGTCTTGTAGTTGATGGACCAGGTTTGCACACATCTCAGGAGGATATTTGGACCACTCCTCTTTGCAGATCCTCTCCTTATCTTTAAGGTTTCAAGGCTGTCGCTTGAGCTTCAGTTCCCTCCACAGATCTATTGGATTAAGGTCCGGAGACTGGCTAGGCCACTCCATGACCTTAATGTGCTTCTTCTTGAGCCACTCCTTTGTTGCCTTTGCTGTACTTTTAGGGTCATTGGCGTGCTGGAAGACCCATCTACGACCCATTTTTACGGACCTGGTTGAGAGAAAGAGGTTGTCACCTTGTATTTCATGGTACATGGCCCCGTTCATAGTTCCCTCGATGCAGTGAAGTCCACCTGTCCCCTTAGAAGAGAAACACCCCTAAAGCATATTGCTTCAACCTCCATGCTTGACTGTGGGGATGGTGTTCTTGGGGTCATAGTCAGAATTCCTCTTCCTCCAAGCATGGTGAGTCACTATGATACCAAAGAACTTGATTTTGTTCTAATCTGACCACATCACCTTCTCCCAAGCATTCTCTGAGTCGTTCAGGTGTTCATTGGCAAACTTCAGATGGTTCTGTACAAGTCCCTTCTTGAGCAGGGGGATCTTACGGGCACTACAGGATTTCCATCCATTACGGCATAGTGTGTTACCAATGGTTGTCTTGGTGACTGTTGTCCCAGCTGCCTTGGGATCATAAATAAACTCCTCCTGTGTAGATATGGGCTGATCCCTCACCTTTCACATGATCATTGATACCCCACAAGGTGAGATCTTTCATGGAGCCTCAGACTGAGGGAGATTAATGGTCATTTTGTGTTTCTTTCATTTTCGAATAATCGCACCAACAGTTGTCTCCCTCACCCAGCTTCTCGCCAATGGACCTTGTGCAGGTCTACAATCTTGTCCCTGATGTCCTTAGACAACTCTTTGGTCTTGCCCAAGATGGAGTTTGATTTATTGACTCTGTGGACAGGTGTATTTTATACTATGTCATGGACTGAGGTTTAGAGCTTCTGCAGAGTAAACTACACAGACCTGGGGCCGGTTTCCCGATAACGTCATCTCTTAGCGCGCTACGAAGACTCCTACGTTCTGACTTACCAAAGTTGTTTACCTCTGTAGTCGTGGTTCCCGAACGGTCTCTTAGGAGTCTTCTTAAGAAACAGTCCCTACGTGGCTCGTACACGGCGCTGTCCAGTGCTGAAATCGATGGCTCAGAGTTCGATTTTCCATTTCCTGCTTATTTCATGCGAAGCTGCATGACAAGTCTTTTACTAGAAATCCTTCTAAGCCGAAACATTTATTTAACACCTCTTGCTTTATAATCTAAGTATCTTTAAGAACAATAATCACGTTTCGTGGTGGGTCAGTAAGGAAACTGAAAGTAGAATATCGCCAATGGCCTATATCAATAAAAACAGACGGCCCAAACAGCGTCCAAATGAGCTAAAATCCTAAATACAATAAACAGTAACATGGCACACTTATTTTAAGGTAAGCTTTAATTGATTATTCATAAATTTTTTCACACGTTTACATGTTTTGAGGCGGAGAATCCGACGCACACTGCGGAGCTGTCAGCTGAGCCGGCTCAGCTGACAGCTCCGCAGTGTGTGGAACACAATGCGATGGTTCTAGTGTTAACCTTGGTCGAACGTATTACCATAGCCTATAGGCCTACTGATTTAAAAAAGGTAACCTAGGCTATAGAAAAATATAGAAACAGCGGAGGAGATTAAGATTGTTTCCAGCAATTATTTTCTTCATGAATGACTTGTGGCAGTTCCATGCGCAACAGGGATGTCACTCGTGTCCGTTTTACGCATGGTGCTTACGGAAGGAAATGTGGGGGTCTGTAGTAGCCAAGACTATCTCTGGCGATGCCACAGCGATCGCAGGGACTTCACTTGTCATTAAACTTATAAATCTTACTGTATTTCATATCAAAGGGACACAGCGATGACTGTATTAAATATCAAACTGATAAAAACGATCCGACTGTAGGCTGTAGTGTATCACGTATAAAGTAGCCTATTTTCATATTGACGGACATCGCATCCAATCAGTTAATGCTGATTGTCAAGTCAGTTAGATGACTATGTAGGCTACTTATAGTTTGAACACTTTGTGAATCAGAGTGAATGGTATTCTGCTAACATATATAGCTTACTTTAAATGTGATATGTACGCTATATACAGTTATCGTTTTTAACAGTTTGTTATTTAATACAGTCATCGCTGTGTCCGTTTGATATGAAATACAGTCAGATTTATTAGTTAAATGACACAAATGAGAGCTGAAACATCCCTACGGTAGAGCTAAGAAGGCTCTGCGGGCGCTCCAGACCAACCTTACCAACGTAGGACGTACGAAAGAGATTCGTAGCAAAGAACGTTTCGGGAAACAGGCGAAATGTTAAGTAGGAACTCTACGTAGGGGTTACGAATGACGTAGCGTTAAGAAGGTTCTACGAAGGCTTTGGGAAACCGGCCCCTGGTCAGTGTGAGAAACAAGGCAGAGAACGAGAAGGTAAAATAGCTGGTACCTCCACAAACAGGCGTCTGGATCGGCCTTTTCAGAGACTCCTGGAAGTGGATGGATGGAAGTAATTCCTCATTTAGGTTCTTGAAAAAGAATCAACCTGATAACTACAATGGGAATGAGGCCTGTGTGTTGGCATACTTCAGGGAAATGGGAGGACTGGAACTGTGAAAAGAAGTTACCATTTATTTGTCAAACTGAAGTTAACCCTTGATTCAAATAGTATTTAGGTTTATTTTAGCATCAAATGTCTTGAATGAAAATATAGAAATACAGTTTAGCAGTCTTGATAGTTTTTCTGAAACTGTCTGGAAGAATGCAGTGGTTATGAGCTGCACATGATAGGTTTGTCATGAAACAACAAAAAATGTACCATTCATTTTTTTCCCTGCCAGAGTTGGCCCCCACCAAGTCACTGTTATGTCAAAGCAAGTGTTCAGAATGCATCTGCAGACATGTGGATCTGAATCAAGTGTGATGCAAGCACTCTTGAAGCAGGTAAATCATGTTTGATTTTCTTATCATTTCAAGTGAAAACAAAATAACCACATTACACACGATTAAAAACAGATATTAAGAATGATTGATTCCAAGAGGAGCAGGTTGTAATTTAAAAAAGGTGCGTTCAGCGATTGAATGAGTTTGTTGTGAAAATCACTTTGTCAAAATGATTGAATATCTCCTCACGATCTGCTACCTATCTTAATGTGTGTGCAATATAAACGGGTTGAACAAAGGGCCCCAAAGTAGCTAACAACATGCCCGTTTACAGAGGCTAGGCCGTGTATTAACACTGGATTCGTTTCAATGCACACACAGTACGTACAGGTAGCAGATCATGAGGAGATATTCTCTGATTTCGACAAAATTGATTTTGACAACAGGCGTTCTCCATAACAGCTGACTCTACCTTTAACAAGAGTGCATTTAGCATTAACATGTATCTATGTGAGTGATATTGCTGAGGAGGTTTGTGTCTCAGCTCTAACAGAAGCTGACGGAGCAGGGGCTTAAACACTTCAAAGTGAGCTTTGAGAAGCAGTCAGATGGAACGTTCTTCCACAAGATCGAGAAGGAGACAAAGAAGAAGAACAATGATGCAAAAAATGTTGAGGTGTAAAGCCCCTGTAAACCCAAATCCACAAAATCCTCCTAACTGTAATTTGAGGAGTTAGTTGTATGATTGTGAGCACCTGAAAAGAGTTAGGCACATGTATCAATCCAAATGAAAGATATTGTCATTTAAGTTTGATAAACTTTACAGAAAGCCGGTTAAGATAAGTTGGGCTATGCTCTGGTTCTTATGACACAGTACGTGTAAAGACAGAAGTCTCATTTAGATTTAGATTTGGTGGTGCTTTATAACATATCAGTGGTGGCAGGTTTCCTGTGTATGAAACTCGTTTGATTTGCGATCACACCGGGCGGCACTTAGCTGATTGCGGCACATGAGGTGAGTGCGCACGGGTGAGGTGATAAAGGTCTGCTGTTTCCGGTCGGGACATGAAGGGTTTGTGCACGGGAGAACGCGAGAGCACACATTGGTATGTATTTTCTGTTTTTGCACCAAAGTATAGTTTACAAAGTGCACAGGGGTCTGGCACTTTTTCACTTTGTCATGTCTTCAATGTGACAGCGCATCGGACGGCGCAGACGTCCTCAGTGACGTCTTGGGCACATTTGGTGGAGGCGCACATGGTGAAAATGTTTGTATGGAAGGTCATTGATGCCTAAACAATGCACTTTGTAATATATATTTAGACCCACTTAGTAAATAGATTAATTAATAAATAATGGTGATATTGTCTTTCATGATGTATATTTTATAATATTGTATATTCTGGTAGAATATATATATTGATATTGTAATTATATAATTGTTTGATAATATCTTGCTGATTTACTTGGATTTGATTTAAATGTTTGATTATGCATTTTGATTGTTTTAGAACTAACTTGATTTAATTTATCTTGTTATATCAATAGGTTTTCAACCTAATCCCAATTCCTAATCGAAAATGCATGTTGAAAAATTCATGTCAAATAAAACAAAGTAAAACAGATTTGAGTTGTCCTGCGTCCTCTCTCTCATCCATTTCAAGTGTGGCAGGCACATATTAACCAAAAGAGGAAGCCAAATCAAATGAGAAACTGCTGACTGAAATAAAGGAGAAAAACTCCAAATGCACAGATGTTCTTCAACATGAGATCCAGGATCTAAAGGGGAAGTTGGAAACAGTTTCTCTAAATCTTTATGCCAAAGAGCAGATGTTAATTGAAACTCAGCTGGAGAATGCTCAGCAAATAGAACTCTTGCAGCAGCAAATTGTGTCAGAATCGCAAGATGGACAAGAATTGAAGGTTTCCACTTTAATCCCAATTCCTAATCGAAAATGCATGTTGAAAAATTCATGTCAAATAAAACAAAGGAACACAGATTTGAGTTGTCCTGCATCCTCTCTCTCATCCCTGCCATTTCAAGTGTGGCAGGCACATATTAACCATCAACACCCAGGTAACGTGACGTATTTTAATCATGGCAGTGTTCTGCCCATAGGTTGTATAAAAACAATGAATATTGCCATGGAGACCCTTTGATATGGACCCACCCACACAGTCATGTCAAATGTTTTATTTAAACCATTTTTAATAATATTGATTAATATCTATTTTCAATCAGATTTTTGTAAAAGCTTATTGAGACACCCAATTTTGATATCATATATTGATTTCAACAAAGTACTAAAAGGACACAGTTAACCACCACTGCCAAGCAGCTGAAATACACACAAATTACTAATAGGTGTTTTTCTAGAGAAACTCAGAAATAACTCACTAGTTCTGAAGGTGAGATAATGAGCAGCACAGAGCACTGGGGTCTCAGGGCATATATAACACATTCACACCTGGGCTCAATCAGCCAATCAGTGTCACACACACACCTGATTGTAGTGAGTGAATCAGTCGCCATTCTCACTGAGCCAAAATATTCCGTGTCCTCACAGTAATAACTGGTTGATGTAACAAAGTGCTGTGCCAAAAACGTACTAACTTCTTCCCATAATGTAACAACTTATTACAAGTTGGGTCACTTATATTATGTAGCAAGCAAAATAGTTTTATTTCTTAAAGCAGCCACCAATGATCTCACTGTCAGTGCTGCAAACTGTCCAAGAATATCTTGTGTAGATACTTTTCCAACTCTGAGAAGACTTTCCTTATTGTCTTGTTCCTGCAATTAGTTCAACTTTGTCTCATGTTCATATAAAAAAGTATTTGTTCTATTGGCCCTCAGATCCTAGGGGCCCTGACCAGCTGTCTTTATGCCTTAATGTGAAGGGCCGGCTCTGCTTTGAGGATTGTTATGCTTTTTTTGTCATATATATATATTACATTTAATATATTTTGGTTTTAAGAGTTGTGGTTGATTAATACAAGCTATGAAAATGTATCTCCTTAGGCTTTGGGAAATGTATCACTGTTTTCTGACACCTTATATGCAGTACAAACCATTCAATAAATAAATGGTAGACAATATTGATAGATAACATTAGTTGAAGCTTTAGGTCAGATATCTGTAAACCGTTATTATGGGTCAAAGACTTGAGGTCTACATTTCCTGTACAACTGCATTCTTTTAGGCTAAATAATTGTTTATATGCATATGCTCCCTGTCTGTGCTTTGTGTGTGCTGAAATAAAAGCAGGTGTTAAAACACAGCTTAGCTTCTTTGAACTGGTATGTAAACAAAGGGGGCCACTATTGCTAGCAACATGTAAGTTACCAGATAAGAATACAATTTAGAGATCCGATGCTGTGTATTAACACTGGGTTGTTTTCAGCACACACACACACGGTTTGAAGAGCTGGCACAGCATTCGCTAATTTCGAAAAAAACATGATTTTGACACTAAGGCTTCTATAGAATCGCTCCAAGCAACTCCATTTTTAAGGATAATAATCCAACTTTCTTTAAGATACTATTAAGATAAGATAAACGATTTGATTGAAGGTAACTTACCACATGTATGAGCATTATTGTTGAGAAGATCATTAAAATCTTTTTTACGAGTAAAAAGTTCTTCATTTAACCTATAGTTTAATTCAGCATCTCCCTTTTTAGCCATTCAAAGGTGAAGGGGTGGTGACCACACCACTGTATGATCAAATGTAAATAAGAAAATGTCAGATGAGTTTGAAATTAAATGAGATTTTACATGAAATAAAAGTGTCACTCCGAAAAATTCCACAATGAAATAATAAATATAATTGTTTATTATGAAATGAAAATAATATCTGATGAAGTAAGGCATCACGTATATTAATAAATATTATTCCATCGTGATCATCATTCAATTATTTATTTGATTATGATTATATTGGGTTGAGTGATAGACCCACTTTGAATATGCTTACATATTCTAACACGAATAAGGTTTGGAATGCAGAAATTTTACTTTTGGTCAAGTATTTTTACAGTTGTAGGCCTTATTTTACAGAAGTAAATGACCTGATAACATCAAGTCAATTGTTTTGGGAGCATGTTGAGCCAAGTTGGTTTTTAGCAGCAGGTCCCACAGTTTTGGTTACAAACATATTCCAATCGTACAATTGGTTCCAGGTGTCTCAAAATAATTTAGTTTTGATGTATGATGTTAGAATTATTCAATACTAAGGATTACATTTATATTAAATATATTTTGTAAACTAACTGAAAGTGTAAACAAATCCCTCTTCTCTGAAACTGCATAGTGCGCCTATAATATATATTTTTTTTTTTTAATTAGCCGTTTATTTTTATTCATGAAAGCATACAAAACCATCTGCTTTTGGCTGCAGATTTGTGTTGCTGCGTGTTTCACATCATTCCGCTCTGCACCATCTAGACAACAATGTGATTTCTTGGCGAGGGCTGACGCTTCATTGGTAGAGCTTTTGCCACCATGCGTCAGCCTGATTGGCACAGCTGTCCTCAGAGCAACGGGACCAGTGAAGTGACCTTCTCAGAGTGTATTTATGAATCAGACCGCCCTCTGATAATTTTTTCCTTTTTGCACTGCTGCACATATATGAAAAGCAGGTTTGATTGGCGACAGTGCAGGCAAGATGTTCTGCACTGGACTTGTTAATAAATTCAAAGGGCCCTCTAACAAAACGCAATCATGTAATTTTACATTAACAAGCTACTTTTTTAGTAAGACTAAGAGTAATATCTATTAAAGCTTAAGTGCATACCTTTTTTACATATACTGTACATGAATGTTGGTTACAATCAGCCATCGCCAAACAAGTAGATACAACGTTGATTAAGAAAGTGCTAGTAAGAAACCTGGATGTGAAGCAGAAGGAATACAATACATTCAAGATCACTAAAGGCGTAGCTTAGCTTACGTAGATGAGTCGACAGTGTTGTTCAGAATTCCGCATGGGAGCAACAGAAGTTATGCTCTCAAGCTTCAATGTACAAACTTGATGTAATGCACTGAATATAAGTCTATAAAATACATGTTCGGTATATAATTAGGTCATTTTGATAGGCTGCTTGGCATACTACTGCCACACCCCAAAGAACACTGAATTCATGACAGACAATATTAATTGTTTTCTTTCATCAAGTCTTAGATCCAGCCATTGTCTCCTGGTTTTCAGATTCAGACATATGAAGTGTTTGTGAAGAGTTTATGTGGCCCATCGCACGCGATATTACAAGGCACCGATATATTACAACACAAAACGTGCAGTCCATGCACAATCACAATACTATTCGTTCTATTATACATCCGCACTGGATAAACAATTTAAGTATACAGTGACATCTTTTTCTTACCCGACGCCTTTTCAATTAAATCCACAATTACATATTCAGTATACAAGCTTACCGAAGGTATCTGTGTCCCGAATATAATGAACTTATTTTACATCGACTTACTTGAAAAACCTCAGTCTCACATCATGGTTAAACGGACACTACAAACTAAAGTACATTTTCTTTTCCATTTCATGATTCACACAGAGGTTAATAAACCTGCATGATAAAAAAAGTGATGTTAACTCAATCCCACTTAGACTCCGGCGTGTGGAGGGGGAAAAATAGAGCAGTGACCCTAAGGTGACCCCACCAGGCTCACATAAATGTTTTATCAGAACCTGCACAGAGCTGAGGTCCCTGTCAAAGAAGAGCATTCAATGGGTCACGCACAGCCCTCTTTGCACGAGGGATTTGTTGCTTTGCTCACTATATCCACTCTGACATGTTACTCCAGACGCCAAGCTAACAACGGGAGAGAAATCCTTCATAAACAGCCCTACAGACTCAAACGAGAGCTGAATGAATGGTGCCAATGGAAAATAAGTGAAACATTTCTGCTTCTTTCAGTCAGTAGATTTCATTACGTTCTACTTTATAGCCTTCACTTTCCATGGACCACAGTCCATGGCAAAGGATTTTGTCGGCTTCTCCATGTCAAGCTGGAAAATAATTGCTGTAAAGTGATGTATTCTTAAGTGTCTGTTCTAGCTAGCTCTGAGGGGCTCTGATGAATCTGCAACTTCTCTCCAGCGGAGTGGTGTTTCGTTGATCAGTTCTCTTTTTTAGATAGCCCTTTAGCCGATCACCTGTCAAACGCACAGGTTGTCAAGTAGGCTACACGTTAAAAATGAGTTGCTTGATTGTATGTTAGCTGTGTATGAACAGAAACTGGCTGATGAAGTATCATACTGTAGTACCATTGTTGCTGTGCAGACCGACTGTGTGTGTGTATGTGTGTGTGTGTGTGTGCGCCCATGCGCGTGAGGGAGAAACTTTTGGCATCAGAACATGTGTGTAGCCCACTTCTCTAATTTGTTGTAGAGCATTATTACTTGCTGTAACTTGGTGATGTATCTCTGGACTGTACCTCAGATGTGATTTTGTTGTTGCTGCAGCGTGAACTATGGATGTTTATAGGCCCTACGCTTAATGCGTTTTTTTAGCCCCCCCACTCAATATCACCACCAGCCGCTACTGGAGAATTTTATCTATCCAACATTTGTGCATTCTCCACTGGTGCAACCCCTCTGTATTGATTTGTTTTACAAGGAACAGACACTTAAGTCCCAGTAATGTGTCTTAGTTGTCATTTCTAGCAATTCTCACAAACCGTCAAGGTTAAACCAAATCATTACAATCAATAATCACAAATGGTCGGGGAATAGGAGTTAACGTTTGCATTGCAACTGATATATACTGCACATCCATCGTTATCCATGTACTAAAATAAAGTGTCCAACTAGCTCATCTTTAATTGCCTTTTTAAAGATGAGCTAGTTGGACCTTTTCGGGTTGAAGATGGCCTCAAAATCAACTCCCAAACCTACTGCCAGTTTCTAGAAGATACTTTCTTCAAGCAGTGGTACAGGAAAAAGTCTGCTTCTTTCAAGAAGACCATGATTTTTATGCAGGACAATGCTCCATCACATGCATCAAAGTACTCAATTGCATGGCTAGCCAGTAAAGGCCTTAAGGATGAAAAAATAATGACATCACCCCCTTCCTCACCTGACTTAAACCATATTGAGAACCTGTGGGCCCTGCTTAAACGGGATATTTACAGTGAAGGAAATCAGTACACCTCTCGGAACAGTGTCTGGGAGGCTGTGGTTGCTGCTGCACAAAAAGTTGATCAGATCAAGAAACAGACATGACCTCAGAAGATAGGGCAGAAGCGGGTATGCAAAATCCCTAAAGATGTGCATTACCTCCAGCAGACAGCTGACATTACCGGGTATGGCCCAATTGACATGACAGAATAGACGCTCTTGGTCACAGAATCAAGTAAGCACAAAACAATAGAACTTCTCTGTTTGTGTATGCCTATGGGTTATCGCAGCGTGGGGTCCATCTACAGTACATACAGCGTTTAGAAATCCTGCTGCTGAAACCTTAACTCTGAATTACCCAAGGCTTGCCCTGAGGGCCCAGAAATGTGGCGTCCTACTAAAACGATCAGCACGCCCCACTACATAGCTCTTATTCTGATGCTTTTAATAATTCATCTTATCTCTGCTTCTATCTAATCTTCTATATCTTTATTGAGGTTGCTTTTGACTTATGACAAAAAAATTAATATTGTCAAATATTTCAAGCACAATTTTATTATTTGTAAATTGGAGTATACCAGTCAATATCTGCACTTTATTTATTCTGATATTGCCAGTAAGTCATCTCCCAAGGGCGGTGTTCATCGTATCCATATTGTTAGTGTTTGAAGTTCTGGCAGCAGAAGAAGGGCCCATGCGCAGACACAGGAGGCAGGTGAAGTTCAAGACTTCAATGCAGAGAAATTCGTACAGGCAGGCAGTTTTAATGAGGCTCAAAGGAATTAACAGGAAGACCAGGAACTTGAAACTAGTAAC
The DNA here is from genome assembly GCF_949987685.1 of Ammodytes marinus. Lineage (NCBI taxonomy): Eukaryota > Metazoa > Chordata > Actinopteri > Uranoscopiformes > Ammodytidae > Ammodytes > Ammodytes marinus. The sequence goes on from NC_137219.1 coordinate 23,426,907, forward strand.
CGAAGCAAACTATAGCAACTTAAAACGAAACAGACACAACACATCAAGGAACACAGCAATGAACAAGGCACTATAAGGCCATGTCCACACATACACAGACATTTAAAAAAACTAATACACTTAATAAAAGAAAATATCCTGTGCACACAGTGGTGTTTTAGAATATCTCTCCGTACACACGACAACGCAAACATAATTTGATACCACTGACTTATAATGCCAGGCCAATGGGTGGCGATAATGTGTCACGCCAAACACCATAGAAGAACATTTTGAGCATTCTCATTGAGCATTCTCATTGAGCATCTTCTTGAGCCAGGGTGGAGCATTTTGAGTGGACATACAGATCTATTGCCTCTCACAAATTGAGATAACGATGCCAGCGGTTTTCTCCCAACCTCCGGCTTCCCTGTCCATATGAATACAGAAATAGAGTGTTCCAAAATCTCCACTTTGCCGTGAGTTTTCAAAATGATCTGGTCGTGACGGAGAAAGATACAACTACCTGTGTACAGGTAGACATTGCCTAAAGGTTTGGGCTGGTATGTTTCCTTTGTGGCAGATTAGTGGAGTTCAAACAGGTGAGCAGGTGAACTAAAGGAAAGATGAGTGCAGGGCTAATGAGTGGAGTGAATACAGGTGAAAAGGTGGATGAGGTCGCATGGAAAAGTCAATGGGCATCTGGTGGACAGCTTGAGGATGGTTAGTTTGGGGAGTGGGGATCTAGAACATGGCACAGGTGAAGTAAGCACAGACTGAAGACAGGAACAAATATTATGCAAAAGGCTAGAGATGGGTGGTTAATGCTGGGGTCGGACTACACAATATTTTTCTCTCTTACAATGGTCGCTGTGTCAGATTAGGCTATTATATAGTTATACATGTTTGCCGTGTCATGTCCGACAGACATGACTACACTTGTTCCACGTTCAGATCATTTGCAGTCTTTCACAACGCTGCATGATGTCACTGGAAAGGGAGCGCTCGCTGCAAACTTTTTATCATACAGGACACTCAGAATTGTGTTTAAATGGGGCCATTACCTGTCCCTCTATAATGCTCAAGTCGTTTTAATGGAATCACCGGATCCATCTTAGTAATAAATCATGAGCAACCATAATAGCTGATAAAGACCATGTGATTTAGTTGAGCGTTCTGTAGAAAGGTACACTGTATAACATGAGATAAGATAAACCTTTATTGAGCACCAGTGGAGACATTTTGTTTGGAGGACAAAGTAACAGATAAAAAGAGAGAGAAATAGAAAAAGGAAAAAACATAAAAAAGGAGGTATATAAAAAAGGAAAGAGACTACAATGAATACAAAATCAATTCTAGGTGAGGTATTGCAGGTGAATAGGCTATTTATTTCAGAAATGTTTGTATAAATATGCAAATTTAGCAATATCTAACTATCTGTAAATGCGCATCTATTTAAAACCCAAAATCTAGATGTTGGATGAAACCAGAGATAAAATACTTATTTCATTTAAAAAGAAAATTATAAAGAAAACTAATGTTGAGATAATGGCGGTTAACGATGGTTAGGAGAAATATACAGATGCAAACAGACAAGGTTAAGTAAAATAAACACCTAAATGCAGATTGTGGACCTTTTTATTTGTACTGGTATCTAAGAAGACATGTTAATGAAAGAAAAATAGACAAATCATAAAATTGACCAGTGCTATATGTTTTTACCTGCAGTGTCTCTCCTTACAGTACATGGTAAAGTGATGTGATTTAAAGCTGCCGAGTCGTCAAGACTAGTGCATGCAGCTTGCAACAGAATAACATATAATAGGGTTTTGATTCTTATTGCTTATATGTAATACAGAATAATGGGGTCTTTGAGTTGAATTGAATTGTCCAGCACCAACTTGTGATCCAAGAAGGACTGATCTCGGAAAGGCCAAAAAGCATTTGGAATTCTTGGACTTCCAAACCAGTGCTTTGGGCAACACTGACACACTGGCAGCATTCACTTCCAAAAGCTGTGTCATGGGGAAATGTTGTTGTGGAGCTACAGTAGCATACAGAGCTTCAGAATGTGTGCAGCATCACATAATACATATTATTGTTGTTACCAGAGGATTACTGAGCAAATCTACTGCAGTCCCTCACTGCTGCTGGCTTTATGAAACTCTTTGTTGTTGAAGAAAATGTGGCAAACTCATCTATGAAACATGAGTGAAATGCTTCTTCGTCCCCCTTCCAACATTTAGCTTATTCAACATGAAAGATTGATTTGTACATATTAATGTAAAACATCATATCATATTTCATATTCTGCCGAGGCTCATGTTTTCAGGAGCAGACAAACTCCCACAGTCTTTGGATCTGCCTCGCCATAGGCTTTTAACTGTTTTTTTTTTTGGTGGTTGGCTGGCATTTTCCTCTCAGCTTTGAAAATTGTTCTACAAAAAGCTCAATTACTATTTGAAAAGTCACAGCACAGAATGAAATAACAGAGTTTTGGTTTACTTCAGCAGGTATGTATGCGTTTTCGCTCTTTCTCGTCCCATTAAATGCATTTTTTTTTTTTCAATCTTTAAAGCGCCGTCTGTACCACAACAGCAACCCATGTAGCCTATGAATAACCAGATAAAAATAAACAGACAGCAGTGTCCTTTGTTCGTCAGTGGAGCCACTGCATGTGTTCAGGTGGTGGAGACAGCACCAGTCAAATCTATTGCATTTGGAAATGCCAAGCTGTTTTGATATGTCTCCTGAAAAGACAAACGAAAACAGCATGACAGCCCCCTGGATAGGTCCAGCAACACTTACCTTTTCAAACAGTTGACTGGAGGGACATTTTGAAGAAGGTTTTCCTTGATTCTGTCAGATGGGACAAGGGAAATGAAGAGCAAAGAAAAGGCGCTCTGAATACTTCATTTATCACCTGCAGGCAGTTCCTTATCTTAATGCATTCCTTTTTGGTCTCATTGAGGTTCCCTTCAATGTGAGGTTCAAGCAAGTGCTTATCCACCATGGGGGTATCATGGAACGTCATCTGCAGTAAGGCTGGATCCAAGTCAAGAATTGTGAATGACAGCACGGTGTGTAGGCCCACTTTGTGACAGGACATGAAATGGTTTTGCCTTTGAAGAGAGTCACAATAGTATCAGAGCAAATCCGTCTTCATGCTAATGAAGTGTGTGACATATCATTTCGAGGCGGAGGGGGGGGGGGATTTATAAATGATAACAACATGTCCCGAAATAGAAGAACAGAGCCATATCTGACAACCAGAGATACACCCAAGGTGAGTCTTGTTCTGTACCTTTAATGATCATGTATTGGATCAGATATGTTTGAAGCATGCAAGCGAAATATGCATTAATTAAAAAAGAGAAAAAATAACTTTTTCTAACATACTGATGAATTATATTTGGCTCCCATTTCTAAGGAAACGGTGTGACTCATTTATTACCTGCCTATTGGCCATTGGAAGCTATAGTTTTGTCTAATCCGCTTAAATCCGGATTACTGTGTTGACATGAACATTCAATACCTGGGTGTCCATGATGCTTATTTTTTCATAAATTAGTCAATTAAAATTATAGGCCTGACAAAAGATTAAAGGAGATATTTATCACGCACCACTAATCTTTTTATTGTGAAAGTAAACTAAGATACTGAGTCGGATCTTACATAAAATACAGAAGTCAAGAATTGATGATGAAAACTAACTTCACTCCAGTGACCACGTTACAAACGGAACTGTCTTCATGTAAACATAGCCAGTGAGCTGCCTGTATACCAACTAGTATCTAGTGAACCAAAAGGAATACTGACTATGTTAAAGGCAATGTGACATATTATTTCAGAAATGGACTATTAAGGGGGAACCACATTACACAACCAGGGGTGTTACATTTTTAGCATGTAGACACTACCTCAACCTAACTCATGAGGTAGACAAAAACGTAATGTCAAAAGAATGTTACTATGTGCTACATGTTTAAATAGGCAACTGTCTGTTAAACATAATGCTTACTTTCTGAAGCAGTAATTTGTCAATGTTGTTGTTTCGCTGCCCCCAAATAGCCCCCTCCCCCCCAAAAAGATAAATATATATTCTCACTGGTGCACAGACAGCACAGATGCCATCCTGAAACCAAAACATGTAAAGGAAATGTGAAATGTTTAGCTAAATACAGTATATATATATATATATATATATATATATATATATATATATATATATATATATATATTAGGGCTGTCAAATTAACGCATTCATTTCGATTAATTAATCACAGAAACCGGTGTCTGTTGTGGAGACAGAAGTTAAGAGAGACGGAGAGCGAGAGAGAGAGAGAAACAAACTGTAGCAGGCTATACAGCTGTTTATAAACATATATAAAAGTGTCATAAAAGTATGTGATTAATTTAGATTAATTAATCAGAGCCTGTAATTAATTAGATTACTTTTTTTAATCGATTGACAGCCCTAATATATATATATATATATATATATATATATATATTTATATATATATATATATATTTATATATATATATATATATATTTATATATATACACACATATATACCCATTATGCTTTCCTGCTACAAAGGAACTGTCAGGATTACTGTGTTCAAATATAAGGCTGATCGAGACTAGACAAATAATCAAATTTGATGAAAGAAGCACATTTTCATAACTTACCCAGGGATTACAGACATTTACATAAAACATATATTTGATCATCATCAGATTCATGTTTCTAAATGACTTCTGTGCTGCTGTCAGCAACAATAACTTGATGTGATGAGTTTGAGGAAACGCAATTATTGTAGAATGGAAAGCAAGGTGTAAGCCCGAAATATGATACGGTCTACTGAAAGACAATGCATTGCAGTTTTTTTGTTATTTCAGAGGTTATGAATATCAATCAATTCGCCTCATCTGGGAACTATATTGTCATACGTTATCTTAATGATAATATGTAATTTTTTAAGCATGGACTGTTAAGCTGCTTGGTTTTCAATATCTGACTGGTGCCCCCCAAAGAGAAAACCCCTTAAACAAGGTAAATTGGAAAACAAATTTCTCCACAAGCCATTAATTGCTGTAAATAGAGCCATCTGCTGACTGCGTGTCTCATGTCCAACATTTCCCTGGCACTAAAACATATGTGAAATATGTTTCCTGTGGAAGAGAGCTGAAGGTGAGCACCTGCACTGTTAGGCTCTTTGAATCCTAAACATGTTCACCACATAACTGAATGTACTCCAAATAAATATCTACAATATTATCCTTAACAAAAAAGAAGAGAGCAGACAACCTTTTCAGTGGCTATCAGCATTTGTTTTAAAGATAAATATTTTTTTATTCTGTTACTATAAACCCACGATATTCCACAACAGCAAAACTGGAAATTGTTCATCCCTTTTGATACTTAGGAAGACATAAATGGCAATTCCTTATTTCCAGTGCAAGATGTTCTGATACCAGGGCACCTCAATACAGGTTTTTCTTATCTAGGGTTCTATGGAGTCTCAGAGCAACAACCACAAACCGCAGTTGTGTCTGTATTCCAGTGACTGAGCATTTCTCTCCTGTTTTGCATGAGGAGGCTGGCAGTGGCTGAAAGGGATGAGCAGTGTTGTGTGGAATGAGTTGTGGAAGGGGAATCTGCATAGCACCATGTCAGTCAGGGTGAAACTGAGACCACCGGCATGTCGAAACAACCGCATGCTAAGAATCTTAATCAAGGAACACACCTCTACCGGGAATCGCTAGTTTATTATCATGCCCAGAAGTAGACCCATGGAGCCACAAAACTGTCTAAATGTAGTGAACTGTTATCTGACAAGTCAACACATTGTCTGGAGAAAAATTGTCAATTTATTATTTATATATATTGTTACTCTGCAAATAAGTTATTTAAGTTTGGAATTCAATTGTGTGCTGAAAACTTCACTGCATCCTGGAACCATTTTTGGTAATTTGGGGTTTTCAACTGTTGAGGCTGTGTTCACATTTGGTGAAGGCTAATGTTTTCCGTCCAATTTATTCTGTTAACCGCAGTTCATATATTAACACTATAATGCACTGTATATTCACTTTACTCACACTCTGCCTCCTTCGCCCGTTTTTGGTCCCATTTGGACTTCCATTATAATAACACTTTTTGACCCTGCTGCCAATAGATGATAGAAACAAGATTTTATATATATTTTTTGCTTCCTTGCACTAATGTCTTGAGATTTTTTTGTGTTTTTATTAATTGCATACATTTTCTCACATATGCCATTGGTTTCAATTACAGGCTGAGATTTAATATTGCACTCCTCTGCTAGTTAGGCCTAGCCTGGCTCCGCCCGCCCGCCTACTTCCGGCCAAATTTTATTTTCCCTTCAGTAGTCAGTCTGGGTGTACAGCCCATTTCCCAGTTTTGCCGGAGATTCGACAGCCGGTCCAATCAGCGAACAGAGCGAGTGGATGAGAACGATGACGTCGAAGTCGCGCTCCAGTTTCAGTTGCCAGAAGCCGGCTCATGACACATGTGACGACCAAACGTTATGCGATTGGTTGGCTAATCCAGAGTGGCACAGGGCAGATCCAATAGTTTTAAACTTTAACAGACACCCGCCTCCATGAGTGAACGTTTGCCAATTACAGCACTGCCAGACCTTCTGTACAAATGAAATGAAGTACGATGGTCTGGTAGCACCAGGCTAAGTTAGGCCGCTGCAGGCCACACAAATTAATTATTTCAGCTAAAATGCTTTCTCTATGTTCTTAATGATGGCACAATGTAGTGTACATGTGTTTCGACAAATAAGTGTGTATGTGCGCCTGTTTGTGTATCCAAACACAGGCACTGCAACCCACATATAGAAAAACAGCTCAATGTAATTCCATAAAAACTGCATGTCCTATCTCATGGTCAATAAAGGTACATTCATGAATTTGATAATATGAGAATATTCATCCTGACATTACCTTGACATTTTAAATGTTTACTATTTTACAGATGCGATAGATAGAGATCAGAAAATCTGACTCATATCGAGGTCAGTGGGTCTAACCTGCTCGGGAAGTGGTTAGACCTACCCTGAGTTTGTTTTCACTTTACGCTGCAGCTCCGACTGAAGAAAGAGTGTCACTGTCACACGTGTCCCTGTACAGTTTAAAGCAAAGTCACTCCATAGAAATCTCCATCGGGATGTTTTTATCATTTCCTGATGATTTTACGTTTGACCGATCATTTATCTGATCAGTAGCCTTGTTCTCAGCCCTCGGTCCGTTCATATAGGCGGCCACCTTACACATTGTGACATGCTCTACATTCAGATTAATAAACCTATTTGTATTGTATGTTTTTTAACGTCTGTGCCACTGAACAGATTTATGTCAGGTGGATTCATGTAACGCTGCGGCTGCACGCGATCGTTACTTGTGCGATCCTAAAGTCACAGACGAGCCTCGTTAAATAGCCTAATATGAATATAACAATGATATAATCATTTAAACTGTGATCACTTGAGGAAAATGGATCTGGTAATAAATCAATCAGGCTCTTCAATGGAAACTGTCACCTAATGTGTCTGATGTTAATGTCTTTCACTCCCCATTTAAAAGAAGCGACAGTCTGTTCTGTTTACTGCACAGTAGGCTATTAGGCTATAGCTTGCCAACATATTATACAGTGAATATAAAACACTGTCAGCAATGCTGTGCCGCGCCAGCTTTATTACTTTACAGCTGATACGAGTAACTTTTTAAAATAGACTATGGCTTCTCATACGGAAGCGAAATGATTATCTTGACAAAAAATGTTTGCTCTGTTTTTTTTTCTGAATTGCCGAGGAGATTAGATCAGAGTTATGAGACAATATCCCGTTAATTCTTCTCCATAGGCTACCATAAACTCATTCGTTAATATTTCTAACTCAGTGGGAGGAGCGGAGATTTATTTTTTTCTTTTTTGAGAAGTGGAGAAGTGGGAGGATCAAGCATTTGTTTCTTCTGTTTCCATGGTGAATCATGTTATCAGCGATCCATTGACGATGGCTTTTACGCACATGCTCCACCCAGAGTGAACACGCTCAGAGTTGATAAACCCAACGCTGATCCACTGTTCTGAAACCGAAAACCCAGAGTTACTTATCAACCCTGCGCTCTGAGTTGGCGCAGGATTAAACTCAGAGTATGTAAAACCAGCTACCTGAAACAGGCCCCAGTACGCATTAATGAAATAAACAACTGTTTATTTCAATATAAATAAACAACAGCAGGTACAAATTGTGTGCAAACATGCAGACAGTACAAAATTAAATTAAAGAAAAGTGCAAACTAAATACAAATAATGGACAAAACACTTAACTTGTGTATGCACATAAAAGGGCAAATTCAACTATTTACAGTTCCCTTTTTGGATCTTCTTATTTGTGGCACAGCTGAGAAGAGGCATCAGTGCATGCTATTCTGCGTGGCTGTACAAATAACAGTTCCAGCGCCCTGCTGTAATTCAACTTAGACACTGGTGGGCCATTGATGCTGATCTTCATGCAGGCTGTAAGACTCTTGCCCTGCATCCTGTTTCGCAGGTCTGTCTTTATCTACACATAGAGTGAATGAAGTCAGATGTTGTATATTTAATATTTTAAATTTTGAACTAAGATAGTGAGAAGATGATGGGCTTACCCTATTCATGGCAGAAACATCTCGCTCACAATTGACACTTGCCACTGGTATCGCTGACAGGAGGGACAGGTTTGGATACAGCTGATGTAGCTCATCATACTGAGATGTCATTGCCTTCATGATGTCCAGTTGGGATTTGTCCTGATGGATGAAAAAAATTGGTCAATGTCTGACTGATATCCATTAACAATAAACAACTTCATGGGTTTTAAATACTCACTTTTAATATTCCAGTAGTCACAAGCACTTTGAAGCTTTGCCACTAATGGAGCAGTGGTGTCTCTTGAATGACCTGAAACTGCTTCGCCAACATCTTAAGGTCCGAGATGGCCTGACCCTCGTCAGCTTGTGGACCTGGTGGTCCCACAGCGTTGAAGGCACCCAGAATGCTTACTTGCTGGAACCTCAGCTCCAGGTGTTCCACGAGACGGTCGATGTACGGGTCCATGACCTATTAAACAGTGGTCGTGAGAAAATAATAATTAATGATAGATATATTTCAAAGATGAATCTATATATTCATCGTTGAGTTTACCTCGTTCTGAAACTTTGTCCAAAACCTCCCGGTGGATGTGTGCTGACCTCTGTCACGTCTCACCCTCTCTTCCTCTGCGTCAATGTTAAGGTTATTGACCTTTTCATTGACCTGAGCCAAAAAGGAGCCCTCAGGTTGCTTGTCACCTGCTGCCTTTATTTGCCTCAGTGTGACAGGAACCTAAATACACATGCAAATCAAACATAATTTTATTTATAATGACTATAACTGACATGCAATTATTAAGAAATTGAAATAAACATCAGTTGAAAAAACATGACAACTTACATGGTTCTTAATTGCTCAGAAGTTTACATTTTCTTTTTGGAATAATTTGGAGAGCCGGGCCAGGTGGGGCAGGATGTCAGCCTGGAGGTGTACAGCAGCAACAAATCTGTACGTTGCACAGTATGTGTATAACCCTCTTGCCACTAGGGATGGGGATCGAAACCCGGTTCTATCAAGGACCCGGTTCCACTTTTTTCAAAACCCGAAAATCAATAACGTTTGGGCTTATCGATACCACTATCGAGTCTCGTCGTTTTTTTCTCCCGTAGGTCCTGTAACGCAATTGTGTGTCCCTCGAGTCGCGTCACGGCATTTAAATCAAATCAAACCAATCACTGCTGCGTGTCCGCCGATGTTTATGAATGATATGCAAACAGGTATTAAAAGTAAAACAAGTGAAGTCTGGCAGTTAACTTCGCTCGCGAGGATGGCTGAACGGGCGAAAAGGTCTATGGTTTGGCTTTATTTTACCAAGCTCGAAGATAAAGCAGAAGCGAAATGCAACTTATGTTGCAAAATCATTTCTTGTAAAGGGGGGAACACAACCTCAATGGCCAAGCACATCAGCATTGTGCATCAAATAAAGGCCAAATGCAGTACCTTCGACTGTCTCTGGATTGAAAAGACTCGGTCTTCTCCTCCTCCTCCTGCTGCTGCCGCCGCACCACAGACGGGCCCGTCTTCATCATCCACAAAGTACCAGCGGTAAACTCACACAGACTGTGTAGCTTGTTGTCCCGTGACTCCCGTCAGTTAAAAATAGTAATCCAATTGTGAAATCCGTGTTGTAATCGGCAGCATACAAGCTAGTTAGCTTAAAAAGTAAACAAAGTTTTCAGACGTGCTGCGTGATGATGTGTTCAGGATGGCTCAGTAAAACGACTATTAGGTTATCATGATGCGTTCAAGTATAACGTAAAGGAATGGGAAATTTAGTTTTTGGCAAAGAAACATGAGTAATACAGTTGTATTAGTGCTCTCATCATTTTAAAATATATATTTAAACTACTGATGCCAATATTTATTAGAAATTTAATTTAATTTAAAATACAATTATTTATTTCCTAAATATTTTCCTAATCTCTAAAACATGATAAAGTGACAGTAGACAATACATTAACCAACAAGTGCGAACATTTATATATTTTTTTCATAGATAGTATACACTTGATTTTTTAAAACCAAAAATAATATTTTCTTCAAAATATAATAATAATAATAATAATAATAATAGAAAAGTATCGATAGTGGTATCGATAAAGACCCGGATCGATAAGGCGTATCGATAAAGGTATCGATATCAATAAATATTAACGATCCCCATCCCTACTTGCCACCGGGTCCTTCTTTAGATCTGCCTCCTCCGCAAGTGTTGCAAGCACTGCAGGCAGATGCCGTTGCAGATTTCAAATGGCCTTTTCTTGTGACAGCCACCTAGTGTCCTTAACCTCCTGGTGATGGCAATGTGAGGTGATTAATGGGAGAATCATTTAAATGCATATTGCTATAAGGAACTCGATGTTAAGTTGTTTCTCTTACTGTCACTTTGAGAACACTGGCAGCTGCTTTGAGGGCACTAGTGCGGTTTGCACTATTCCTAAAATAAAGATGAAGGTATTGCAGGTGCTTTCTGAAGGTCTTCATGCAGGGCACTCCATCTGCAGCATCCTTGCAAGAGAGGGCAAGGTGATGAGCAGCACAATGCACCGTCAATAATCCTGGCCAGGTATCGGCCATTAATTTGGCTGTGCCATTATGTTTTCCTAAAATAAAAACATTAAAAGTTATAGATTAAGGCAAATTTGTTCATTATAGTCAACATTAAATTCAAAGTACATTTCCTTCATTCATTCATTCACTCTACCGGTCATGACTGATGCTCCGTCCGTGCCAAGGCCATAAATCCGATCCTGAGGTATTCCCTTTTCTACGTATAATGACCTCCTTCACTGCCTCGGCAATGGTTCTTGCCATGCCATCTGTTATGGATACCAGATCCAGGAACTGGCAGAAGAGCTGCCCTTCTTTGTCAGTATACCTGAAATGTCTATACAATCATTAAATGTGATCCTGTTTTTATTACACAGAGAGGACATCACAAGATGCTTAAGAGGTGACAACTACTCTACCTGACATTAATGTTCAGTTGTTTTAAAACTGAAATGTCTGAAATCTCTCTGTCTTGCGGCTCTACTGACTCTGGGTTCTGTGCGGGATCAGCCGTCCAAGGAAGGGACTGCCCCTTGCTTCCAGTGCCTCATTGCATTGATACATCGCCCAGCTGAATAGTACTCTTCTACTCTCATGCCTGTTCATTCTTTATGTTCACTTTGCTCCGCTCATTGGTTGTCTGTCTATCATCTTCAGGTTTTCCCTGGTGGAGACGAGACGGTGTAGATCAGGTACCTTCTCTGGCAGCAACTGAAGTCCTGCTTCATCCACACTTCACTATTCATATGTTACTTTAGTATAACCATGTAAACATCGAGTCAATGATTGAATTCATTCTTCTATTATTTTCTGTACATATGACATCTATTGCACAATGTCCGTCCTGGGAGAGGGATCCCTTCCTCTGTCAACTCTATCTGCGGTTTCTCAACATTTGGTGATGATAGGTTGGATATCCATAAAGTAGATGTATTTCAGTTTATGCAAATTAGGTGGGGGAAAAAATCATGACTGACCCCTATGGTCCAAGAGGCTTTATTGTCGTGCACCTAGAGCTGTACATGAGTAAGACATGACAAGTCAATCAGAGTCCGGGGGCGAGGGACGTGGCCTTTCAAACTTTGCCGTTTTGAGCTTTGGTTTTCGCATTTGTGGCGACCCCTAGGAAAAGCCTTAGGTAAAATGCTACCACACTTGTTTTGCACGTATCCAGTAAGTTTTATGATGATAGGACCTATGGCCAATTAGCTGCTCAGCCCCTCCCCTCCGTAATTATTTTGGTCAATGGCGGCGATGTGTTTCAAGCTATCCTACTAATCTTTTAGGGACATTTGTATTCCCCTGGTCGTGATCAATTTGGTGTTGATTGCGTAAAATCTGAGAAAGTTGTGGTAAAAAAAACAGTTTTTCAGTTTATGCTAATGAGCAAAAAATACTTTCAGGCTGACTTATATGGTCCCAGGGCGCACTCACACTAGACAAGTTTGCCTGTTCCGTGCTGCAGGAAGATTCAGCGCGATTCCCCCCTCCCCACTCCCCCCGCTGGGCAGTGGTCACACTGCTCGTGGCCTGGTCAGAACTTTTTGTATGGGCAGAGATCGTTTTCTAAGTGTCTTTATAAAGTTTATTGTTAAACCTTAGTGTAGGCTACTGTTTCCTTATCACCGGGCCGCGGAGTCCCGTTGTGTGTTGTTTTGGGTTCGTCTCCACCGCCATGCGTAAAAGCAGTATTATGACAGCTGACGGAGGAAAAGAAAAAAGTCATCTGACAAACGTGAGTAAACACGAAAACCTTTTTGCTTTGCTTTCTCACCTATTTAGCTCTCTCCCTCTTTTATTAGCCCACACCTAGGCCTACACACACATTAATTATCACACATTTTATGTAGCTACAAGTCCAAGTGGTGGGCAATTCTGGTGCCGAGTAGTAAGGCAGCGGACGTTAACGGACTATGCATCCTTAATAAATTCACGTCAGGAACGCAGCCTTGCGCTTGCTTGTGCGCGTGTCATCTCATTAGCATCTGTACTTTGGCCACGGCACACCTCTCCCAAGTGTGCCGTGGCCAAGGGGCTATTCCGTGCTGGAATACGGATGGCGTGGTCACACTATCCAAACGTTCTAGACTTTAGTATGCAAATGAGCTCGGGCACGGGGCCGCGGCCCTAGCGTGAGTGGCCCCTCAGAGGCCTTTTTGTAGAGCACCCTCAAGTGTACCTGAGTGAGATATTTGCACTAAGCCCTCATATTTCCACCGGTAAAATATCTCTTTAACATGCTTGAAGCTGGATCATAATACATTATTTAGGAGGCAGAGGACCCTTGTTTGCCAGATTCACATCTTATAATTCTGATTCTGGTAGTTAAAATGCACAAATACACTTGGAGACTTTCCGCCAGGGTTTAAACTGTTCAGTAGTATGATACATCTTCTGAGATCTTTCTCATGTCTAAATTAAGATGTTATTTTAAAAATAAATGCTTTAAATTAAGCTGCACATGCATTAAAGGCATAATTGTGACCAGATCGATTCAAGCTTTACTGTCTCTGGTGAGGTAGGTGGAGCTGCAAATGAGATTTGCAGTAAAGTCCTAATTAAACTATAAAACTTCAGCGGAACAATAAAACCACATAAAAGGATAATTGTATGCACACCACACTGCTGTTACAATATCCATCCTAGTTAGTAAGAGAAGACAACGGAGTGGATAGCTTGACAGAATAAAAAATGTTACTCATTAGTTAGGAATGGACCTTGCATCTATTGTTACAGTCATACATCAGTCTAAATGGAGCATACCTACGGACATGTATGGGAGATCGTCCTAAATGGACATCCAGTTTCTCCTGATTGTCCATGGAGGACATGCTCCAATCAATCTGCTAATGACAAAAAAATAAAAATAAAATAAGTTATTCCTAGTAACTTAAGATGATGTCACACACATTAAAGAGGAGTTTTCAGTTTTTGTTGATTTTAGCAACCCCTTCGGACAAAAGCAGTAGTGTTTTTATGACACCAGCGCATGCTATCCTAAAGACCTTTGCTAGCGCGTTGTTTTCAGTTCTTTATGAGGCATGTGAAATACAGACAGGAGGATGTTCATGAACACAGGATGTTCCGGTTTGCCTGCCACAAATCGCCTGAGAAAAAGGACCCATGCAACGGCATTATAACTATTGTAACTATAGAAAAATAGAATTATTTTTGATGATGGTCTCATTTGCTGTTATAGGTTATTTAGGATCATCGGAGGAAAATTTGACTGTTTCAAAAACATTTAAAGGTTCCTCATATAAGGTTAACCAAGTTTGTATCCAGTATGAAAAGGAATCTAGTTGCTTGTGGCCAGGGCATTTTTAAAACTTGTTCAAATGTATAGTTCAGGCTTGCTCATGGTTGAATTTTATGAGTTTTATTTCCTTAACTTCTCACACAAAACCACCAAGGGAGGGAGACAAAGTAGTCACCCTGCTGGTGACTACTTTGTAGGAGAAGCCCCAAACAAGCCGCTGACGTGGGTCTAATATGACACAAGTAGACCCAGAGGAGACACACCCCCCCCCCCCCCCCTCAACCCCCCACACACACACACACACACACCTCAGCATGAGATAATGGTGCCATGGGGGTCCTTGACCAGAGGCATGTGTGCTTCAGCTTTCATTACAAAGCTGCAACAATTACTGATCACCCAGGGAGCCACCGAGGTAGGTACACTTTTATCTCTCTTTATACTGCTTTCATTAGCCATCTTTTCCCCCCACAGACACTGTGGAAATTCTTCTTCTTCGAGGGACAACAGCAAAGAAGAGTCACCGTGGACCTTCACCAGAGGACTCAGATGGAGGATGTTTACCTCACTTCAAAACTGTGGTGCAAAGAGTACCTCAAAACCATACTAGAAAAATGACTCATTACAAGTTACAAGTCACCTACTGTATAATAATACCACTTGAGTAAAAAAGTAAAAACATCTAATATTAATTTTTTTTCAATAACAAGAGTATTTAACTCAAATGGAAGGTATAATGCTCAAGTATGCACTAGTTAGAGCTTTAGCAGTCGTGGGGGGAGTATTCAGATCCTTACTTAAGTAGAAGAATACATCTAAACTGTAAACTATACTCTGGATCAAGTAAAGGTCCTGCATCTACAGTATGGTACCTAAGTATGTTAGCATAATCAGGAATATGAACTGAGGATAATAAAAGCCATGACATTTTTGGCACATTTGCTTTAAACATCGTAAAAAAAGTCAATAACCAAATAATTTCTGTCAGTGTTGGGTATATACAATATTGTATGAACTATTATGTTCTGTGTTAATTAGTTATTTAAATTATCAGATATATAAAATGGAGTATGAAGAAAAGAAAATATTCAAGTCAACTACAATTGACCCAAAATTGAACTTAAGTACACTACTTGATTAAATGTATTTAGTTAGAATTACCTCTTCTTAAAAAAAGACCCCCCTCATCCCCTTTTCAACCCAGTCATACAGCCTATTTTTCTCCCCTTGAGCTGATCCAACATTGTGCCTGTGTCATTACTTTGAGGTGGGGAGGAGGTCACTGATGTTGGACAAGCTATCAGAAATCCCCCGCTGGGCAGAGATATTCCGGCTTGAGGGGGAAACACTACTACACCTTTCTAGATATATCCTGCACACGCTGGTATCCTGTTCCCCCCCAACTCCTCCTTCTACCTTTCACCGCCATACACTTTGGATGGCCTTGGTTTGCGGTCTGTCCACGTGTCTGTTGAGCCTGTGTGGCTAAATCAATGCCTCAGGCCATGAAAAACCACTGGCGAGCCAGCCAGGAGAAGCCTCTGCTGCCGACCAGTTTAATGAAAAAAAAATCCAAATAGGAATGAAAGAGACCTGAGGGTGCATGGAAATCAATGTATGCAGAGTGAGTCAACAGTACAAATTTGTTTCCATTAGCGGTTTTTCCTTTCCAGCAGTTTAATAAAATGTTTTTCTTTGCTGCTAGCAAAGCAGCATTTGAGTGCATTTTAAACTAAAGTAAAAGCGTATTTCAATCAGACAAAGAACATCCGTTTGCTATTCTCGTGGAGAAGTGTTTTCTACCTGGCAAACATAGAATGAATCATTAGTCAAAAGGCTTCACGGAGTCGCTTGAAAATCTTTCTCTATGATCTGTTTGTTGCTGTTTAATCAACAAGCCAATTTGCTTGTTGATATCACTCATATGTCTCATTTGATTAAGACTGGATGCTTAATCGATAAGAGGAACCAAACAATACATCATCAGACTTTGTCTATGGCAAGCGGGAGACGGCATACCAAGGCCAGCCTCACGAACGTGCAAACAAATCATTGCATACAGCAGACATCTTGTATAGAGAGAGAACAATGCATTAATCAGAGCATAAAAGGCCTTTGTCTAAAACTGTGTCAGGGGTATAAAGTTAACCTGAGATCTCCTTGTTACTTTTTCCTTTGTGTATTTGCCTTTTGAGCAATGAAGAGAAACTGAATATGGTGGAAAACACAATAGCTTTGTTCATAGGGTAACATTTAGGCTCATACTCATGAAATTAATTCATGAATAGGCCAATATGCAGACAGCATGTTGAATTGTCTTCATGAACGGGTGTTTAGGTTAAGATATTTATAATTATTTGGGTAATTTGGAATTGAAAGAGATAGATGTTGGCTCTACAGCTTTAAATGTCTGTACTGGCTTTGCTGCAGGCTTCTTAAGACCTTGACCTCTACTCTCCTCCCTCACTGTCTGTCTATTCCCACTGTCCAAATAAAACCAGACTTTATGTAAAAACATTCACGTTGTATCAGTCAAGATCACAAAGTAGGTCTTCAAAGCCGAAAGGGGACCAAACCCAGGGTTCTATAGTGTATTGAATATTACAAAGTATCACTTTCTAATGAGGCAGCCTTTATAAGTTATAATTTATGTTGATTTGTCATTGGCAATATATCATTTACTATGTAGATCAATTGAAAATCCTCACTTTGGGCACATTTTTGGAGGCTGAGTTGTAAAAAGTCTCTTTTTGCAGGTGTCAATCCAGTACACAACATATGACTGGTGACTTAAAGGGTATAACTCAACTACTACTACCAGCCTGTTATGTGAAAACAGTTGAATACTGTCTCTGGAGGAGGTTTGACTGAGAGAATAACCCTGCTGACGGACTGTGATTATGTCAGCTGGGTTAATTGGCTTGAGCTTGGAGACTAAACATTTTAACAGAAAGTCTGCCTTTCAACCATTAGTGTGATGTTTCAGAGAGGGAGGCATTTACCAATGGCCAAATGTAAGAATCTATTGAGTTGCATTATGGGAAATGAATGATCCAGTGTATTTGTACCTTAAACCATGCTAGAGAGTAAAATGAATGCTACTCTTCCTACCTTGCCAATTTTGAGAATGTATTTTTCCATTTGTCTCGTTATTACCCTACTGCTATAATGTAATGTACTATCGGTACTACATGGACATTCTACCACACTCGCTCCACCGCCATACCTGATCACTTACTATCAAAGTTAAGTTAATTGTATTTATCAAGGCACTAAACCCTCTGCACAGCATTCATACCTAGAACCTTAGATCGGATAGGGGAAAACTCCCAGAATTAATCTTCAATAGGCAGTGTCGCAAAGTATGCACTATATGCGGCGCATCGGGGCTCCGTACTAGAGGGGGCACCAAAGCGATGGGGGGAAAATTATTTGGAGTCGGCATTTTCTGTATATATACCAGTATATCTTTATATTACTTCTTATTAAAGAAATAAACTATTAAAATTTTAATTATTTATATTCCATTATTTATTTATATATATATATATATATATATATATATATATATTTATATATATATTTATATCACTTCTTATTAAATACATAAACAATTGAAACATTTATTATTTATATTCCATTATTGACAAACTATACATTCTTCATAAAAATGGCTTTAGAAACTTTGAATATACAAAAACTGAAAAGAATTGGTTCATTAAGTGAAATAGTTAGCAGGACATCAACTGCATGAAAAAAATAGGAATGTATGGACATTAAGTCAAATGGATCATTAATGTGCCTGCCTGCATGATGCAGACCTGGTTACACTAACCAGCCAAGCAAAGAAACAACATAAATGTTACGGTTATTATTCCCCACATTAGCATAATTGCTCCTGTTGCGAGATTGAAAACTAAGTGATTGATAAGCTTTGGGGAAGTCTAACAAAATGAAACTCATTGAGAATAATATAAGTGAGACACAGTATAGCAATCCGATTCATGGTGTTTCCATTCTCATGAATAACTATGATTTGGGAGGTCTGAACCGAAGCATTATGCAACGTGACACATCCAAAGTATGTGAAGTCATACCAATGTGTCAAAACAAGGAGACAAAGCTTTGTGGAGCCGACTGTGTGTTTGCCAGTAAAGGTGCGAGCTGTGGATTCGCTCCATGGGAATCCTGTTGAAGTCCGTCACTTGGATGATGAAAATTTCATGCAAGACATTTTTTCAGCAGCAGGAATCAAGGTATCCGTCAGATAAGTTTCTCTCTCACACGCAGTACACATCACTGAATAAACCGTGCCGTACATTGTCAACAACCCTGAATCCCATTTTCAAACCTTTTGTAGAAGCATGTGTCATGACAATACACACATACACACACTCAGTCGCACTGCAGGCAATTTTCCACACAATGCTTCGCATCATGCCATCAAGGACAACAATGGTGCAAGGGGGAACGAGTCTGCTCTAAAACACTGCTGTGCAATACCAATCAAGTGCAAGGCCGGACTCGCATAACCACAACTTATGATTGGATTCATACACTAGTCTAGTGTTTGCAGGGATGTAAAACACTCCTCTCTTGTTTGTCCTGTTTGCCAACATCAATGGAATGATATCTGTGTACCTTGGTTTAAAGTAAACAATGGAATGCATTTCATTTTCATGGACGTTATTTTGGCATGAAATACATGGCTGCCCAGAAATAAATAAAATAGTATATACAGTTTTTGCTTAATGTTTAAACACTCAAAGTGGTTGCCATGCCCAAAGCATCACAACCTCTAACTTCGGTGACCATGCCCAGTCACCGGTCACAAGCACCAGGCAATATTTTCGCTGCTGCTCCTCAAAGGATTACATTGATGAGGCGATGCTGCCAGACACAAACAGGAGGCCATATCCATAAAAGGATTCATAATCCACCCAACTCATTCCTTACAACACTGTTTTTTAAATGTTTCTGTAATAGTTTCATTTTCCCGAGCAGTAACTTTCATTAGGCATTTTTTAAGATTTGACACTGCACTTGAAACAATTATTTGGATTAAGGCTGTTTGCTCTCTTTTAAGTTTGCAGCTTCCCCACATTAACATAACAAAGATTTTGAAGACGGCTGGTATTATGAATGAAGACATATACATGTTCACAATGTGACATTAGTTTAGTAACAGTCTGTGAGGATCCTGTTGAAATAAATTCTAGCTAAGTTTGTGTTAGTTCTCATTTGGGCCGACTGGATTTTTTCATTACATGAAATGTGCATGTGCACCAGCTTTTGTCTTCTGCATCACATCATGTGTGCGTTGTTTCCTGTGAATCTCTTGTGAGTGGATATGCAATTTAAATACTGAGTGAGAATGGTAGACTGTACTAGTGGCATATTAATAATAGACAGACAATAACAACATGGGTATATAATAGCTGAACACATTGCTTCCATTGAAATAATCAAAATGGGGTTTATTGGAATGAAAAGCTTGAGGGTTATAACTTTAAGTGTATCATTTTGCCCTATTATCAGACATAATAATGTAGTTTATTTTCATCTTTACCTGGAGGCAATGGGCTTTCACAGGCTTGTTTTACGTTCACTTTTCTTTCCTTTTTTTCATTGGGAACCGCCAAGCAGAGAAAATAGGTATTGGAGAACTATTATGGTGAGAGTGTATATTTCTTACACCTCCAGCGAGAAGGTGAGTGGGTCATTTATTCAGTTTGGTGTTTGTCAGCTCTTAACCACTCTAAGACCCTTTGCCAAGTGTTGGTGTCACCTGCTACTTCTCGCTGCAATTCATGTGTAGCTGGAGAGCGTATACTTGTAATCATCACTGTCATTGCCAGGGCCGGGCACAAGGCAGCCATTACTGTTGCCCCCAAATGGCTGACCTGACCTCCTCACAGTGTCCCTCGCCCATAAGCATTACACATTTGGCCCTAGTTCATCCCTTCTCGGGGAGATAACATCAGTAGAGTGTCTGTCCTACTCTGTGGTTTGGGGGAAAACTGAAGCCCCATTTGCAAGATGGTAAAGTGGCTTGGAGACACCCAGTTAACTGTAGAAACTGTCATTGTAATTAACTAGGAAGTTGACATGTCTGGAATAAGTAATACTTGGTCAAATTAAAAGTACAGTGCAACTTATAAAGATAAATGCAGCAAATGTTACCTCTTGGGTGCACCTATGATAATACATGATGTAGTGCCCTCAAGAGTGCCCCTGATGTACAGACGAAATAGGAAATAGTTTGCAAATGATTGTCTACAGTAGCTCAGAAGAGACTGACATCTCCATTCAACTTAACACCACTAATGAGAATTCAGATGGTGATAATGATGATTGACCTTCAATCTTTGTAAAATATTTACTTTATTTACTTTAAATAAACATTAAATTAGTAATTTTCTAATGGATTTGTCTTGCTTTTATATAGCATTACAGTTGATGAGATATATCAATGGCACAATTTAACATATTATTTCCAAAGGCACCCCGCACCGGGGCAAGTTGTGCCACAATACCACTTTCTTTCCGAAAGCTATATTTCTTAAACAGTTTATTTTAGATCCAAAGTTATTGCTGCCAGGGATGCACCACATCCTGAAATATACGCACATATTAAAGTTGGAGACATTAATGTCAAGGCCTTACTTTAAAGTCACTTTGAATAAAAAGTGACACAACTCACCCCACTCGCCCCTATATATAAAAATGTGTAAGGCCGTTACGTTTGTCCGTTCTGTGCTACTGTAGAAACATGTATACAATGCTCATTCTAAGGTTAAAAAATAAACCACAGCTTTTATTTTCAAGCTATACTACACTATTTAAAACATACTTATGAATATTATATTCCATTTCTACCAAGTCTACCAAGTGCCAATTCCCTTTTGCACCTTTAACACCAGACACGTCAAATAGAAGGTTTGACAGTTGGCCATAAAAACAATGGGCAGAAATTGCCTTGAAGAGTTCATGAGATTCCTTCAGTTGGAAGTCAAATGTGCATCAACATGATGACACGTTTGGTATGTGGTATCTGCTACTTTGAATACATCTGTTCAGAAACAGCATTGCCTGTTACATGCCTGCTGCCAACATGACTGTCGATGAGCAGCTGTTCCCCCACTAAGACGGGGTGCAGATTTATTCAGTACAAGAGAAAAAACACGATAAATATGGAATCAAATTAAGTACCAAACTAAGTACACGCTAAAGCAAACCCCCGCTTCCAGATAAAGGGATGAGACTCTGAGCCGAGGTCATCCCGGGGTAGAGAGACTGACAGAACAATTGCTGCTGAAGGGAAGAAACTTGAACCACTTATAATTTATTTACATCTTTCAAACTGCCACCGCCTCACAAACAAGAAGACTAACACTTGAGGAAGGCCTTATTCTCTGCCGAAATGTTATTCGGGCCTTTGCAATATTAAAGTGTTTTTCAGAAAATTAAGCTGTTATGTGGACCTTCTTTCTTTGAATACAATACTCATTTTTGTCCTGCACCAGAAACAACAGGGATGTGCACATGAACAAGAAGTCTTAGTGACCTGCCCCCCTCTAAAGAGCCACAGAGCTATTCTACACAAATATGCTCTATATGTGTGCAGTCTGAGCTCTGTGCACACACGCACGGGTATCAGCAATTTGGCCTAAGGCAGAGCTTGAGTTGGTGACGTATACTGTAATACGATCAAGTACTGAGTGTGCACGTCCTATAAAAGATGGCTTTAGTAATACACTGTCAAGGGCTGTACAGGGCCAGGGACTGTGTTCTACAATTTACTCCACCTAGACGCGATCAGTACACCCGCAGGAAATAGCCTCAGGAAGACTGGTAGAGGGGCTGAGGGCAGAGTTCATGGAAGGGGTGGGGTTGATACAAGGTCCTGGTCAGCAGTAAAATCAACCACATCAGCATAGTTCAAAATGAAGGCAGTGCTGAGTGCAGAGAAGGTGAGTAAAACAAAACACGAAACACCTGCTGCAAATGAAACACTCCCGTGTGTTGAAAGGAAAGCAGAGGTCACTAGTTTTCATCATAAAGCTTCAACAGCCTGAAGCCAACCACCTATTGATTAAACAAATTATAAGAAAGAGTAACATGATTATGTGTCTTGAGACCAAATGTATTATATTATCAAAATAGCTTTTCAAGCCTTTTGCCTTGAAATAAGTCAAATGTTTGATAATGTTCAATTTGCTGGCAATTCTAGGAAGAAAATGTGTTGTAAATGTTAAAATATATTAGCCTGGCATTCCCAGACCTGCCACTAGGCGCTGGCAAATTAAATTTGCTGCGTGTGTTGGTCTGGACACGCTCCGTTGAAGCTTTATCAAGAAAGCCAGAAATCTGGCTGGTGGTTTCAATTGGTTCTATCTAATATGGGCGCGCCAGAGCCCTTTATATGGTGCTCTGGGAGGACGTAACCGGATGACGACAGTGACGTGCATGCGACGTCGAAGCCGTGATAGTAAACATCAGATGGCTGCGGATATGTTGTGTGAGTTTGAGACTGCTTTGGCCTCGACCCTTAACGATTTGGAAGACGGCACTCAAAACTTTCATTAGCAAGTAAGTGGAATGTTCTATTTTGCCGACCGACAACGGCAAACGTTTAATTTAACAGTGTAACAGCTGTTCGCTAAACGAAAGGGGCTTACGTCGCCTTGTGCATCGCTCTGATTGGTTGTAGTGCTATCCAACTGCGTGCAGTGGCATTTGAAATGCACGAGTAGGAGCCGCCCCTTGAGTTGGAAATTACTATTGATCGTGGCCAGACCCTCTATCGTTCAAGATATCAGGGTCTGGATTTCCAGGCTAAAAATATATCAGTGATTCTCGAGAACCGGGACAAAAGACCGTCTTCCATATGTAACTGCTGTTATGTTTAAAACTAAAAATATAAAAAATTGTAGATGTTATTAGGGATTAAGAAAAGGATGTCTGGAGAACAATTATCCCCTTAAATTAAATTTTATCATTATTATGTCAAATATATGACACCTGTTATCTTCTCACAACGTCCAAAACAGTGTGTCCTCAGAGAAGGTTTCAATCTTTCATATGCAATTAAACCTATAAAAAATGTACTTTAATGATTAAAAATAGCTTTTGTCATCAAACGCAACACTAAATAATCTCTCATATCAATAAAAACTGTTTTTCTACATCACATTCATGTTTTATAAGGATTCTAAGTGGTGGGACCACTTTACTGTAAAGCTGGGAACACACCGCACTGGCCGCGCGGCGAGATTACATACAAAGTCAATGTACTAGCGCGTGGCCGCGCGTCCACCCAATAATCGGCGTCCAGCGGCGGGGGCTTGCGCGGCGCGTGGCCGCGCCTCATGAGAGGCGCGTGAATCGGGAGCGCGGCCATTAGCTGCGCATAGAAATTGTGTCATCGAAGGAGCGTGAATCGAAGGCTTGTGCGGCGAGCACGGCGCCGCAGAAAAAGATGAAATTTTTCATCTTTTTCTGCAGCGCCGCCGGGCACCGCGCCTCCACAGCCAATCAGCGTTGAGATTGCCCGGTGGCGGTGGTCTGCAAGACGAGGTGGGCGTGTGGAGTGAGGACATCGGGCTTCCAATACATTCTGCAAATATGTGTAGGCTATTTTGCATCTGTTTAGCTGTTGGTTGTACTTTAGCCAAGGTAGCGCCGGTTAGCATAGTGAAACTCACCAAGCTGTGTGCTGTTCCTGAGGATAATATACCCAAACTTGACGGCGGTGTCCGTGTGGAATTCCAATATAGTGCAGCGAAGAACCGGTGTTGTCCTCCGTCAGTCGGCACACTTTCACTTTCAGGTAGGCTGATGTTTGCCTTTATTTTAGCCGCTGAGCACACACTGCTGTTGTTATTGTGTTTAGATATGTTGCTGAATTGCTGTTAATGTGTGTGTATTTGCGATCGGGGTGCGTGTTCAGGCTGTTTTAATGATATTTGTGACAAGACTGCCGCTGGTTACACAGTGAACCTACATCTGTATTTGTTGGCACAGCTGGACCATGTTATTGTTGTTGTTGCACCGTAAGTGTGACGGGTCTGATCTCGGCGTCGGCGTCAGGAATATATGGCCCAATATGATCAAGCAGCGAGCCTCCTGCTGTCACGCGGCCAACCGCTGCCTACGATGAGGCGGCGGTTGGCCGCGGCGGCGACTGCGGTGAACATGGCCCAATATGACCAAGCGGCGAACCTCCTGCATTCACGCGGCCAACCGCCGCAGGCGGCCAATGCGGTGTGTTCCCAGCTTAAGTCAACACCGTCAGACATTTCATTGTGTAAAATGTAATAAAATCAGGTGAAATAAGGGGCAGCTGTCACTTTGAAGGACCTCTTGTCAAATTATTTTTTTTCTTTTTAGATTTTTTTTTGGGATTTTCATGCTTTATTGATAGTGTAGAGACAGAGTTGAAATGGGGCAGAGAGGGGAGTGACATGCAGAGAACGACCGCGGGCTGGAATCGAACCCGGGTCCGCTGCTGGCCGAGGCCCATGGGGGGGACGCCCTACCAACTGAGCTAAGGGCGCCCCCCTATCTTGTCAAATTCTACCTCTGCAGAGTACATTAGAGTCAGACAGGCTCTGATAAGTGTTAGTTTTAGAATATTTTACATTCCAAGCCTTGAAAGTCCTGTGTCACAACCATGATATGTCAACACCACATATTATACAATAGGGGTGGGAATCTCTTGGTACCTCACGATTCGATTCGATTCCGATTCAGAGGTCAACGATTCGATTCAAAATCGATTCTCAATGCATCTCAATGCAATTTTTTTTTACATACATACCCATGTGTGATTTTCAAAAATATATTTATACACACATCTGAGTTTACTCCTCAGTGTTTGCTAATCACTTCCTACTTTTGTGATGATCATTTAAAGACAATCAACAGGTGAATTACCTTCTCTGATATTTTATTAAGAGAAAAGCTTTTCTTGTCACAAATGACTTATGAACAATGCAATAATCAACAGCATTGCATTTCAACACAATACAGAAGTATGTCAAAAATAAACCGACTCAGTTTCCTTTTCTTTCTAATCTTGTAAATCATATACATTTCCCCATTGAGAAAATATAATATAGAAATATAACAGTGCTATTGTCATTTCATCATATTGTTTAACAAATATGGCTTGAAATATAGCTCTCATACAAAAACAGAAACTGAAATATTACTGCTACTTAAAATCATGGCAGTGTACCATGGAAGTGCAATGTAGAAAACAAACAGAACAGTAAAGGTGCTTGCTTTACAGTTAATAACTGGTGGATCATGGAATATGCAAGTTCTTGTGTAAGAACAGGAGCTGGTCGACATGCTCTGGTGTGAGTGTACTCCGTTGGGCAGTCACAATATCCCCTGCAGTAGAGAAGACTCTTTCTGCAGAGACACTGGTGGCCGGAATACAGAAGTATCGCTTGCCCAACTTGGAAAGCAGGGGATACATCACCTCATTCTTTCTCCACCAGCTGAGAGGGTCCTCAGAGAGAGGAATTGGTGGAGCACCACGGAACATGCAAACCTCCTCCTTAGCTTTAGCATAGGCAGAGATGGGCTGCTGAGCAGCTGTGGCACCAGCGAAGGTATTCCCCAGCAGATTCTCCAACAAAGAGGATGTAGCTTGTCTCTTAGGAGGAGGGGGGGTTTGGTTCTGCTCCTCTGTGGTGTGGTTGTCCTCTGTGTTGTGCTGGCTTTCCTCATCTTCCACTCTCACCTGTTGCTGTAGGTAAACACAATAACAACATATCACAACAGCGGCCTCATTTTCACATTTCCATTTCATGTCAACACCTCAAATCCTAAGCACATAAAAAACAATAAAAAATAAAACAAATAAACCCCATACATTTAAAAGTAGGCTACCTATCTATTCAATATTGTATTATGCATTAATTGTGTTTTATCTTGTCAAATGTATCAATTCAACAAAAGGAAATAGTAAGCCTTGTAAATCGTAAAATAATAAAAAAGCAGCGTTTACCTCAAGTGATGCAGCCTCAGCAACAACACTGCCAAATGTCTCCTCAATCTCCTCCTCAGAAAGGAAAGGCAGTCCCTTGAATCTCGGGTCTAGAGCAGAAGCTGAATGAAGTGTGCGTCTCTCTAGGTCAGAGGTGTACCTTTTGCTTAGGTCCGTGTTGATGGCCTGCTTTATCTCGCGGGTAATTGATGATTGTGCAATGTTGCCCACCGTTTCCTGGCAGAGTTGAGCTTGCAGTGGGGCAATCAAACACACTGTGGGGCTGCTCTCCTGTGATATAAGTGTAGTAGCATCTTTCATTGCCTTTAGGGCCTTAACTACATCCTCTGCGTTGGAGACATCACTCTCAGTGAGAGTACAGAGATCAGCTTCTCCTTTCCTCACCTGGGGAGAGAGTAAAGCGGCGCAGACAGCAGCTTGCTGTTCCAAAAAACGATCCACCATCTCATATGCACTGTTCCACCTGGTGCTGACGTCTGTTATCAGTTTGTGACACGGCAGACCAAGAAGCTTCTGCTTCTCCTCCAGCTGGTGCGCGCCGACAGTGCTGCGGTGGAAAAATGTAACGATGCGTCTTATCCTCGCCAGGAGCTTAGCCACAGCAGGCAACTTGAGCGCTCGCTGACAAGCCAGATTTAAGGTGTGGGCGTAACATCTCACATGCAGAAATCCTCCAAGTTGGGCAGCAACGACCATATTAGAGGCATTGTCTGTGACTAAAACTAAGTCTTTGTCCTTCAGATGCCACTCTTCTGCCACTCTCTTCAACAAGTCGGCCACGTGTGCGCCCGTGTGACTCTCGTACATTGCTCTTGTTTGGAGCACAACTGACACGAGCTGCCAATCATCGTTGATGAAGTGCGCCGTTACGGTTACATAGGACACCGTGGCCAATGACGTCCATGCGTCGCATGTGATGGCCACCCTTGAAGCTTCCAGCAAAGTGTCCAACACTTTTGTTTTTGTTTCGGCGTACAGAGTCGGGATTGCGGTGTCTGTAAAGTAACGCCGACAAGGTAGCTTATACTTTGGCTCCATTGTATGCGCCATCTCCCGAAACCCTTTATTTTCTACCACGGAGTACGGTCTTAAATCCAAAGCGATAAATTTCGCTATGGATTTAGTTATGCGTTTGGCCCTGTCCGAGTTCGGTGGCAGCTGCGCCACTGCCTGTTCGATTGTCTTCTGAGTGGCAGCAGGAACAACGGTTAGTTTTTTTCCAAGCTCCGAGTGGTAGCGGGCAATGTGGCTTCGCATATTGGTGGTATTTCCAAACATTTTCACTTGGCATTTACACAACTTACATACAGCGTATGTTTTGTCGAGCTTCCCATCGACCTCATAGAATCCAAAGTGTTGCCATACGGTAGCTTTTAAAGAAGCCGGTACAGGTCGGATAGTTCTGCTGCTGCTGCTATCATCCATTTTGTCGACACTGTTTGTAAACAACTAGCACATGTCTTGGTGCGCATGCGCAGTGGCGCAGAAAGCACCAGCTTCAGTGTGGCAGGGGCAGCTGCCGCAGCAACGACGTTCATAGAAGCAATTGTCTGTGTGACTGAAACTAATTCCTTGTCATTCAGATGCATTCATCTGCTACCCTCTTCAAAAAGTCGGCCACATGTGCGCCCGTGTAACTCGGTGCCGAATTTAATTACATATATACTTTTTTTAATTTAAAAAAAAAAAAAAATTTTAATATAAAATTCTTTTTTTAATATAAAATCGATTATTAACTTTTCTGAATCGATTCGAATCGATTCCGTGAGTGAATCGATTTTAATCGGAAAATCGATTTTTTTTCCCATCCCTATTATACAATGCAGTTTTTTGTTATGTTCGCTCTCCGATTAATGTTACATTAACAAACAATGTAAATGAGACCTCTGCTGGTTAATACCCTACAGAGAGAACTTCTATGAACATATAATAATATATTATATAGTATAATGACTGTATACTATTCTCAGCCGTATGCCAATTGATAAATGCATAATTAAACGTTAAGATTTACATTTACAAAATAATAGCAAGTTTGTCTCGTTTTATCTATGGTTTATTTGTAATGTTGATTAGTCTAGTGATCAGTTAGATAAATCAATATTAATAAAACCTAGTGAATTATCACTATAAAATGTAATAATAGATAAATCACTATTGAACTTATAAATATGATAATACGACCACAATTCTGAAAGGGAATGAGTTCTTGACGTGTTAGAGGTTGACTTACCACAAAATATTCACACAAATTAATCACTAACACTTTTGGACCGGAAAATAAGCATAATGTGACCTCCACAGTTAAATCCCAATCTAAACCTACTTGAATGCCAGATATACACTGAATTTCCAACTACATGAAAAAAATACTTTCTGCCTATGGTATCGATGCTGCACATTTTCAGCTAGATGTAGGTCCACCTAGCCTGAGGCTTACCTGCAGCAGCGCACAGAGTGACCATTTGTTTTTTTCAGTTCCCTCCAGCCAGGAAGACATTTAAACTGGTCAGTTGTTCCCCCGGGGCTCTAAGCTTTGTTAGGTGCTATCCATCCAACCACAATACCCACAACCTAAACGACAGTTTAGGCTTATGGTCAATACTTATTTTGTAATACCTGCATCTAGGAGTCACCAACACCCTTCTTTATGTCCTTGGTAGAGTTGAGACCTCTTTGGTATTGTATTTAAGGAGAGTGAGAAAGGTCATCAAAGAATGTCAATGTTTGTGAAGAAGAAAAGAGCCCCACAGAGACCCTTACTTCATGGGAAAAGTGAGGAACTTATTATGCACTTGGATCAAGACAAGTAAATACACACATCCTGAACACTGCTGTCAACGTCATCTTTCATTTTCAAAGGTGGACCAGTCAGGACTGGTCAAATGGCGATTAAAAGCTGTGTCTTTTTCAACTTGTAAAAATACATAAAGACACTGGGAACATCATCAAAATGTTTTAACCCTCTGAGGTCTGGGGCTATTTTGGCCATTTTTGAATACTTGCTTTTGTTTATGAAAGTTTAGTCTTAAAATTAGAAAAAATCATGACAAAGTAGATAGTTAGCTCACCTTAAATCAAGTATTTCAGTCCTGAGGCGTGCTATATAGCCACATAGGAAATCTATGTAGGCTCTCATTAAATACTCAACCGTTCTCTGTGTACTTTGTCGTCCCATTAGATGGTGAATTAAATTGCTTGAGTTTTGTCTGTTATCCTGGTAAGCAAGGGCCCTTCAGCTCTACACACCTGCTTTTCTCATCATTGGTTTTAGTTCCTCAAGATGTTGTAATTAGTTGGAAACATGGATCAGGCTTTAGGGAGCGGGATAAAGCAGATGTTGGGGGTTGGATTGCAGATCCTAGAGGTAAGAGGGAAAATAGTACAGATGCCGTCTCTAGGCTAATTCTCTTTTTTCATGCATTTATTTCCCTCTGTGCGACAGGTCGAGGCTTGAAGCGCCAAATGTCAAACCATCATACTTAAATGTTTATAGCTTCTCTTAGTCATGTAGGAAAGATTTGACAAACACAATTGGTGTACTTGCAGAAAAACATTAAGCATTCTATATGGTCTTGAGAAATGAACATACCACTTCAAAATCAGAGAAGCACATTCTTTTCATTCCCCTACAACAAAAATCCATTAGTCTGCATGCAACGTTTCAGTGCCATGGAATTCATTATGGCACCGTAGAGAAAATGCCATTTTGTATGTTCCAGCAACTTAAAGATACTGAAATCCTATTTCCCCCCACTAAGTAGGTCAGGATAATCCTCAACTGAGATGACAGAAAAAGTCAATCTGGACATGGATAGACGGATATAATCTTCTTATGGCGCTGTACTATGGCTGCGGCCACTGAAAGATCCACAGTTGACCATTCACCTTTTGCTGACCTCTGTCAAACACCATCACAGTGCCAGATGTGGGATCAGGCAATCACTGAAGTAGATAGCATCAGAGAAAGTCAACAGGATTTCACAGCATATTTGAACCGGAATAAACAGCTGCTTCTGTATTTTTGGATTACATGTAGAAATGAATGACACCCTTGAACTGTCCATTTTACATTTCCTTGAGGAAATGTCCTTACCCTTTAGGGAAAAGACAGTTTTTTAGACTACAATTGACCTGGGTTGTTGGAACTCCATTCAGCTCAAATGCATACCAATTTTTGAATAATAATATGTATATAAATTGTAAATTACAATAAAAACTCAAATAATTATGAGATTTATGCAACACTCTCAATCTATGATTTGACCCATTCATAGAAGCGGAGAATGTTTTTTTCCATACAAAAAAAAAGTCTAAAATGTGCACAGTGATGGGAAGGAACTCGTATTTTGTTCCCACAGCCAAAAATACAATGGCTTTTCCTGTCATGTGGGTGCTTGGCACTCTCCTGAAGACAGCAGACACTGGTGTCAACACCCAGACAGCTGTATAATGTACTGAAGTCCTCTCCAAACAACACTGCCAAAATAAATTACACAGCAAAGGTTGGCGTGGGTATGGGGTTTTCCATCATAGCTTCCTTTTGTCTTTCACATACAAAATGTTGTAATGTTTACTTGGAAGAAAATGAGACGTCATTTTAGTATAATATAGTTTTATATACCGATTGCCTCACACTTTGTTTGGTTTAGATACAACTAATCATGGGGTTTTTCAAAACCGGTAAACCTGCTTGGAGAATCCACTTTTACT
This sequence comes from Ammodytes marinus, assembly GCF_949987685.1. NCBI lineage: Eukaryota > Metazoa > Chordata > Actinopteri > Uranoscopiformes > Ammodytidae > Ammodytes > Ammodytes marinus. Next base: position 23,458,096 of record NC_137219.1, read on the forward strand.
CTACAGTTGTCAGAATGTTCTTCTGCTACAGAAAGTTGTTGCTGAGGCTGGGTAATTGTCTTCCCTGTATGTCCAGTAGGTATAACAATTTGTGGGAAAGTAGCAGCAGCAGAGACAGGCCCCGGCCTAAATATGGGCCGAGGGCCAGATGCTGTTGCATCGATAAATTGAACAGTCACTGACAATGGTTACAGCCTTGTATGTGTATAGTATGGAAGCATCTATGTTTAGTATAAGTATAATCAGTGATATCTTGGCATGCCAGCAAATGCATTGAATTGCCTTTCATTTCATTGGCTACACGTTCAATAAACACACATTCCCTCTGTGGGCACGCAATTGGAAATATTCTGATATTGTCAAGAGTTGATCTCATAATTTGATGCATTTGTCCATCACATCGAAGACCCAATCATCTTCTTGACATTGTCAGTTATTCGTACCTTTGCCATATATTGGCTTCCGTATATTTTATCAAAGGAATTACAGAAAAGTGAAAAGTTGTTCAAAACGGAGCATGCTCGGCTTTGCAATGCTGAATCAAACACAACGTTCTTGAACGCCTGAACCCATTTACACAGCCCATCAGTGGAGCCTTGACGTGGAGAGAGTGTACTCCGGTGCGTCTATGATGATCCTCAAAAATAATACTCTCTCACTCGCCCGGCAATTGGATAAAGGTCTTGTGATAGACAAACATCCACTAGGATGTACTCTGTAAAAAAGCGTACCGATCAATTTTGTTGTGCCTCCAGAATAATTCAATTGGCTCAAGGACCCTTAATGATCGTGAAGATAAAGGACGATAATGCCTTTTCCAGTTTTCCCCGTCTCTGCCGCCCTTGGGTGCTGTGTTCCTCCTTGACCGAGTGGCTGTCATGTTTAGCCCCAAAGCCTAATCATTAGTACATTATTATTTACTATTATTCATTAACCTGCAGACAGCATGTCGGGCAGATAAACAGGGGGTCGTGACTGGCCTGTCTAATGAGAGCTATATCTCTGGTTGGATGAGACGATTGTGTCACAGAGACGTGAGTGGATAATTCATTTGTAGGATATAGGAAGTTGAGTCAGCCTTCATGTGGGAATCGATACCAGAGAGTTGTTAGCTGTCATGACAAGCATCTTGACAGAAACCCCTGACTCGAGGCTTCTAGTGTTTGGCCACGGTGGTATATCATTTTCAGTGGCAGAGCTTTTTTATAAGTGTCAAATGTCCAGTCCGTTAGGTTTGAAGGGAGGCTTGGTTTGTAATTATCTCTTTGTATTTCATGCAGTGCGAGTGCTAACTCTCTTCGTTTTAGCCTCTGTTTGAAACAAAATGTTTAAGAGCCTGTGTCTTTGCCTTCCAAGAAACCCAGTCTGCTCTGATTGGCAGGTAGATTCACAACTATCTGGGGATGTGCCTATCACAGGAGGATGTACCGTAATTTTCGGACTATAAGCCGCGACTTTTTCCCCATTTTTCGACCCTGTTATTACACAGCGCAGTATATGTTCTGTAGCTATTAGGGATGGGCGTTAGTAATCGAGTACTCGGGTACTCCTCGTTTCAAATTAACTCGATTGGTGGATGAGGAAAATATATATATTTTTTTAGTGTCTGTAGCCTTTGGGCCGCGGCCGCCCTTGTTTTAAAATGTTATATACGTGTACAAAACGGCACAAAACGGATAAAATAAAGTTTAACAAAATCAAATATTTTGATGCAAGTGCAATAAACTGAGCGTTGTGTCAAACAGCAACTGCAAATAACTGCCACCTCTGTGCCACCGCAGCGCAGCCTGTGTTCTTCACGGCACCGCAGAGCTGAACACGGTCTCTCCTTCCTCCAGAACATTTTCAGGAATATAACTGTCCAATTATTTCAAAGCAGATGATAAAGTTATGTTTATAAAAAGGGGAGATGACACCTGTTACACTCAGTTAGTAATGAGTAGACTCCAGGTGAGCATGCAAGGTGCTCTCCGCTTGGAAAGAAAAGAAGAAGCAAGGCTTACTTCAGGCACATTCGCTCCGAGCCAACAACAGTTAAGAAGCCTTCAATAGGGAATATGGGGATAAGATTCAAAAACCGACCGGTGTAACGTTCCGTTAATGAGGAATTAGTCGCGGTAATTATTCACGGGCACGGAGTGAGCATTACGCGTTTGGATATAGGCCTACAACTATCTGCTTTGGTGAGTTATTTATATGTATTTAAATTGTAGGACAATCATGTTATATTATCTGCTGCCCTTCTTATTTTAAATGGTGACTTAGGCAAAAAAAAAATTGTTACAACTACAGCCCATGCTTTTTTTTCTCTTTTTCTCTCCCCATAGCAGACCTACTCGATCGGTTTAAATTGTGGCCCGTCTATTTAATTACTTTCAGTGAGGAAAATGTGTTTTAAATGTGGAAAACAATCCTTAATATCATATGGCAACTGTGACTGTTTGACATAAGAGCGCTTTATTGCGGTCAACCGTTGTTCTGTAGACAGATGTGTTGCGTTCTAAAAATAGAAAAAAGTTTAACGAGGACACTGCAAGCGATCACACGAGTAGCGAAAACACTCGTGCCCATCCCTAGTAGCTACTATTGCTCTAAATGGTAACACTTACGTACGTTATGCAAATATGCAACTCGTTTGTTGAAATGTTAATAAATGGGAGCTTCCTCAAGCAGCCATCTCTTTCCCGACAATCCCCTCTGTGCACAAACTCTTACACATGGTAATTAAACATTATAACACCTGCGGCTTAAGGTCCAGTGCGCCTTAGTGCGGAAAATACGTTAGTTATGGGGTATGACAATTTGTGCAAAGCCATATCTACTTTAGGGTTAAAATCAATGATCCGGGCAGTGATTTATTTGGAAAGGATTCCAAAACAACCCACAAGTTCAATTCTACGTCACAGAAGATGGTGTGTATCTGGAAGGTCATCGCTTCAATCCCAGAACATGCAGGATAAATAAAGGAAAGTGAAAGATCAGTGCTTGCCCTTCACTGAGACGGGGTGAGGTGCCATTGAGCAAGGCCCTTAACTCACAACCACTGCAGTGCTCGATAGCTAACAGATCAGACTGTGTTTATCCCAGACAGCTTCCATGTGCTAATGTGTTTTGTGAAAAGCGTTCCTGTAAAAGAAAGCATTTCTCTCTGTGTCACTATATCCTGGATAAAAGAAACTAAGGTTGTTGTTGTTGCTGTTGTTGTTTAGACAAAGACTCACTGTAACCTGCCAGCTTTTGGTCTCAGGCAATTACAGCCGGCCTTCTTTCCTCCGATTACATCTAAAAAGGGAGCCTTCTAGACAGCTCTGGGCGGAAATCCCTGTTGGATTATTTAAAAGCTATTGACTTAAACTATATGATTTCAAACTCAGAGGAGTCGCTGTGCCGAGTCGGCATGAGGCAAACTGCTTTGTTTCGCCTCATATTTCGCAAACAAATTATCTGTGTTTGTTTGTTGGCAGGTCTCATTTAGCCAATTCCCCAGATGATGCGCCCTGTGCCTCCTAGATATTTTGCGATCTAAACTCAAATGGCAAATGTTATACTAAATCTGAAAATGTTCAGTAAAATACCTGTGTCTATAAAGGACAAATCCGTAATTTAATAACTCCTATAATTTATTTTGAAGGTAAAAAAAAGTGTTGTACAAATAATACTAGAACTCTGTGTAGCCATGGTATCATCATGTTCCTGTTGAACTAGGAATTTCAGACAGCAGCCACCACATTCATCTAATTCTCTCTGTTTGTGCTTCACTGTTCATTGTACAGTACTTCCTGCCTCTAGCTGTTGATTACCTGATCTTATGGCTCACGCATCATTTCTCTGCCACAAAGCATTGATTTTTTTTGTTACTCTGGCAGTGCTCCAAATTCTTTTTTTACAGTGAAGAAAATGAATTTCATGGCATACTCATACAGATGAGTTCTACATTTTGAAAGCAGATTAGCTATTAAGCGCCGATTACCATCAGCATTGTGCTCAGTCTCATGATAATCTTTACCACGGTGTTAGGTAACTCCATTACAACAACAAGTCACCAGAACTGAAGTACATTTAAATGATATGCAAAGGTTACATCACAATCTGCACGCCTCCTAAAGAGCCCATGTGTGTCTTCACGCCTTACTTAAGATCACAGTTTACATGAAATGGTTACAGTAAAACTTGCCACTTACTCAGATTGGTAGACCTTTTTTTCCCCCTGTATTCTCTAGATTGCTTTTATAATGAGCCTTTTTCATTGCAGTAATCGCTTGGGGTGAACTTCACAACATGATATAGTAAACATTTCACAAGCAATTAGGGTTTGTTTAATATGTCAAACCGTGATTGTGTAAACCTCGTTTTGCTTAGATATAATGTGGTGACACGTAATCAGATGCAAAATCCAATATAGCAGAGCTGTGAGTAAGACCTATAATTACAGCACAGAATTGAATTAACAGACCAAAATCAATCATTCAATGTTATTATTATTATTAAGTTATTATTAACATGAATTGTGACACACAATTTTTAGAAATTGTTGTCGTAACTGATGCCCCCAAATTGTTAAATAGGGCATCCTGTTCCGCTCCGTTGGTAGAAATTAATAGGTAAAGTTTTGTTCATCAGAGTAATGTCACAACCAAAACAAAAAATGAAGTTATATGCTAAAAGAGTACTGCTAATGTTATTATTTTCATTCATTTAGATGACATTTTCAAACTCCAAATTCACTTGGATGACCAGGCGGCACCAGTCATGAATGTTACGTGTACCTATGAATACAAATAAAAAAGTTATCATTATGTGCTCGCTCATAAGTATCTATCTATCTATCTATCTATCTATCTATCTATAAAGCAAGAAACGTCTGTCTGTCTGTGCCTCACATATCTCTCTGAGTTTTAGTAAGATCGGCATGAGCTTCTTGATATTGCTGTAAGGTGTGCATCCTTCACTGTGAAGGTTTTAGAAGTACGAGCGCAGACTGAAGGCCACAGTGAGCCAAGTGAGCATGGAGCATGAAGTAGTCTCCAGCTAAACCCCGCCTCCCTCTGATTTGATTGGCCGCTGCAACCAAAGCATGAATTTACGAACGGGACACACACAGCAGACCGACATAGCCTGGTGTTACTTCCTCATTCAATGCACCCAACTTTCCAAACAAAACGTTCTTAAACCTTTCCACAGCCATCACCAACTCCTCAAACATGTCCGGTATAGTGTTAAAGATCGCATGTTACGCTATTTTCACTTATATAGTTATAGAGTTAATGTATAGTTAAACTGCCGCGGCAGTGCCGCTAATTTCAGTTAGCATGTCAAAAGCGGTTTCCATTTAAACTAGCACGGTCTCGGATATCTATGCTACCGGTGCATGTAAACATGATACACAGAATGTTTTGAATTCGTTAGAAACTAACACCTAAATGAGCTAAAGTAGTACTATGTACTATGTAAGATGCAAAAATGCCCTTCATTTTGATTGCAAAGATGCTGCTGCCTTCAAGCTGCAATTACCAATGAAAAACATTTTTCACCTGCTTTGCCCATAAAGAATAGAGGATTATATGGCGCAACAATTATTAAAGAAAGAACATAAGTCACATTGATGAGCAATGTGACAGCCATTTCAATGACTGTGTGACACTGCCTACATCTGTTTATGTGTCCCACTTTGATAGACGGGTTACATTTAAGCAGGAATAAGCTACTGCTTCCTACGGGCACTGCACTACATCTAAATGACAAGATTGTTTTCATGGATGGTTCTTGCATTAGGCCTAATCTTTTTTCACAAAAAATTTGGACTTGTGCCTTCATGGCAGGAAAAGCACAGGTGTTACCAACATCATTAATCATGTATCCCATCAGTTGAAGCCAGTGTGAGAGTGAGCCAGCGTGCACAATGCCACAACCGCTTAAACTGAAGCAGCCAAATGGAACTCAGCCATCGTTAATTTGGTTATTTACACTTGTGCTTTTCCCGCTGTGACAGCAAATCCACCAATCTGTTTTGTATCGTATGTAATACCTTCTCAGGAAAATTACTTCCTGTTGCAGGTGCACATTATAAATACAGTTGATGCTATTTAAACATGCCATGTTTACAGGGGTAATATATCCTTTCTCATAAAAACCTTGCAGAGATGGCAGTGGCGACTGGTCATTAGGGGCACGTGGGGCGAAGCCCCACCTACTCTCACAAGAAAAGAAAAGAAAAAAAAAATATATATAGGGGAGAACGGGGGAATCTGAGGCATCGGGTAATGTGAGCCACCCCCTGTATCTAGGCAACGGAAAACATTTTTGGTCATGTGAGATATACGTTTTCAAGCCCCTCTCATTTCCCCATGGCCCTGAAAGAGAGGACCTCATGGTGCTGTGGTAAGCATGTTTTTTTCACCAAAATAGGTATTTTGCGTGTAAAAGTAAATTTTCTTGCTGTCAACTTAATCAACTGTTGTGCCAAAGCAAATGTATTCACGTAGAAAAACTTCTATCATAAGTGTTGATGAACTACCAACATGTGAAACCATGTGATGCTGATAACTGAAGATTAGCCTGAAATGCTAAGAGAGGTAGTTTTTTCTCAAATTGTGGTGGTGGGGGAAAGTGAGCCAAATGCTGTGCCACCATGAGGCACAAGTTAAGTTTAGTCTTAAACATATTTTAATGTAATATTACATGTCATACACATTGTAGAAAAGCTATCATGCCAAGGAAATACACCAGGAAGACGACCTGGGGCAACCACACGGAAAGAGCACCTTCTCATCTTTCCCTGTAACCTTCAGGGCTGGAATGTAGAGTAGGCCTAGTTGTAGAGTATGACAGGCTGATGTTATAATCCAGTTGGGTCTTCTCCTGTGTTCTGTATCAGCGAGTATTTCATATAATGTTTTGAAGGATTCGATGCAGTTAATTAAAAGTATTTTTATTGTGTGACTATTTGTTTGTTGAAATCTAGCTGTCATTGTTGTGAAGATTTTTTAATAAACAACTTATTTGATCCATTTATGTCTGTGTCAAGTAAATAATGTTTACTGATTATTAAATGCATAAGTAGTTAAAAAGTAGCTGCATTTTAAACATGTTAAACATTATCTAAGGTTTTTAATATTATTGTTTAATAGCCTTGATGTAATTCTGCATTTAAATGTCCAGTGTAGTTTTGGTTTAGTGTTTTATGTCCACACAATGAATTTAAGTTATTTATTCTGAAGTTCTAAACTTCATCTTTTGTCTGAACTGGGATTTGAACCTGGAAACTTTGAGTGATTTGGCCGTAAGTCAGCAGGGGATAGTGCTGTAATTTCATTGGCTGTCAGGCTGTGCCAACTATCCACGTGTTGCCAAGATGTGAACAACTAATTTTGTGTTTATAAAATCGCCAGAATGCGAGAAACAGTGTCTTTGAAGCTCAAATTTTTCCTTGGGGGGGGGGACCCCAGACCTCCCTCTTTGGTGTGAGCCCCACCTGTTTTTTACACCTAGAAACGCCACTAGTAATCTATCACTGTTTACTCTGCTGCAGTAAAATTGGCTCTTTTCTTTTCCCCCACTGATTTGAAAGGTATTAGCTATGTCTAAAGAGTTATTTTTTGAGCGAAGGTTGCTATTGTTTTTCCTGCGTTTTACAGGGGTAATTTGGGACCTAATCCTAACCAATTTGAAAGATAGGCAACATGGTAGTGCTTCCAAAATTGTGCGTCCGTGTCATTGGCATAGCCAAGCAGAATGCAATAATTAGGTAACGTGTTCCTAATGCCTCTAATGAACTCTGCTCATTTGCATGCCTTTCTGCGCCTGATACGCCAAGTAATTATCATTCATAAAACCCCATGAAAATTAATACACGGTAACTAATCTTCTGTTACGATGTGTTGGAAAATGATTGCACCATATTTGCGTCAGCTCTGACAAACTAAAGCCCCAAACAGCGGTATCAATGGCAGAGTCATCACAACACTGAGACATGACTGATGGCCGTTCATCTTTGCTTTGAGTATCACAAGGACACAAACCCCTGTGTGGTTGGATAAGTCATTTGGATTGGACGCTGGGACATTATAATGAAAAGCCTTGCCTCATTGTGCAGCGCTTGTCAGTCAGCCTACTGATCTGCAAACCTGAGGTTGCAAGACCTGGTAGGAAGCGTAAACACACAATGTGCCTTTGTGTTGTGGTTCAAATGTCACAGGGTATGCATAATTTTCACATGACAAAAACAGGGCCTACTATACCGAAAAGAGACTGTCCATTTTCAACACAAGTTACACCAGATGAAATGTGAACTCAATCATTTTATGTAATTATTTTTGATAAAACTAATTGTGACACACAACTATTAGATATTTTTGGCGTAACTGACTACCCAAATTGTTAAATAAGGCTTCCTGTTCTGCTCCGTTACTATAATTAATAGTTAAAGTTTGGTTCACACCAAATTGAATTTAGTATTGCAGAGCTTAACAGACAAAAGTTTAACACATATTGACACAGTGTCAACAGTTCTATTAAAGGGATTTGGGAAAGATGTGTTCATCAAGGCAAGGCCACACTCTTGAAAACAAAAGACAATACAATAAGAGGGAATGATTAAACATGAAGTTAGATGCTACAATAGTCCTTCTAAGACAATTATTTTCACTGATTTTGATCCAAACTCATGCCATCCTCTATAAGACGGACTGTTTTCACTGGTGATCTACGACTCTGGGTCCTATGAATAACATAAGAAAATTAACTAACATGGGCTCATGCCCTTCTAAATAACCATCTTTCTTTTGCCCTTGTGCCATGAACACCTGGGCCCACACAACCTTAAAATGTAGACTGCTAACAGATGGGAACCAATTTTTATTAAATTTTTTGTGTTTTTTAATGAACAAGAAAATAATAAAAAGCCCAAAAGCCTGAAGCTAGCCAGCCCCTAGCCTAGCAGTTTCATTGAGACCCCATCCAAAATGTTCCACATGCTATCGAATGTGCTAAAACTTATAGTGGTTGTTCTATAAGGAAATGTTTTCTACTTGCTGTGTTGTGTCTGGGGCTCGGGAGGTGTTGGCCACTGATCGATCCCCACCTCCTCCTGTCTACATGTGTGGTAACTTGCTGCTGTGGGCGTGAGAGTGTGTGTGTGAAAGGGTGAATGAGCAGCAGAAACAGTGATAGAAGTGCTTCATAAATGCAGCCATGTATATGGGTTGTCTGGAGGGCAATAGCAAACAACTCATTTTGTCATTGAACTGATGCCCCTGACAGCAGCACTGGTTGGAGAAAGCTAATGTTTTGGGTTACAGTAATTGTATTAATAATACAATCTACCACTTATTATGGCAGTATTGAACATCCTCTGGAAAAATAATGTAGGGGAGAACGGGGGAATCTGAGGCATCGGGTAATGTGAGCCACCCCCTGTATCTAGGCAACGGAAAACATTTGTGGTCATGTGAGATATATGTTTTCAAGCCCCTCTCATTTCCCCATGGCCCTGAAAGAGAGGATCTCATGGTGCTGTGGTAAGCATGCTTTTTTCACCAAAATAGGTATTTTGCATGTAAAAGTAAATTTTCTTGCTGTCAACTTAATCAACTGTTGTGCCAAAGCAAATGTATTCACGTAGAAAAACTTCTATCATACGTGTTGATGAACTACCAACATATGAAACCATGTGATGCTGATAACTGAAGATTAGCCTGAAATGCTAAGAGAGGTAGTTTTTTCTCAAATTGTGGTGGTGGGGGAAAGTGAGCCAAATGCTGTGGGGGAAAGTGAGCCACTATCTCACTTTCCCCCACCATGAGGCACAAGTTAAGTTTAGTTTTAAACATATTATAATGTAATATTACATAACATATGTTTTATTTTAATGTCATACACATTGTAGAAAAGCCATCATGCCAAGGAAATACACCAGGAAGACAACCTGGGGCAACCACACGGAAAGAGCACCTTCTCATCTTTCCCTGTAACCTTCAGGGCTGGAATGTAGAGTAGGCCTAGATGTAGAGTATGACAGGCTGATGTTATAATCCAGTTGGGTCTTCTCCTGTGTTCTGAGTCCCAGACTGTTCTCGCTGGTTCTGATTTTCCTATGCTTTGACCCCCAGACACTAGCTGGCTCTAAGGGTCCTGTGTTCTGACCCCCAGACTGTGTTCTAATCTAACTGGTTCTATCTTTCATTTGAATCTTATTAAAACCTTTTGAATTATAATATGTTGTATTTGATTTGGTTCAGAGTTACTTTCAAGTGTTTAGAAAATTTGCTTTGCTTAATTGACCAAACCCCATCATTCTTTTACTAGTCCGACATTAGTTCTGGAATGTGTGGCTAGCTTTCAGGATTCTTACTGTTACAATATGTGTTGTTATGGTAGTTTCAGAGTGGAAAAAGTAAGTGGATCAGTTTACCCCACAGCTGGGGTAAAGTGAGCCACTTGACAACTTTTTTTAAAACAATCATATTTTCACTGCCCTTTGTCTTGAACAAATTCTGCTAATGCCCATTTCTAGGAAACATCCTGAATTAATGGGAAATGTGTAAATTTGAGTGATGAATCATTTTAGCTCGCTTAGAGGGGAGCAAATGTAAAAAGTGGCTCAGATTACCCCGTTCTCCCCTATATATATAATTAGACTGATTGTTGATATGCTCTTAATCACCAACAGACAAAAGCTCCTAAATTAAAGGAGGGGGATGTTATTGTCACTGACATCACATAGGCTACACATCTCACTTGTGATTTAAGTTATATACTTAAATCCACTTGAGCTAAATTGGAACCAACAGTGGCCTTTGTTATCAGCCGTGTTTGAAACCTTCGACAAATTTGTTTATCTGCCCGTCTTTAAAGTTCATGCGTCAAACCTCTATCTACAACACTGATTAATTTGTGTTTAGGATTCCATATGTGAAGCCTGGTTCAAATGAGTCTTTTGTTGTTAAATTAAATTAGTCCCTATGGTGAATGAAGAATGCCTGATCAGCCTACACACACACTGAAAGGGTGAGATGTTGTTCACTGTCAAACAGCTCGAATTAATTAAGGATCTGTTATTATTCATTTATGCATTTTGACTTTAAACGACAATCAACCTTTGGAAATGAATTGTCAACCCTTTAAAAAGGAAATGCAAAAGGGCACTTTGCAAGACGAAGGTGGTGATTTATGAATTCAGTGAATGACTCTCAACAGTGAAATAATGAGCTGGAAAGATGCTCTTTGTGTGAGCTTTCCAAAATAAAACCAGTGAGCTTGTGTTCAGTCAGAATGTAGCTGCAGGTATACTCAAATATCTATTTTCACTTATAATAGATGAAGAAAAAAAAGCTCAAAGCAGAGCATTCACATTTTTTTTTTGTTGCCAGTGTGTGGATTGATGTTTGTTTTCCATCATTAAAATTGCATGTCTTCCACAATGAATGCAAGGCAAATGTTGATATTATGCTCTAGCGAAAGAAAATGGGTCTTCGGTTGAGTGACAGGGCAGATTTGATTTCTTTGACAATACGATACTAGAGAAATACAATCAGGGACCATTTTAGCCGATACTTCAGAAGAAACCCTGCACACACAAGCATGTGCGCGCGCACACACACACACACACATGCCTTTTCTGCTTTGATGATCTTAACCAGCTTGGCTTTCTGCACCAGGCGTGAAGGTCATTGGCCTTTTCTCCCTGTAAACGTACTGACCATGTTTCAAGTTGTCTGTCTCGCGGGTTGATTGGCATGAGGGATCCTCAGCAGGGGACTTTTGAAAGGCACAAGCTCAGAGAAGTTGAAAATAAAGTGACACTGACGTGATATGTTTAAAGGAATAGTTCAACATTTGTAATCTTTAGCTTTTCCCCCTCACTTTCAGGCTCAAGAAAAGGGGACAGAAACTTTAACTGTCCATGCACTCCTGATTTAGAAATGGGCATATGGTCTCTCATCCAGGTTAGCGTAGCTCAGACACTGGTAGGCAAGGGGAGCAGCTCAAAAGATACATTTTACAACATCACTAAATGCTCCTGTGTGTTTTTGGGGACTTATATTTACCATTATGTTATTTTCCAAGGAAATACATACGTGACCATTTGGCTATGAAGTTAAATTGCCTGTACTGTCTGTGTACTAAAAAGCTCCTTATCTCTGGGCTCCTTCAATCATTAATGCCTGTTTGTGTATGCTGGTGTATGTGTGCCCCCCTGCTGAAATAAAAGCCCATGCTGCCTGAAGTGTGTAGCTGCATTGCAATACACAGACTACAAACCAGTTTATGAATAAATCAAGACTTATTGAGTGAGAGCCGTTCGACAGTTCAGACCTGTATTGTCCCTTGAGGGATATTTCTAGTCTACAGATGTGTGCTTGAACATTAGATTAAGGTATCATAAATAGTGCCAGAAGCAACAAAATACCAAAATATTAATGTAAGAAAGTCCTATGGGTGTTGACGGTAAATTTACCAAGGTTCAGTTAACCTAGGGCCATAAGATAAAGTAGCTAACGCTATCAAGGGTTCACATATTATGCATGTGGCACCTCAAACGTCAGATTTACTTTAATAAAGTAGCGTGAGTGCTGACTGAAAAGTTACCATCTGGATCTGTCAACCTGTGGATCTAGTTTTCAGGCTACTGTACAATGGAAGGTATCACTTAAGAGGCTAAAGCTATGTTCAAAACTACCTCAAATTCACCCATGACATCTGAAACCTTTAGCCAGTAATTAAAACTAATTTTAGCAGCTAATGCCACTAGGCATCTCCTGGTTAATAAAGACATTGTATTTGTGTTTCCTGGACATTCCTGATTCATACTTGATGAAAAATCTAAGGAAATATGTCCCTTTTTTAAAATTATGTTATTCATAACCGATACATTTTAAATCATAATAATTTAAATATTTATCAAATATAAAATGTTATTAAATCTGAGACGATTTCAATCATACAGTATCAGCGATGAATCGCAGTGTGTCTCGTTTTTACAAATGTTTTTGATGTCCTTTCTGTTCTAGATAAAGCAGACCATGTGAGTACATGTGGACTCGCCTATAAAGGGAAAGATGAACACAGCCAACAAAATGTCGTACATGTTGTCAATCCGAAAGTATCATCACTGTCAACATCCACATGTGCTCTCATCTTTGCAAATCAAACATGAACAGCTTGCGTCAGAAAGTTTTGACTTGACAGATAGTTCCAGGACGTAATATACTTTTATTCTTCGAAGGGCATGCTATATATTTTTTGCATCTAAGGCTCAAACAATGATTAAATCATTTTAAAGAGGTATAATGGAAATTCAAAGTAGCAATGCAGTTTACTAAGTGAGGCCAGTATCTATATTGGAAATGGCATTGTTTTTCTGGGCTCAGGAAGGTCGACTGACCTGAGTGAAGCTGATTAATCCGGTTCATCAGCAAGGTCCTGGGAGCTGTGTGTAATGAGAAGGTAATTGCAAAGAGGCTCCAGTATCATTCCCGGGGACTAATCCTTAACTATTTGGGAAGAATATTGAACATAGACCTCTCTATTTACAACCACGGGCAACACTGTCTTGTGGCGAGAATCTTTAGTTGGTACGTATAGTGTTCTGCAGAGCTGAATACTCTAATGAATGTTATTCCTATGAACATTTTTCCCAAAACTTTTGGGTTCTATTTCTGTGGCTTCATCCCCCTCTCTGTTTCTCTCCCACTCTAGGAGGATTGATCCAAGGATTAATGACGGAGCGGAAGCCTCTTTAGTTACCTGGAGCACAATGTGGTTTGCATGTTATGCAGTGCAGCAGAATGTGAATAGCTGCTTGATAATGTTGCTAAACTTATCCGCTTCAAATGACTGAAATGTAATCTTGGGATATTTGGGGAAAAAAAGTGAACAGATTTGATACACATATAATGGGGACACAGCCCTACAGATGATTAAAGGTGTAGTCAGTGATTCTAGAGAATGCTTATTTTCAAAATCACTTATTGACAACAAGTGATTCTGACAACAAGCGTTCCTCAGAATCCCTGACAGCTTTAATAAATTCTTGTCTAGTAGACATTGCAATGGTTTCTATGGGAAATGGGTTACTGTGTGTTGATGAATAAATCCAAAGGTAAAGATTGTTGTGATTGAGTACATTGCTGGATACATGAGGTGCTTTTAGACTGAAATATTTCTTAATGCTCTCACTTCTATAGTGGATTTAATAGGAAAACCTGTGAAATGTGTTGTTTTAAGCATTTGTTAAGGAATATTTATTGATGTTCTGGATAAACAACATTTTGTAATTTGAGTTAAAAAACAAAAAACATGGTGGAATTACAGTATGTTTGTTCCAAAATCTATTTATTTTCTCCAAAATAAAAAAATAAGGACAGTTCTAGAGAGGCTCAGCTGCTGGTGAAAGCATTGCGATTGGTTTATGGAAATGTATCAATTTGTGTGCGCTTCTAAAGAAGGCAATTTAAAATGTCAACTACTTTCTTTCAGCGATAAAAAACATCTTGAGGGACTTGAATAAGTCGCCGGCAGGACACATGATGTCACTCTGACTGATGTCTAAGTTTGCAGTTATGACATCTGAGGATGGAAACAGACAGAGACAAATGTTAAGTCATGCCGCTAACCCTTCTTTTCCCTCTGTATTCCCAGTCAGCTAGAACAAGTAGAATTGCAATGCCTGTCGCACACTCACACACAACACAAGTAAAGTGCGCTCCTCGTACCATGTTATATTTAACAACTTGCCTACTGCCGATTTATCATGTTACCCATGCATTGTTGAAAAGCACAGAGGAAGGATGGAGGTAATAGATGCAGTCATTGAGCCATAAACAGCACCATGAGCTGCTCAGAGACCTGCCCTGCTGTCAAAAATCTAACACCTTAGTTTGTTCAAGATTCGCTCTTATGCTTCGATTCATTTTACCAACGACTTCTATTTTAAAAAAACAAAGTGTGGGTCAGACCTGTAATAAAATCATCAATTCTGTCGTGGCAACCTATTTTTACCCTTTTCAAAGTTGTCCTCCGAAGATAGGACAACTACAAACTGAACCAAGAGGTAGTACAAGCCAAATTAAAGGGTTAAAGCTAAAGTGTGTAACTTCTAAGCTCTCCCTATGTTCATTACCTTGTTTATTTACATCCTTCTTTGTTTTGTTTCCTGTTTTCCTGCATATTTCTCACAAAGTAACATACGTCAGGTCTTCCATTTGCCATCCACATGGTGTCGGGTAAAGGAATTAGACATTGAATCCGGCCTTGTCTGTAGGGGACAGCTAAAGGGTAAAACAAATAAGGAAACCTGAGCTCCATCAAAAGGAAACACAAGCGGCTCTCTTTCTGCCCCCCCCACCTCTCCTGCTTCATTTACCGTTGTGAAAGTACAGGAGAGTAATACCTATCAATTCGATTTGAATAATGCATAGCCAAGCCAACATCATTTAGAGGTAATCAATTATTCCATGTTGTTTTGCTGCCGACTCAGCATGTTCCAAAATAGCACAATCACAGAAAAACTGACACTGGCCCGGAATATTCCTTTTATGCAGGTTTCGTGCATAAGCAATAAAAATAATAGCAAACACGATAGAAGATAATGGGACACTTATATGGTCTTCCCCTCTAACCATCTGCATAGAGATAGGTGGTTGGGAGGTCACAAAGATCGGTAATTTTTCATTTCTGCAAGAATATATTTGTTTGTTAGTGGTCTGATTAAAGTTGGAGTCTGTGATTCTGGAGAAGCTTGTTGTCAAAATAACGTTGGATTTAAAATCAGTGAATATCTCCTTATTTACAACAACATTTAACACATTACCTCATCGTGATCCATACTGCCGTCTCTCGTTCATTTGCTTTCTGTGAGGCCACGGAATCTTTCAGCTCCGTGAGAGTGGGTAGTGACACTGCATCAACTCATTGCAATCAGGTGTGTGTGGGACTGACTGGCATGAGTTGATGCAGTGTCACTAACCACTCTCACAGAGCTGAAAAGATTCCGTGCCCTCACACTTGGACATGCACTATATTGCGTCCTAATCATTTGACACTGGCACCGGCCTGCATGCGCTAGAAAACAGCTTTACGACAGCTGGCGTCGTAAAAGTACTATCACTTTTGTCCAAAGGGGCCGCCAGCTGCCAAAGTTCCTTGTAGCCACTTGAAGTTCTTTGTAGTGCATATGCTGGGGATGGTTCTTCTACATATGTGCTTGACAGGTGAACCACACTTCTGTTCATATTTTTGAATGCCTTAGATCAGGGGTTCTCAACCTTCTGCAAGCTGGGCCCCCCCAAAGCTGGGTCATTGCAGTTGGGCCCCCCCACCGACCCTGACAACCCCCCCCCCACACACACACACACACACACCACCCTACACAGATAGATAGATAGATAGATAGATAGATAGATAGATAGATAGATAGATAGATAGATAGATAGATAGATAGATAGATAGATAGATAGATAGATAGATAGATAGATAGATAGATAGATAGATAGATAGATAGATAGATAGATAGATAGATAGATAGATAGATAGATATATAGATAGATAGATAGATAGATAGATAGATAGATAGATAGATAGATAGATAGATAGATAGATAGATAGATAATCTATTATTGTTATTATCACAAGGGCTAGGCCAATGGCGCACCTTTGAGTTGAACATTGGGTTTAGGGTTGGGGTCCGTAAATTTCTTATATTTTAACGTTAAATTCTGGTGCACTTTAAAAGCTAATTATGAGATTGTATCAATGGGACACTGAGGAAATGTTTTTTTTTTAAATCTCCTTAGAAGAGAAGAAAATAGTAGCCTAAATAGAACATACACAGAATAAATTCTACAATAGGTATACCTGTTATGAAAAAGCTTCACAAAACAAAGTCTATGATCAATGGGAAACACTGCTGTCTGACAACCCAGTTCAGAGAATGTTTCAACTATTGAGTCTTGGATTTGGAAAGTGGCCAGATTTAGCTCAAAATGCTACCTGCGATTAATGTGCTGTGCAGCCTGAATGCGGAGTTGTGTGTGTCTCAGTGGCGATTCCAGGAAATTTTGACTGGGGGTGGCCAAGGTGGGCCACAGAGCTAGAGTGGGGTGGCCATCGCACCCCTGAATGAATAGCATGTGATATGCTGTACAACCAATTCAAAGATGATTTATAATCCCAAATGCCCAAATCATGTTAGTATCCATTGTAATGTTTGTCAGAAAACTAAACCCCTGAAGGGGGGTCTGGGGGCATCCCCCCCAGAAGATTTTTTTGTGTTTTTAAAATGTAATCTAAGCATTCTGGTGCATTCTGGCGAAGATAATAAAGGAAAAAGTCAATATTTATTTCAGTTCAGATGAATAGTAAAATTAGCAAGACAACATAACTTGCTAGCAGCCAGGTGCCTAACAACTGGACAGAGGGACGGATGACAACTAGCTTTTGACCAAATATCTTGCTAAAAAAAATAAACCTTTATTTATGAAAGTCTGCCCTTGCTAAGAACATGTTACACTTGCTAACTACAAACTTAAATTTTTTTATTCAGATTTCAAAAATCTGCTGGGACACGTGCCCATACACATGCATGGGTGGCACGCATGTCACAAGCACACTTATGCTGTTTTCAAGACCTTTGCTGACCAGAGACCAGTTCTAGTGGCCACAGTCCTACCATTAATTCAGTACTTGAAAATTGCAAACTGATCTCATATCAGTGGATTGGAGTGTTTGTGTGATGAACTTGGCAACTACCTATCAAAAAAAGTTAAGAAAGAAAAACAATACATATCATCTCTGAACTAGGATACATATCAGGAAAAAATTGAAAAAAAAAAAAATTAAGATTTTTTTTTTTTTTTTTTTCATACCCCTCGCGCCCCCCCGGTAGAGTGTCCGCGCCCCCCCGGGGGGGCGCGCCCCACCGGTTGAGAACCACTGCCTTAGATGAATATCAAAGGAATTGATGTAGTGAAGGTTGGTGGAGAGGCTTTCAACAGAAAGCACCAAGGGCGCTTAGCAGGGGGTTGGGACAGCATAACCCAGAAGAACATTAAGCTTGCTTCTTATGCTTTTCCCATGTCATTTGAAGAAATTGTGTGATGAGCATCCTCAGTGACATCGGTACTTTCTGCTCTCTGACCTGTCTTTCCGGGGCTCAGCTTATAACACATCTGTGTGAGACCTTGCTATGTAAGCACTCTGTACCTTTGGCCACCCCCCTGAAGATCAAAACAGTAAACCACAGCACCATAAGCCAGCGGCGCACAAGGCTAAAATAAAATCATTGCCTCCCTTTGCTCCACAACACAGTTTGGGGTCGAAGGGTCACGGCTATCTGCATTTTAAAAGATGATTGAATCAAATATTCATGACTATCTTGCAGGCAGCTTTAAGCCCCCATGCATGTTTGTATGTTTGTTTATTTATTGAAGACCTGCATTTTGAATGTAGGGCGAGACTTGCATACAGATCATAAGCGGGATATTTGCAATGTTAATGTGCCCCATCCAGCTCTTCCACTGGTCTCCCAGAGGACTTAAAACGATTGAATTAAGATTTGTTTCAAGTTCACCCAACTAGGATAAAGAAATAACTACACGTGTGATGGGGTTTACAAAGCGGAAAACAATATGATAGTCCCTACTCTTCTCTTTGTTTGAGGAGCCATGTGTTTACCAGCTCCCTGCTGTGTCTCTGGAATGACTTCAAAGGTTGCCTCTTGTGCCAATATTCACTGCTTGAGTCTACTTACCAAAATTAATATGCATTGACCGTGTGTGTTAAACAACGCTGTTCGACAGTTTCTAGACAGGACACTTCAGGTATATCATGAATCTCAGGAGATAATGGTACATAATTCAACTTGTAGCGTGTTTAAACATCTGCGTGTCAAAATCTGTAACAAGATTCTTAGGATATGGATGTCCCACCCTCTCTCCCCCCATGTTCTTCCTCCTACCCGTGAAGTGCAGGCGAGAGGATTCGGGTGATCCGCCATGGGACCCTCAGTGTCCATTTTGCAGTCTCACCAACCTATTTTTTTTCTCCTAATCAGTTATTTGCTGAAGTAGCAATCCAGCCAATATTCTGTTGGACAGTTCAGTTGAGATTAGAAGATGTCAGTAAATATGCCAATTAAGAGTTGTAGTATAAAAATAAAAATATGAAACTCCTTAGAGACCATATTCTTGTTCTCCACATCAACTATTTTATTTTGCATTTTCTGCATCAGCACACCTATCATTAAAACAGACAGTGGTAAGCATACGGTGTGACAACTCTTTCAACGGTTGTAAAACCTGTGTAGCTCTGTTGATCTCAAACACACTTGTAACCATGTATTAGCCTCGTTTCCACTGATCAGCACAGTTCTGTTCAGCACGGTTCAATAGGGCACCGTAACCCTAGGTCTGTCTTGAGTTTCCACTGCCAACATTAACCATTCTTGGTAGGCGGTGTTTGTGTGGTACATGTCAGGATTGCCTGCGGTGATTGAGAACCAAGCGAGTGATCCATCATACCCGGCTTGTAAGAAATGTAGCCAAGCCAACATGTAGGCAGTGGCAGTGGAAAAATTAAACTTTTATTCACTTTGTGCTGAACCATGCTAGTTAGTTTGGGAATGTAGCTGCACAGATGACCTAAAAACAAGATTATTAACACCCTATCATTTTAGCAAGTAGGTTTTTAAGACCCAGAAGTTTTATCTGTCAACAGGTTTACGATCACCGCCAAGGTCGGAAGAAAATATTTGAGTCCCAATAGCAGATGACACAAACTGCATCTCTCCTTGTGAATCCCGCGACACACAGCTAAGTGCTTTGGAACTTTACACATAATTTCATTCTGACATATTGCCCGTGGTGACCTCTGCAGTCGCCTGGAGCACTTAACGTTCCCCAGTGTTGTCCCTTTTTTTCAGAAGGTCAAATCTCCCTTAATGGCTCTAAAACTAGCCTAGTAGTCAACGAGAGCCGGGGTGTATGCATTTAAGACATAGTGTAGGGTCAGGTTTTCCCAGCTTGTTCAGTGAAGCGGTTGGTGCATGCTAGCCCAACCGGCTTTTCACAGATTTCTCCTCCATCGCATCAACAGCATCACACTTCCTGCACTGATGGCACAACACACGGTGGAAATATTCTGTGATGTAAGTCTTTCAGATAGCACAGTTCCAAGAAACCTTCTTCGCTAACTTATTTACGAACTCATGGGAAGAGAACCACAGGTACAGCATTGGTTTTCACACCTGACATGTTCAGATTTATTTCAGTGTTTTTCAGTGCATCTGGAAAACAAAATCAATGCATAAGCTTTTCCCAGTGAGATCCTTCACATATACTTGCAGTTGCTGTCACAGAGGCACCTTTCTTTCACAGGTTCCAATCCTTGTTAAACAATTCCTTCATACAGTTACTTCTCAGTGCTTATTTCCCACACATGTTGGTTTCTGAGTGTGTACTGGCCCTCACCATATCCATCTGTTAAAACATCTTCCAAGAAAATGCTCTCCTGTGTGACTGTCAATGTCTCAAGACTAAGTATAGCTCCATTAATGTCTTGTTTTTGAGAACATCAGTTTGTCACTTCACTCCTGGTTGGGGACACATTTCAGGGAATCAGAAAGATTTCTAGGAAAAGCATTTTTCCCCTGACTCTCTGAGGGGAGTCCAGTGTGGTGCAACTATATAACAAAAACATTTTCAAATGGTTTAGGAGAAAGTTGAGTTTGAGCTTCATTATTTTGTTTTAAAAAAGAGTCATTAATTTCATACCTTGTACAATTCTGTTATTTTGTATGTATTACAATGTATTATTCGGAGCACCCAAATGATATACTGCTGCACCTAATGTAAATGAAAAAGTTAGTTTCACCAATGTAATTTTTTTTTTATTGTTTTGAGCCCTATGGGAGGTTTTGCACTATGGGAGGTTTTGAAAGAAGTTGCTTCTTTGAAAGATCAAAAATTAAAAGCAGGCCCTTTTCTCTTAACTGCTTTGTCCTGCAGCACTTTAAAGATGACTACACATGTGTGCTTGCCCAGGCTTCTGTGGAGCAGCAGCAGGATGGACATGGCTAGTGGTTAGGCCTAGACAAGCCACAGGACTCTGACAGGACAAATGGATCCCCTGCAGCAACAGACTCATTTTGCCTCTTCCTGCGGTTGCACCACTGCTATGGTCTGATTCACCTCTACCAACTGCAAGGAAGAATACCCAGAATACTGTGATGTTGTCCCAAATAGCTACTGTACCCTGCAGTTGCTCTGCTGGATCAGGGGGTCTACTGGTGAGAATGGCAAGAACAAAGATTGCCTCAACTACACCGCAACAGTCTGGTCACGGAGCAAGCAGCGCTGTCTAGGCAAGGGGACTTTTCTTCAGACTAACCCCCGTCTCCCTGGTGTCTGGCAGTCACCAACACTAACATCCCTCACTGTTTGTCAGAATCAAGCAAGTTTTGCCATTCTGACACTATTGTGCTTACCTTCAGAAGAGACATGAAAAAGACCAAATAAATAATTAATATTATCTATAATATATAATCTTCACACAACTGGCATATAAATACCTAATGGTCCAGACTTAAATGTATCAACAATTGCCAGATGGTTTGCCAAAAACCTTTACAAATGTTGGGTGATGGTTCTTAGATCAGAATCCTGCTGACTTTGAAGATTCCCTGAATTATCCTATAGCATTAACATGAGGCTCACATTTGTGGTAAAAGTACGGACAACTGTTTGATGGATTGATATTGAATTTACTACCAACATGTCCCCCCCCCCCCCCCCCCCCCCCTCAGGATGAACTGTTATAACTTAGGTGATCCCTTAGCTTTTCATCCAGCCCCATCATCAGGTCGAAATCTTATGTTAAAGGTCACATATCATGCTAATTTTCAGGTTAAAAATTGTTATTTGGGTTTCCAATTGTTGTGCTAATTCCGACCACAGGGTTTCTGAAGTTGTTTGACCCTCCAAAAAGGACTTCTAAATAGGTATATCGGAGGCTTTGGTTTGGTTTTAGTCGCTCTAGCATGTCATTAGTAGGGTCCTTTATATTATATAATCCAGTGACTTGGATGTGTCTTAGTGGTGAGGTGCTATGTTTCAGTCCAGCAAGGTAGATATTCATTATTTTTTATACTGCATATATTTTGTGAGATATGTGTCATAATGTTTATTTATACTGCATATATTTTGTGAGATATGTGTCATAATGTTTATTTTTTGTATTTTATCGTGCTTGTTTGCAAGGTAGCCATTTTGCATGCTTTATTATGTGGTTTCAGTAACCTGAGTTCATTTTGGAATGAGTTAAACACTTTAGTATTTCTCATAAGATGTGTAGTGATACAGCATTTATTAGTGTTCTACTGTATTGTTCATGATATACCTCTTTTGACTTACACTTACCCCACAGTGCTTTTTTATAACCTTCACTTCTTCAGCAGGTGGCAAAACTAAAGTCTTGGCAATTTACGTCCGGCCCCTTGTCACAACAGTCAGAACTTGCCCATTTGGACAGCTGCCTTGCTGAGGATGGAGATGCAGCAGAAAGGCTGCATACTTCTTTAAACCTAGAATGAGCCTTTTATACCTACATAATACTGGGGCTTGCCACCAAGGGGGCCGCCATTTTGCACTGTTATGATTCTACAGTAGCACAGAATGGACAAACTTTATGGCCATATGCATTTTTAAAGTGGGTGTCCTGTGGAAATGCACATGTTGGAAGACGAAGAAGAAGTTCTATAGAATTTATATTGTGTTTACTTTTTGTAGTGAAGAAATACAAGTTATGTTTTCTAGGTTGTTAATTTTAATTAAATCGTTGAATTGTTTTATTCTTATTATCTTAAACAACTCAAGAAATCAGTAGCTATTTAAGTGTATCATGGGGCAAGGTGATGGATCGGGGGCCACAGGGGGTTGTGAAGGGCTTAATTAGAATTGCATTATGTGCCAATCAAGATTCACTTACAACACACTGCCTACTCAGGGCTTAAGTTGACCAGCCTGCATACTTCTTTCTCTCTGTTTATATATATATTAGGGCTGTCAAGCGATTAAAAAAATTAATGTAATTAATTACAGGCTCTGTGATTAATTAATCTAAATTAATCGCATACTTATATGACACTTTTATGCCTGTTTATAAACAACTGTAGGCCTATAGGCTTCTCTCTCTCTCTCTCTCTCTCTCTCTCTCTCTCTCTCTCTCTCTCTCTCTCTCTCTCTCTCTCTCTCTCTCTCTCTCTCCTCCCCTCAGCCAGGCTTCTACATTAAATACATTTAGGAACTACTAGCGCCGGAAAAAAACCCACAAAAAACAAGCAGGCTAAATGACGCACACACACACACACAAAGGAGGAAAAAAGACAGGCATATGCTGGGAAGAGTGAGAGGGGGCGGGTGTCCGTTTAGACCAGGGGTGTCCAAACTACGGCCCGCTTTTTATTGGCCCGCGGCCGACTTTAAAAATATAATATAATTTGGCTCTTTGAAAAAATAAATAAAAAAACAATTTTTATTATTATTTTGTATTCCTTAGTTAACCCACTAGTGCAGGGGTGTCAAAACTGATTGATTGGCCCGTGGCACATTTGAAAAATATAATGTAATATGGCCCTTTTAATTTTTAAATAATTTAAATGCACCCATTATATTACAGAGAAATATGTCCCATAAAAGAAAAAGAGCACCAAGCCCATCCCAGAGGACCCTGCATAATATTTTATTTTGAATTAATATTATTATGGAAAATCCATGTGTCCTTCTCCAATAGCTTCTGATTTATCTGACACAGTGTCTCCATTTTTTTTTCATAGAAAATTCTTTAGATTTAGCCTCTTAATTTCCCTCTCAAAGTGCACCAGATTCATGCATTTCACTTTAAAAACTTTAAAAAATCTCCCGGGGGGGCATACCCCCGGACCCCCCTAGGAGGGTTGCGATCTCGGTTTGCTACTATTTTCACCTAGCTGGACGCAAAAGCAGAAAACACTGGGTGTATCAATGGCATTTAACAAGAGGGGGGATGTATCGGTTTAATGTGCAAGTAAAGTGTTGCCTTGAAGAAGGATTACAATTTACGAAGACACTATGTAACTGAGCAGCTACATGTCCTGATAAATGTGTTATTTTTGCAAAGTGGCCCGGCCCTTCGTAGATTTTTCTGTATGTGGCCCTCAGTGAAAAAAGTTTGGACACCCCTGGTTTAGACGATCGCAACTAGCAAACAAAAGTGAGACACGGAGGAAGATTGAGAGATAGGCCTACTGTTTTGAACCTACATTGTTAATTAGGCACCCACTAAATCAATAATGCACAGACACTGCGGAGAATAAATAATTTTTCTGTGATTAATTAATCGAAATTAACGCGTTAGTTTGACAGCCCTAATATATATATTTTTTTTTATTAGCTTTTCTTTGGGCCATTGATCTTGTACATTTCTAATAATATATATATATACAGTATATCATCAGCTGTCTAAAAACACAATTTTATTGATTTAATTAGACATGTTTTAAAAAATTATTATGTATTCATTGTTGCTTGAAGTGTTGAGCCTTTCTAGTATAGCTCCCTACAGTATTAAGTCCATGTGATTTGCAATTGTGTGTTCTGTTCAATTAAGTCTAGGTTCACAGGTGCACCAAGGGATTCTCCACTTTTCTTCATCAGAGGATGGACTCTCTGACCCTGTGTTTATGCAACAGTATCTGTGGTTAGTGCTTATGGCCGTTATGCGTGGGCACGGTAAACCAACTAATTAAATCCCTGTCTTCAGGACCAGAGCTAGCCCTAGTCCCTTCTGACTGAGCTGGTGCTTCTAAAGGTTCACAGACCTCTGCTTTATCCCAAATGATTCTCCTCTGAAAGGATGGGAGATAGCTAGTGGGTAGTCTTCCCCAAAGCTTAGCTGCTTCAAATGTTTGCAATAGTAATGTCTTTCCCTGACATGGATGACATGTGGATGCACACACACATGTATTGGTTTCAACCATGAAGGCCTGCCTCCTTCTCTTACTAGCTCTGCGGTTCTCAGCAGAGAGACACAGAGAGGGAGACAAGTGAGAAGACAGGCATCAAAAGGAGTGCAACCCACCACACTGTTTGCTGATCACGGTATGCACACTGGCACGCCACATCATACTGCAGTGAATCAGTGTGTAGGCCTCAGTATGGGGCGCTTGAAAAGTAAACAAACACCACTCGACTTTTGCCGAGACTGCCGGCGGCTATGTACACCTGGGATGTGCAAAAGCAGCTCTGCTCTATGGTCACAGTTTCCCCATTGCTATATTTAAATGCCTTACTTTGTCTACTCCTGGTGAGTGAATGTGCATGCAGGAATAAGCATTTGTTGTTGAGCTGCTGCTATTGTATGTTCGTTAATGACAAGTTGCGCTTTGCCTGACTGCAGAATGTACAGGTGAAACTCGAAAAATGTGGATATTGTGCAAAAGTTCATTTATTTCAGTAATCCAACCTAAAAGGTTAAACTAATATATTATATAGACTCATAGCATGCAAAGTGAGATATTTCAAGCCTTTATTTGTTATAATTGTGATTATTATGGCTTACAGCTTATGAAAACCCCAAATTCAAGATCTCAGAAAATTTGAATATTACATAAAATCAATAAAAAAAGGATTTTAAATACAGAAAGGTCGGCCCTCTAGAAAGTACAATCATGCATATGTACTAAGTACTTGGTTTGGGCCCCTTTTGCATGAATTATTGCCTAAATGCGGCGTGGCATGGATGCTATCAGCCTGTGGCACTGCTGAGGTGTTATGGAAGCCCAGGTTGCTTTGATAATGGCCTTCAGCTCGTCTGTATTGTTGGGTCTGGTGTGTCTCATCTGCCTCTTGACAATACTCCATAGTTTCTCTATTGGGTTCAGATCAGGAGAGTTTTCTGGCCAATCAACACAGTAATAACATGGTCAGTCAACCAGTTACTTGTGGTTTTGGCACTGTGGACAGGTGTCATGTCTTGCTGGAAAAAGTAATTCAGCATCTCCATAAAGCTTGTCAACAGACAGGAGCATGAAGTGCTCTAAAATCTCCTGATGGATGGCTGTGGTGACTTTGTACTTGATAGCACAGTGGACCAACACCATCAGATGACATGGTGCCTCAAATCATCACTGACTGTTGAAACTTGACAGTGGTCTTCAAGCCCCTTGGATTTTGTGCCCCTCCACTCCTCCTCTAGACTGTGGGACCTTGATTTCAAAATGAAACGCAACATTTAATTTGGATCAGTGATAATTTGAGGTATCATGTCATCTGCTGCTGTTGCCATCTACCAGAAGATTTTAGAGCACTTCATGCTTTTGTCTGTTGATAAGCTTTATGGTGATAACAATTTCCATTTCCAGCTAGACTTGGCACCTGCCCACAGTACCATAAACCACTGGTAACTGGTTGACTGACCATGGTATTACTGTGCATGAATGGCCAGACAACTCTCCTGACCTGAACTCCATACAGAAACTATGGAGTATTGTCAAGAGGAAGATGAGACACACCAGACCCAACAATACAGACGAGCTGAAGGCCTCTATCAAAGCAACCTGGGCTTCCATAACACCTCAGCAGTGCCACAGACCGATAGCATCCATGCCACGCCGCATTGAGGCAAGAATTCATGCAAAAGGGGCCCAAACCAAGTACTTAGTACATATGCATGATTATACTTTCTAGAGGGCTGACATTTCTGTATTTAAAAACCTTTTTTTATAACAAATACAGGCTTCACATATCTCACTTTGCATGTAATGAGTCTGTATAATTTTCTTTAAATATTTTCACCTTTAAAGTTGAATTACTGAAATAAATGAACTTTTGCACGATATTCTAATTTTTTCGAGTTTCACCTGTATGTATGTATGGTGTGTCGTCTGGAAAACACAGCAAGCCAGAAGGATAATTATTTTATTGACTGCTTGCTGTTTAGCACTGTTGTCCTTGAAGTGTTAGGGTAAGGTAAGCCCCTGGCTTAGGTTCAGCGCAAGCAAGAAGTGGCCCATTCAATATTTCATGAGGCTGACAGGTACATACCGATCTAATTTTGTCCCTGGAGACATTGGCAAGGCCCCCTACATGCGATTTATCAGTGGGTCACCTGCAGGGCTCCATAGAGGAGATGGATGAAGTGGTAACAGATGACGGCCTCCGAGGCACCCAAGCAACTGAGTTATGAGCATACTTCTGTATAGAGTCCTCCACAGCTAGGGCTATACCACGGCATGAAGTGGGAACGGGTTAGTGGCCGTAAACAGCCCATAACTGACCATGAATGCCGGCCGCCATGATGAAGGCAGCCCCCCTGTTTTTAGACTGATGGAGATGAGAGGCAGATTTATCTCCCGCTGTAGAATTGGGTGGTCATATTTGAGCCACTTGTCAGAAGATTGGATCCGATGACAAGAAAATGTGGGACGAATGTTTGCCAGTGAGCGACGGCAGCAATCTCCCTTGCATTAGAGGAGGGGGAAAGTTGCAAGGCCTTGTAAAAATGATGCAATTTCATGTCAGGCCTCTGCTTAACAACCACTCTTTGAAATGAACGTACATTGGCGAAGACACAGGATGAGACACTTCAGTGCAAACATGTGCCAATCAATCATGTCATCCACAGTGAGCTGGCTCCTGAGGACTTCAGTCTTACCATGTGCCTCAAGCTTTAGCAGTATAAGGAGACAGCGGAAGGTATATTCTCTCTCAGATTGGAAGTCCCGTTTTAACAAAAGGGATTGAGATTGTGAGATCACCCCTGGTTACTGACCAATTTGATATCCTTGGAACCTGCAACTAAATAATGGTTGATCAATAGCATTTAATACAAGGTGAAGAAAATCAATTTGTCCTCAATTACATTGCAATCAACGCCATCAAAGCACCACATCCCATTCCTTCCTTAAAAGAGTCTGAGTCACAGAGAGAATCCGATTATAGTAATTAATTAAATCATTTGGACAAAACATGCCCCCTATCTGCTCTAAAACTGACCAGTTCTTAAATTAAATTGCACGGCTATTATAAAGAATGGGGTCATCTGCAAAAACGGGGAGATTTAAAGGTGCTCTAATCAAATAAGCCCAGCTTTCATTCACAGACTTTATGAACAATGTGCTTAAATATCATGGGAACAGGAACCTCGCCGGACTCGGATACTACTAAATAAAAGATAATAAGGCCTGTTAAATCAGGATTATCCCTCCCTAATCTGGTTTGCACTGGCCAGGGAGAGTAGTGTCTCCTGAGCTGAGAAGGTTGCAAGCGCACACACGCACACACACACACACACACACACACACACACACACACACACACACACACAGACTAAAACAACAACCGTGCTGCACTGCCACCTAGCAGTCAAATCTAAAACACTCGGGTGGAATGATTTTTCAGGTTACTGCTCTATGCACTGTGACAGGAGAATGTGTGAAAAATCATTGTATTTAAAATGTAAATCAACCCTTCTCGTTGCTGCGGACTATAATAATGAAGCTCTCTTCTTCCTTTCTTCACCTATTTCTCTCAAAATTGGCTCCTGTAGCTTTCTGTCTTTCACACAGACACACACACGCAGGCAGGCAGTGGTAATTAAGTGCGCTGAAAAGATCTAGAGGGCAACAATGCGACTATTGTGACGCCTAGTTTGTGTGTGTGAGGACCACTCTCTCTCTCCCACACCGGTCATGCTGTGTGGGTGTAGGTAGAACGGAGGTGTGTGGGCCTGTTTTTTTCTTTTTTGTATGTTACATTTTTGCCAGTCGATCAGTGACAGCTGCCCTGGGGAAACAGTCGATAGAAAATGTTTGGGCACTTAGTCTCTGTTGTCATGTGTCAGATAGAGGAGATTAGGGCCTCACCCGGCTGCACATGGGCTGATAAATCACCAGGATTTGCAAAGGGTGAAAATGCCACACATGTGTATAGGCCTATCCCCCGCAGGTGGTTAGCACAGTGCATCGGAAGAGAGTGGTCAGATAATAAACAAAGGTGTTGCTTTTTGTTAACATTGTTAAGACACATATCACCCTCGGCTTCACAGTTTTACTGTCAGGCTGTGAAGGGGAAACAAGCAGAAAATGATATAAACCCCTTAAGGTATAAACAGCATTAACTAAAATACCATGCAATCCAATCAATTCATAGTGAATCAATTTAATTAGGACCTACACCCCTCAATGCCATATAGGTCTACCACTGATTATCATATCTAAACTATAGCATAGCAAACATATACATCCACAAGCTAATTTAAACGGGATACATTCATTATTAGCCACTGTTGTGTAGCTGGCTCATCAACCTGCTCCGCAGCCGGTACGATGCTTTCCCCATCTCCCCTCTGATGCGCTGACAGTCTGTGTCTCTCCGGCGTGATCGGCGTCATTTACACGTCTTTAACACTTCTTCCCTTCAAAGGGGAATCATGTCATGTCCGTAGCTAATTGATTACGTTTTTTTTTTGTGGTTTGGAGTATTTTCTGCGTTTTTTACAAGTTTATTTTATGATTTTCGAATTACCCTTGCCTAGAGCATGTCATGTGATGCCTTTTAGCGGATCAGATGGAGATGGAGCCGTCTTGCTCAGACCTGCGCAATTATGACACACGTCTTGCTGAGCGCACAGCATTTTTGCAGCATTTTTGCTGTACGCTCAGCAAGACGTGCGTCATAATTGCACAGGTCTGAGCAAGACGGCTTCTTCTCAAACAAGGCTATTGTCAGAAATGTGCATTAGCCAATGAGGTTGCGTTCCTAGCATTAAATTCCTCCTCACACTTTCACGATTGGTTACTGATACAAAGGAAATTACCATATTTGGATCCGTTAACATTGTGCTTGAGAGACAGAGCTTTCCATCGGTACCATGTTTTTTTGGGTTTAGAATGCTCACTTTTGGCAAACTTAGCAGCAAAATACAGACGCAAGCAGATAAGGTTTAGTACAATACACACTTAAAACGTAAATTTTGGACCTTTTATTTATACTAGTATGAAAGAAGACATGCTATGCAAGCTTAATAGTCAAATCAAAATAGATTATATTGCCTGCCGTGTCTCGCCTTAAAGCTAATGTCGCTACGAGCCCCTACATGTGTTTCTTGACCAATCGTTTGCTCGGTGACTCGCCCTTTTCAAACTGTGAAATTAAGCACAGGTTTTTTTTTCTGCTCTAAATACAACAGTGCTTTTGAAGAGCAGCGCATGAAGTGAACATGGCTGCCTTATAGTGAACTAATGATGACCTACGACCATATTCATACAAAACAATCAAATCAAGAGTGCAAAAATCCAGATTACGTTTGGTGATGTTACTGAATTTTTTAAAGTTTATATAATGAGAACTCAACCTGTCCTAAATAAAACCATTATGAACATACAAGTTAATAAAAACATCCCATCTGGACTTTTCGCAAGGAATTAATTAGAAGGATATTTTTGTTGTAAACAAATTACAAGATATTCAACTTCTTGAATCACTATGGAAATATGAACCTGCTTGCAGACGGTCGGTCTAGGTTGAGATAACCTAGGCCAGACAAACCTCTTTAACATTTCACTATGTTCATGTTACCCAGATGTGTCCTTACAGTAGGGGAAGGTGGGGTGATTTGTGCATTTTGGAAGTTGCAAAACCCCTTGTTTCTAGAAAACCGTGGAAGAAATTGGAAATGTGACCACATATTTAAGAAGAGCCATCCATTTGACTCATCCTGTAAAGAAGGGAGACACAAGGAATAAGATATAAGCACATTTAAACTCAAAAAACTGTGTTTTGCCTTTCAAAGTAAAATTTCCATGATCAAGGTTTTTTGATTATTGTGTCTGAACAATTATAGACACGTTTGAAAACATTTGACACATGTTTTAGTGCTTTGGTATGCTACACTTTGAGTCTATATAGTTAGCACAATGTCAACCCTAAATTGCTGCATCATGCCTATTATCCAAAATTCTGGGGATGGGGTGATTTGTGCGCAAGGGCCTGGGTGAGTTATAAGTAAGTAAGTAAGTAAAATGTATTTATAAAAGCACATTTATGACAGTTTGCACTGTCCAAAGTGCTGTACATAGTGCATTCAGTAGGTAAACAATGAAGGTAAAATAACAATAACCAAAATAAAAGACGTAAAGCCCATACATCCACATAAACACAGATAGTAGTGCAGAGGTAAGTAAGTAGTGCAGAGGTTAATGGGGAGGAAACACCAGGGTGTACATATGGGTTTTGAGCCTTGATTTAAAGGCAGTAATGTAGGGGGAATCACATTTGTCAGGTGGCAGTTGGTTCCACAAGCACGGAGCAACTAGTGCAAAGTACATTTCTGAGAGTTGTGCCAGTGGCATGGCTGTATACGCTGGTCACCAAAAGAAAGTGATTGTCTACAGTAGCTCAGAAGAGAGTGACATCTCAATTCCACTTAACGACACCACTGATGAGAGTTCAGATGGCCAGAAAGATGATGATGGTGACTTTGTCATTGTGACACAATGACGCACAAATCACCCCACTACGTGGGGTGATTTGTGCGACAAGACAACTTTTTTTCCGAAAGCTATATTTCTTAAACAGTTTATTCCAGATCCAAAGTTTTTATTGCCAGGGATGCACAACATCCTGAAATATATGTACATATTTGAGTTGGAGACTTAACTGTCAAGGCCTCACTTTAAAATCAC
Source organism: Ammodytes marinus (assembly GCF_949987685.1). Lineage (NCBI taxonomy): Eukaryota > Metazoa > Chordata > Actinopteri > Uranoscopiformes > Ammodytidae > Ammodytes > Ammodytes marinus. The sequence continues at coordinate 23,489,807 of NC_137219.1, forward strand.
TTTGAGTAAAAAGTTGCACAAATCACCCCACCTTCCCCTATATTCCTCAGCAAAACAGGTGACTGAGCTTACAGGTAAAAACCTCATGTTTGTTCAGAAAGTAAATGGGAGGCTGAGGTCACCCTGCCATGGGGACATCGCAAATGTTAGACGTCACGTCTAGAAATGGAACAACTTTTTGAATGGCCAACGGTGATGAATGATTGGAAACATATAACCAGGGATAAAACATTACCCATATTGGAGGAAACCACCACAGGGAAAATAACATTAACAAAAGAAAGTTAGAACATCCTGGGGAGACCAACTAAAACCACATAGAATAAAGACTGAAGACCATAATCTAAGGGGCTGTTTATACGACAACACAAAATGGTGCATACCACCCTCAAACATGCGCATTGCGTTTGGAGATAAATAGGCATGTGCCGTCTTTGTAGGTCCATGTGCGCCAGTTGGAAAACAACAATAACAATGGCGGATCACCGAGCTGTATTCGTTGTCCTGTCGCTGATGAGTTTGTTATCGCGCCTACAATCGCTCCTACAACAAAATATAGAATTGCTGCACCAATGCTGTGATCAGCGGAGACGGATTGTACACATGGGCCACATTCTCAATCCACCTATATGTCGGAGGAGGGCAACGAAAAGGCGCTTTTGGACAAGACCTGGGAGAACAAGCCAGTGGTGGGATAACTTTGTGGATGGCATTGTTGACGACAGTGAATGGATGGAAAACTTTTGAATGTCCAAGGCCAGACTCGTTGCTCTGAGCGAAGAACTTCGTCCTTACATCGAGGGGGAAACTACAAACATGAGAACACCAGTTGGAGTCCTTAAAAAGATGGCGTGCACATTGTATTATTTAAGCGACGAAGGAAGACTACGCAAAACTGCTAATGCGTTCGGCTTGGCGCGACCGACTGTGTCTCTTATTGTAAGGGAAACGTGTGCAGCCATCTACGTCCACCTTGGTCCAAAATACATCAAGCTGCTTTTTACTGAGCCCGAGGCCGAGGTGCTAGTGTCCGGATTTGAACGTGCTCATGGTATGCCTCAGTGTTTAGGAGCCGTTGATGGGACACACATCAAAAGAAAGCAGCCATCTAATGACTCTATGAACTACACAAAGTTAAGCAATATTGTATATTAACCAACAGTATAGGCCTACGTGCACATGAAATCCATTGAAGTTAGTATTTTTTTTAATGTAATCTAATATAATAGGACATTATATCTTAAAGAAATAGTACTTAAAGAAATATCAGTGATTTTAAGTACATTTTCCCTGATTACTTATTTTCACTCAGGTAACATTTAAGTATTTCTACTCTATACTTGTAAAATCATATTGACAGGTGCCTTTTAATTTTTCTATTATCTCTACCATTTCAGAATTGTGGTTTTCCAGTACTTTACAATTCCAGGACAGTAAACATGACGTGGTTTATGAAGGCAGTTGATAATTTTTTGTAGGTCAGGTTATTGTTGCAGGTGTAATTAATGCTCTGCAGTTTTCTTTTATTTAACACCTGGTATATATCAGTGGTTAAGATACATCTGTGTGGAGGGTGAAAAAATTTACCAACTTGTTCCAAATTTTTTATTGAAAGAATAACTTTTTACAAAGAAGCATCTGCAGCATCAGGCTCTAAATATATATTTTCTTAAACTGTGAAAAATAGTTACACTTTTACTTTACAACAGTGCATATTCAATGTATCACAATGCCATCACAGTAAACAAAGAGGTAGTTTCAAGTTTAAAAAAGTGTCAGTGCACCAGCCAATGGAGTTTACATTGACTGGTCAGAGTTGTCAGAGTCCTGGAGTATACAGTCTTACAGGTTCACAACATCATCATATTCTTGCATTAGTGTGCGTCTGTACGAATATTGCGTTGGTGTGGTGGGATTAGTGCGAGTGGGTGCCGGTGTGTACGGTGCAGGCTTGTACGAGCCAGGTGGGTGGTACTTAAGTGTTTGCAACAGCCAGTGAGGAAGTCCTCTCCCATGGGTGTGTCCAGCGCCATGACAAAATGCAGCGGGGGGTTGTGGCTGGGCCATAAGTTGCCTCAGTAGAGCAAAGCCGTCGTTGATGGTGCTTGAAATGGTGGCAACATTGTCCGCTATTCTGTTGAACCTCTCTGTGTTGTTCCTCTCAGACTCCTTAAGAAGGTCCACCATCTGTCTCTTTATTTGGAGGTCCTCCAGCACAGCTGGATCGGTGTGGATTTTCCTCTTGAGCCTGTCCCCTCTGTGGCTGTTGAGCTTTGCCTGGAAAGAAGCACAGTCAAAACATTTTCATTAAATACTGTACCACACTTCCATGTATTGCGATCAACAACTTTAACCACATGTGTAAACTAATGATAACAAAATAAACTAAACTTTAAAGGCCTACTTCACCGGTTGGAATATGAAGGTGTATTGAACTCGGAGATCCTATGAAGTATAAATGTGCAAAGAAAATTGAAATCGGATCATCCTAGCCTGAGAAAAGGCAGAAAGAGTGTTTTATGGTCTCACTGTCTAACCCTACATTTCTCTTTCTGTGACATCACAGAAATGATGAAATTATCCGATTTCAATTTTTTTTGCACATTTATACTTCATAGGATCTCCGAGTTCAATACACCTTCATATTCCAACCGGTGAAGTAGGCCTTTAAGGTTCATAGCGGTCATATTGTACGGGGAGTTGTATAAGAGATGCATGAAAGCACCAGCGTTAGCATACAGTATAAAAAAATACCTAAAATATGTGATGCTAAACAGTAATGAACAAACTTACTTGGAGCAAATGTCTTCGTGTCCTCACTTCTTCCTGTGGTAAACTGCAGCCAACAGCCTCAGCGTTTGAGGTCGATGGAGAAGACACAGGCGAATCTGGAGTGGGTGATGAACACCGAGTGCTGGAAGCCGATGTGTTGTCCGAGCTGACCTGAAGATCGGCCGTTTCAATGCCGGACGCTATGGAGCGTGTTGCAGGCGAACCACCCCACAACTCCTCGCACAGCTCGAAGAAAAGTAAAACGACACATCCATTACTACTCCATCGACCAGAGTCAACTGCCTTATATTTGCCACGGATGGCCTTTAGCTTAGACGTTAGCTGGACTTATGAAATGGTCCCTTTGTCGTGGGGGAAGTCTTTCTCTCCAGCCACTTCGTCCGGCGGATACTGCGCCAAAAAGGACGCCAAAATGTCCAAATACTTAGACTGGCACGATTCCCAGTCAGTGTTCTCTTGCCATTTCGTTGTCGTATAGTCCAGGTCGCCATGTTTGTTGTTGTTTTTCACAGAGCTGATAAAAAGAAGCGTTTTTGCGCAGGCGTGCCTTTTTATTAAATTGTGTCTGAACGGGGTTTTTTTTTAAACCAAAAATGGGAAAACTGTCACATTTTCACCGTGTAAAGGGCCCCTAAGTGTGAAGCAGTAAGTGGTGGGTTGATCTGGCGTTTTGAATTAATTCCAATACACAGCCATTCTTTTGGTCAGTACTTTGATGCTTTGAAATATTTGTCTTAAGACACACAGCATGTGTTTTCTTTCTATGAAAGCCTAACCACAGGGGGCATTTGATCATGAAGTATGGTTGAAGTATTCCTTTAATGCGACAGATACATCTTTAAGTAAACAAGTGACATTTCTAAGTTAAGTCATATAATATATATAACGTGACTCCGATTTTTGAGCATGTATATAAGAGCATCACTGGACAGCTGTGGATGGAAGCACTCAGAGCATTTTTTTTTCTTGGCACTGGATATATTCTCCCTGCTTGTGAGGAGCACTTCTAAACTGTCTGAGTATGTGCCAGCCATTTGGACAGGTGCCTAAAGTGGCAGTGTGCCTTTTCCAGCCCCCACCCTCGGGCCTCTCCTGTATTTGATATGCTACATTAGTCACCTCACAGTCAGCCCGAGCTTAGGAACCCAACCTGTCCTTACAGTGTTCTGACAAGGCCTTCTTCCTCAGGGCTGGTAAACACGTCTTGCTTGTTAGTTGCGGCTTATTTTCAGGAAGGTATGTGCGCTCGTATAGTGCTTTCCTTCTGTCGTAATTTATGAATTATTTTATTTCAGTGGGGGAAAAAGTTTATCGTTCCCAAGTCTGTGCCTGTGCTTTCTCTTATCACACCAAAGTGTTCCTTTGAAACCTGAGGGGAATGCACCTAGTTAGTCAAGAGCAACATGGAGATAGTACACTGCTATACTGCTTTCAAGACACAGGGGGACTTTTTTTTCTTCTGTGCCCCAGCTCAATGTGGATTTTGGGGTGTGTGTGGGTGTGTTCAGCTAAATGTTGACATGTGAAAGTTACTATCGCTTCTGTGGCTCAGCTGTGTATAGCTAGTCATCCTTTAATGGAAGGGTTCAAGCCAAGCTCCAAATGCTAAAGTGTAATTGGCGAGAAGTTCAATACCAGGTTGTTTTCCACGGTGTTCAGGCTAAATGAATCGGAGGCAAATCCCCCAATTGCATGTATGGACTTAACATGAAACAACTGCCTGAAGCGCCTGCAATGGTAATGGTAAATGGACTTGTATAGCACTATATCTCCGTTTACCACAGACCCAAAGCGCTTTACATTGTTTTTTTGTACACATTCACCCAGTCACACACACATTCATACACCGATAGCAGCAGCTACCACGCAGGGTAGGCTTAGCACTAGGGTGCTAAGCTAACTAAGCTAACTATCGGGAGCAATTCGGGGTTCAGTGTCTTGCCCAGGGACACTTCGACATGTGGCGGGGAGACGGGGGATCGAACCTCCGACCCTGCACACCAGAGGCGAACTCCCTACCTACTTCGCCACTGCCGCCCCTGCATTTTGTCTGAACACGCTTATGCCTAGTCAAGTCAAGTCAAGTCAAGTTTATTTATAAAGCACATTTAAAACGACAGCAGCCGACCAAAGTGCTGTACAGGCAGAATAAGATAAAAAACATAGGCAAGACAGAGACAAAATCACACCGAGGGAAAAAAAAAGAAAAACACGCATAAAATCATTAAAAACTAAATTTAAAAATGAAATAGAAATATCAATAAGAAAGTCAGAAAATATGCCATAATCAAGGGGGGAATGCCAGGGAGAGGAGGTGTGTTTTCAGTGACGATTTGAAAATGTCAACAGACTGTAATGATTTAATGTGGATGGGGAGGTTGTTCCAAAGTCTGGGGGCAGCTGCGGCAAAGGCCCTATCACCTCGGGTCTTAAGTCTGGTTTTCGGAACCTTGAGCAGCAGTTGGTCGGAGGAACGTAGGGATCTGGAAGGGGTATGCAGCTATAGGAGCTCACTGAGGTAAGGGGGGGCCAGGCCATTCAGGGCTTTAAAGACAATTAAGAGAAGTTTAAAATCGATTCTGAAGCTGACAGGCAGCCAGTGAAGTGAGGCTAAAATGGGTGTGATGTGGTCGTGTTTTTTTCTTGCCGGAGAGAAGACGAGCGGCTGAATTCTGTACTAGTTGGAGACGACTGAGGGAGGAGTGATCCAGGCCGAAATATAAGGAGTTACAGTAATCTAATTTGGATGTGATGAAGGCATGTGTAGCTGTTTCTAGATCGGATTTAAAAAGATATGGTTTGATTTTGGCCAGGAGGCGGAGCTGGAAAAAGCTGGCTTTGACAACAGTGCTGATCTGTTTATCCAGTTTAAAATTCTGGTCGAAGATAAAACCTAAATTCCTACCATGAGTATGAATATTAGGACCCAAGGGGCTGAGGATGTTGGCTGTGCAGGCTGTGGATGAGGTGTTGCCTTTAAACAGGATGATCTCTGTCTTTGAGTCATTTAATTTAAGGAAGTTGTTGTTCATCCAAGCCTTAACATCACCCAGGCAGTTTAAAAATACTTGTATTGGATCGTTGCTAGTGGATTTTAATGGAAGATAAATTTGGACATCGTCTGCATAAAAGTGGAAGGAGATTTTATGATTTTGGATAATGCCACCAAGGGGCAACATGTACAAAAGGAATAGAATGGGGCCAAGGATGGAGCCTTGGGGGACTCCACAGGTCAGAGGGGCTGTATCAGAATAAATGTCACCCAACTGCACCGAAAAACTTCGGTCAGTGAGGTAGGACGAGAGCCAGCGGAGGGCGGAGCCAGTGATGGCTATACTATGCCTAGTATATCTATACCACCCTCAAGTATGAATATGGATTGCCCCATTCTGTGTGGCCTTTTGAAGTTATGTATGTTATATAAGAAGCTAAGATAAGCAAATTAATTCATCATCCATTGCCTCTCACATCTTTAAGTCAAACATACTTTCTGCTGTTTTTTCTTAGATTATCCTCACTGTCTTCCAGGCTCCATGTTGCTGTCTTGCTACGTGTGCTTCAGTATAGTTTTGCAATGTTCTCTCTTTCTCTCACTCTCTCTCTCTCTCTCTCATACTTCTATATTTGCGAGGACTTTCATTGACACAATGCATTCCCCAGCCCCTAACCTAAAACCTCACCCCAGACCTAACTTAATTTCCAATTAAAACCATGTAACCCGGGGGGCGCCCTTAGCTCAGTTGGTAGGGCGTCCCCCCCATGGGCCTCGGCCAGCAGTGGACCCGGGTCGATTCCAGCCCGCGGTCGTTCTCTGCATGTCACTCCCCTCTCTGCCCCATTTCAACTGTCTCTACACTATCAATAAAGCATAAAAATACCCAAAAATATCTAAAAATTAAATTAAAAAAAAAACATATGTAAGCCCTCAGACAGCCCTTTGAAGAAGTGAGGACCAGGCAAATTTCCACACTTTCCAAAAATGTCCTCACTCTGATGGTTGGTACTCACAAAGATAGTGTGAGGGTAGAAGTACACAGACACATACACTCACACTCCCTGTAATGCTCAGCTCATGCATCACCTGCACACCAATTAGACTTGAGGCCCCACGTGGCTTAAATTCAGGACTGGAACCCAGCGGGAAGATATATTCCCTCGCTCCTTCTCTAGAGAGAGAGGGAGAGAGAGAGAGAGAGAGAAACTTCACAGACAGCGGAGGGGTTTCTCTCTCTGCAGACCCCGGGGGTTGGTGCGCGACATGGGGCCCTGCTTTGTCCTCACAGTTTAGTCGGCCAAGAACATGTGCTCGAAAGCCTTTTCTCTTCATTTTTCTTCTTCTTCTTTTGAAGACTGCACTGTTATGTCTGATCTAGGAGACCATCCCACCAATCCTTGAGAGTGAAAGCACAGTGATTGAAGTGGCTTGTGTGAAGAGGATGGCCCCATGTTAAAGGCTGATGAAGTAATCTCCAGTGGCACTCGTGCACCTGGGCTCGAAAAAAATAACTATTGAGACATTTTAGGTTTGGTTACAATTGAGCCTAATCTCAATGGTTAATGGCTTGGGAAACACAGGCCTATATGTTACAATGTTATTATGATATGTTATGTTGTTGTGAGTATAATAATAAATAAATAATAGTTCATAAAACAATGTGCTGTGTTTTCAAGGTATCTTGATACTGTTAGCCATCGATTAGCAACATGTGCTAGGTCAGGCCACTCATGGTAAAATTAAACAAAACTATTCAAATCCACATGGTGCAAATTCAACAGTTTGAGACTTCATTGTATCACCATGTGAGCCGTTCACTATGAAATAAGTAGCCTAGTGCAGAGTGAGGCACATATTTATGTTATCTCCTCTTTCTTCACACGCTGGCAGAGATTATCATTAGATAATAAGAGGTAAAATTCACTTTAAGAAAAGGAAAATTTTTCTCTTATCCGAAGGCCCAAAAAACTTGAAAACGAGCTCTAAAGATTGAAACTTTCAAATTCAAATTCAGCAACTACAACACATCTCAAACTCCAGCTTTACGCCAAGACACTGTTTGGCCAGCATGCTATTTCTTTTGTTCCTATATATTTTCTTCAAACATTCAACACCAAAACATCAATTAAACCCTTCCAAAAGGGGACTAGTTTCCATAGCATTTTGGGTCTTACGGTTGTAAAATATTGCTCATAGGAGGGAAAATAAAATATTTAATTTATATTCAAATACTGTTTGTTGATTATATAATGAATGAGTATGCTGAATAAGTCTACAGGTTGGAACAAGAGTTTTTAACCATGTTAGAATATTTCTGTATCCTTGGCTAAAATGTGTATGCATCTGTCTTGATGGAATTTTGCAATTACAGCTCAATGAAGCCATTGCAATACGATTGCATCAATGATCAATGCAATCAAATCAGTGAAAGCTCTGATGCAGTATATATTGGCCTCCTGGAAATAAGTTGACTAATGTGAGCAAGCTCAAAGAGGAGCTCAAAGAAAAAGACAGCTTTCTCAGAAGGGTTGGTGAGAAAAAGGTGGGCCCAAACAAGAGTGCATGAAGATACCTGCTGGCTCACAGGGATAAGGAGCTCAACCAGAGGTGGAAGAAGACAGTGCAGGAGATGCAAGAGCGAGAAAGAGAGAGAGAGAGAGAGACATGTCTGCTATGTGGTACACGGCTCAAAAAAGGAAAGACTAGTCAGTTCCATGAGCCCCTCAGAAAGAACGAGCAGCTTCAGGAGCGCTGTCTCGGCTCATCTCTGGAATTGTTTCCAAAAGCTTTTTTCACCTTCAGAATAAGCTTTTGGAAGTCAAATAAAACATTTATTTTGACTTTCTCAACTGCAGATAAACGGTTAAAAAAGGGGCAGAAAGAGAAATGACTGACTGAACAAATCTCAGCACTTCATGATAGTATTGCTGGATTGGATTTTAAAAGCTGTATATAGTTTACTTTTTGAGCTATGGTCTTGTCCAAATGGTTCCCCTGGTACTTGGTTAATCCGAATATTGACTTTGTATTACTAATGTTAACTATCTCTCAGTTTCCAACAATTACCTCTATCACATTACAAACGTGACTCCGATTTTTGGGCATGTATATAAGAGCATCACTGGACAGCTGTGGATGGAAGCACTCAGAGCATTTTTTTTCTTGGCACTGGATATATTCTCCCTGCTTGTGAGGAGCACTTCTAAACTGTCTGAGTATGTGCCAGCCATTTGGACAGGTGCCTTAAGTGGCAGCGTGCCTTTTCCAGCCCCCACCCTCGGGCCTCTCCTGTATTTGATATGCTACATTAGTCACCTCACAGTCAGCCCGAGCTTAGGGACCCAACCTGTCATTACAGTTTTCTGACAAGGCCTTCTTCCTCAGGGCTGGTAAACACGTCTTGCATGTTAGTTGCGGCTTCTTTTCAGGAAGGTATGTGCGCTCGTATTGTGCTTTCCTTCTGACGTAATTTATGAATTATTTTATTTCAGTGGGGGAAAAAAAGTTTATCGTTCCCAACTTTCGCAGAGCGAGAGTCTGTGCCTGTGCTTTCTCTTATCACACCAAAGTGTTCCTTTGAAACCTGAGGGGAATGCACCTAGTTAGTTAAGAGCAACATGGAGATATTATATCGCTATACTGCTTTCAAGACACAGGGAGACTTTTTTTCCGTCTGTGCCCCAATTTAAACTGCCGTGAATAATGGATGTTTATCAAAAAATCTATAGCTATGGCTGGGGATATACAGTATGTTGCATGTTTCTGATACAAATTTACATAATTGAACGATTCATATTATTGATGATATAATGCGGGCTTACTTGGTATTCTGTATTCATAGGGCACTTTTTAAAGAGACATTCATCCGATGCCCTACAGACATAAGCACAGAAAGAAGTCTTTAATAAGGTCTTCAAAATCAATACTGAGAAGCCCTGAAAAAATACATACCCAACTGGACCATTTACTCTGCAGTGCATGGTGTGAAAAGGTCTGTCAGTGCTCTACCTCTAATCTTTAAGGTTTTTATGAAATCAACCCCCCTTATTTTTATTTATTATCAGCATTTCTATATAAATGGCCATTCAATATTACATTGTGTGATTGCCTCTCTATACCGAAGTTTATAGTTATGACCAGGATTCCAATTGCCTTGACATAGGCACAAGGGATTCGCAAGAAATGATGCGTGACTTGTGTAATCCAGTGTTTCTGGTTGTAATTTAGTAGCGGTCCCTCTGTTCACTATTCAGAGATGCTGGATAACACTGAAAGCACTCAACTGGAGAAACATATGGTGACTTTTATAGTGAAACAAATTAGGTTATTTTCTAGATATTATAAAAGATAACTTTTCCACTGTTAAAAAATGGACAGAAAAATAAGGCAGTCTCAGCTGTTTGGAGGTGCTTCAGGCCAACAATGCTACTTGCAATATCTGCAAAGCCAATACATTTAATTAAAGTCAAAGCTCGAGCAAGGTTTGAGCCCTTAATTATGATATTGGACAGTACAGGTATTGGCTGATATGCAACACCCTCATTGCTTCTATGATAAGAGAATGTACCAGTTGTATGCCTGTATTTCCTCTTCTGTCTATTAGCAATGCTTAGTGACAAGCTTTACCACATACTGACACATCTAAGATATTTTTTTGTTATCTTGCATAATAATAAATAAATAGTAGTCAACATTACATTCTTGTTGTTTTTCAAAATGCCGTTTATATTTCTGTGGATACCGAAATATCTCTTATTTTAATTGGCAACAACCTAAGGGATAATGAGCGCCACACAAACAATGCATCAACGTGTGTCATTAACAGATTCTTGATTGGATTGTTGCAACTCACAACTATGTAAACATTTCTTTTTTCTATTATGTCTGAGGGTTTTTGTGTTTTTTTCTCCCGGCAAGGATTTAGCATTATTTGTCATGTGACTCACCATTTTAAAATCTAAATGGTAGGATGGCCTAGAGGACAGGGGGTCGACCTATAACAATGAAGTTGGTGGTTTGATACCCGGCACCAGACAGGAAGTTGATATTTGTAAAACTAGTGGTGGCTGATATTACATGTACGGTGCCCACTATCTCAACCATTGTGTCCTTGAGCAAGGGACTTAACACCAAACTGCTCAAGGGAGGCCATACTATGGCTGACCCAGGGCCCCTCCGAAGTGTGGTATCTTGAGAGGGGATATGCAAAGGATGAATTTCGATGTACCTTGTTTATTTGACAAATAAAGAAACTTGACCTAACTTAACCTTAATGCTTTTTCTGAAAACAAGAGGATTTTGAAGCAAATTTTGACATGAGCGAATTTCATCGCAAAGTATTTTTCAGGAGCCAAATTACATAAAGTAAAACTATAATACGGAGATGCGGAAAAGGAAATAGAAATTATTTTCCAGCACCCTGTAATCCGTGAGTGAAAGCAGAAACGCCTCTAAAGTGAGCGAAGGATGAGTTATCCATGGTGAAATAAGAGAAGGCCAGAGGACAATGCTTGAAGAGACAAGAAAAATGAATTCAGTCCATTTCACAAGGTACTTATAGACAAAGTGCTTGAGACGGTGGTGTCTGTACTGAAGTGAGAGTGACACCGCTTCACTTCTCTTCAGGCGAGGACAAACACAACAGAGGTTACCATCATCATGCATGCTCAGACTTACACTCAGTCTGAGCCTCCTGCACAATTTGTCAGTGTGTCCAGCTTATCTTTGGATGCATCATGAATACACATCAGAGGATGTTACTGTTCATTTCTCGAGTCTGAACCGATCTCTGTAGAGTCACCTTTGCTCCACACTGGATGAAGACTTACTTTCCTCTGCTCGCCTGACCGTGCGGCTAGTTCCCCCTCTGTATCATCATCTTAACTGTTTAGTTCTGTACATTCTATAATAAGAGAAAACAAAGTAACAAAACTCAACGGAATTTTTCAAAACATTTAATTTATAGCTTTTTGCCTCACTCTCTGGCTCAAGAAAAGGTGACAGAAACCGTTCCTATAACTGTGGGTGCCTTTTTATATCATCTCATCCAGGTTAGCTTAGCTCAAACACTGGTAGTCAAGGGGGGGCTTTAGCCTGCCTCTGCTGGAATATCAAAACCATAAAAACATCACGCCCCTGTGTGTTGGTTGGGACTTGTTTATTGGGGACGTTATGTTCCACTTGTATATCTATGTATTTTTTGTTGTTGTGTTGTTTGTTTGCTTTATTAGATAGATCTGGAAAGACAGAGATGCAATGAAAAATGATTCCCTGTCTTTCCAGCAGACACGGACAGTCTAACAAGTAGCTTCTACTGACTGGTTAGCTCTGACTACCAGCTTTATGTTTCTGTCTGTTCTAGACTGCACGGCTATCAGTCAGTCTCCCCCATGTTCCCTGACCCTCTGCATCATGAACTACATGGCCAATAAGCTTTCCACAGCCACATTCAAACATTTGATAGTATGATTATGCTCATAATCATGCTTACAAAGGAGATTACCTGACTTATAATGTGTTAAAATAGGTTAACTCCACTGTTCATCTTCCACCTGGGGTACCATTACAGACTGGGTTCAAAATGTGTGGCTGTATTTCTCAAAGTATCATTGTTTAAAGAAAGCAATATACAAATCTGTAGAAGTGATTTTAATGAATGCCTTGATGACAGGTTTCACTTAAAATATTGAAAGGTCCCAGATGTACCAAGATGAAAATGAGTAATTAGTGCAGTGAGGTCTGTCCCCTTATTGAGCTAGTCAACTGCTGAATGTGGCATAATGCCCGTGTTCTCATCTGGACCACGGCCAGATACTGACACATCCCCAATAAGGCAGCACACCCATCTTCTACTCCTCAGCCATTGTCATTCTCCCAGATGGCTGCAATGCACCATTTGGACAATGGGTTCTAAATCAAGCAACTTTCTTAAACTTTTCCTCAAACGTTCTCTGGGGGATATGTGATGGCTTTAAAGTACTTCATGATCTCCTTCTATACGTACAGTATATCTTCATGTGGTGCTATGGTACTGCTGCTGCCCCTTATTGTCTTAATTTCTGCAATGCACTACTTTGCAACTTGGTACAGAAGAGTATGGAGTTTCGGGAACATCCATTATTTAAATGTATGTTAATTAAAATTCTGTGCATGCTTTTGCAATTTACAGGGACTTGGGATTCGTCAACATATGCATGCATATAGGGCTACTCCCCTATCAAATCTTAACATACCAAATAGCTTCATAACATTATGAATGTTTTATGATTAAGATGCAATGTCTGACACTCTCTCTGTTGTTGTAGAATTCATGAGTCTTTTCATAAGGGAACGTAGCCTGCCGCCGTTGGATATTCATCGAGTTAAAAGCTTTTGCAAGGACATGCAGCATGTGGATGACAATGTCACTCACACCCAGCAGAAGCGAAACAGCAATTTTGTGGCTTGTGAACAGAAAAACAGCTCTAGTTCCTCAACAAACTTGGATTGCTTTATAGCATTCACAGAAATATTTTATAGGACTGGTGATGGAAGCTAGTAACATATGACCACAAAATCAAAAGGCAACCACGGAGATTTGGATCAAACGAGACATTTGTATTATTTTTCTTTCAAATTAAGACGTGTTAACAACACAAAGTTCATACTGTGCATCTACTTATTGTGCAGCTCTTGTCCTTGCATTTAAAACAACTGTTTTTCCATATCACTGTCTTTGCCTCCTGTATAAGCAACCAAGCTAAACTAATGAATGTCTGCGTTTGCTAACACAATGTTAGCAACATTGTTAGATCGGAGAGCTTCATTTTTCCTATTGCATAAATATTTATTGAACAATCTATCTTTAAATTATGGACATGCAGCAGATGTCTTTTATTTCAATCAGGATGTACAGTATGTTTAATACATTTGCAAAACTATGATGAAGCCCAGAATAAACCTTACCCACACTAAGAGTAGAAATTCTACTGTAGAATAATTACTTAAAGGGGACATATTATGAAAAACAAAACATTGCAGGTGTTTGGGCACCCTTTTAGGTTATTGGGGTCTCTACCAGCACACACAAGCTTCAAAAAAACAAATGTGTCAGTTTCTTCAGGGATGCTTTTTTAGAAAAAAGGGGGATTTGAAGGTTTCTTCCAAAAAACACAGACTGGTGACGAAACCGGTCGGTTTTCATTACCATAAATACTCCCACGGGAAAGCTTTCCAGAAACTCGGTAGTTGATTGGCAAATCAAGACGCCCCGTTGGTAATCACACACAGCTGAGCCTCCACTCGCTCATGCAACAACAGAGGAGAAGCAAGCTGCAGTGTTAGCTCATCCTCAAGCTACCATCACACCCCAGCCTCGAAGCAGACCGGGGCTGAATGGATTTTTTGTTTGGCTATGCCCAGCAAAGGTTGGCAATCTAGTGTGATCTGCTGTTATACTGGAGTGTGGAGGAGATTGTGCCTGGAAGACAGAGAGACACCATCTCTCCTCTGGAAATGTAAGTAGTCCTATTTAAAAACAAATCTGTCCGTTTATGAGTTCAATGTGTGTAATGTGCTTTAATTTATCCCTCCTATAATAACCAACGCCGACTGAAACGAGAGAATGTCTCTGGGTTAAGTAGTTAGCGTTAGCGTCCGTTAGCGTTAGCGTCCGTTAGCTTGTATGCTAACGGTTAGATCTGTGAGTCTGTCCGTGACAGCCCGTGTGAAAAACAGACGGTGAAACTGTACGGTGTGTTGGAAACTGAAGAGTATTTGTTTGTTGTTGACAGTGTGTAGTTATGGAAGCAGTCGTGGTACATGCAGCAGTAGGCCTATTACATCTCTAGTGTAATGTACACTATAACAGACAGGAATACTGTAATTTGCCTCTGCTGCTGTTTGTTTCCTGTCCATTATATTTCAAAAAGCACACAGTATCACTCAGAACTCGTTGCTTCTTGAGCAAGGGTTATACTGAATCTATTAGTAGCCTATCTTATTTAATAATGGAAGAAAAAATATATTTATTAGTTTGTATCTTTGCCATAACTACAGATGTATGATGTATGCTATGTAGGCTACATGATGTAACATTGATTGTGCCATGTTTTACAGATGAGTGACCTGACGGAGCGTTGACCCACAAGGACCGTCACACTATCTGTTCCATCAGAGGACTGTTCACTGGATGGAACAGGTGGTCTTCTTCAGGGCCCACCAGCAACAACTGGACAGTTACATACAATATGGCTTTGCTTCTGTTTGAATTATGTACACTTTATATTTCCATTTCACTGGCTATGAATAAACTGCTTTATTTTTAAGTATGGTTTTGGTCATTTTAAAATGTAATGATACTGTTTCAAAGAAAAAATCTTCAGAGAGATAAAGGGTTGAATTAAAAAACGTATAAGTCAATGCATGTAGATCGGTCTGAAAACTAGTCCAACATCCTGACTATGAAAATGTGAGTTTCAAGTAATCCTTTACTACACGAAGCAAACAGTGACAGTAAGCAACACAATACATGTTTTAACAGTAAAACTTTATTATAAATGAGTGATCACAATACAAATGATACATTACCTACTAGATATTGAAAGGGTGTCAGATAATTTGCAGCTCTGACTGTAATTGTTTCTATATATTTTTTTTTTACAAAAGATAATGTCTTTCCAGTGGATCTTGACATGATACATTCCGTTCCTGCCACGTTACTGTACATTTACAGCATGGCATCACAACCAAAGCTTTTTCACTCCACTGGGTTGTAGATCATTCCCCAGTTTAACCTGTAGAGACATACATAAAATGTTGTATGTTACAAGTTTAGAGAGTTTATTCATAAATACTTAGCTCATATTCTGTTACTGACTGTGACATATTTAAACTGTATTTACCTGAGGATAATGTCAGGGAAACCAGAAATCTTGATGCAATTTTCACAGTTTTCAGCTCAGACTCCTGCCTGACCAGGTTCAGTTGTAAAGCTTTTGGTTTAGAAGTGATAAGTGTGCTGATATTTGCTGTAGAAATGAAGGTAAACATGGTAACATCGATCTCCATGCTGCATTGGCCAAAAGTAAACAAAACTGACAGCTGGGCGTGTGCCATGCCCATATAGGTAGGTATAGAGTAAATGAGCAGGGCGGTGCATGCACGTCCATGTAGATAGGAGGGGGGTAGATGTCAAAACCAAATTTTTTAGGGAGAGGCCAAAAAAGGCCTGAAAAGGCAATGAAGAAATGGGCATTGGTAGAAAACTAATGGGCTTTTTGTACAATAGACCATTAAAACCTTTTCTAGTAGACCTCGGAAATACACATTTAAACCCGAGTTTTTGCATAATATGTCCCCTTTAATATAATGGCACTGCATTTTAAATGAGTGTCTATCTCATTACAATCTCATAAATCATCACAAGTGTGAGAGTTCCCAAGCTTGTATATCTTTGGTCATAAAAGTATCCAATCAAAGTGTTGGACAAAAATACAAATTTCCATCGGATGGCATAGGTAGATTAAAAGTTGGGAGACCGGCAAATGTATTATAGTTCCTCCTGATGGGGCCATCGATGAATGTGTAGTACATAGTTGTTAAAAGACATTTCACAAAAACTACACAAGTGTGAACCTCATTACATAAAAATAAATTGTACACTTTGTTGTCATAAATCCGCTCATTACCACTTGGCAATGAAAGCTATGAAATCTCCCAGCTTTGCAGTAATTTGCTATTTACAAGAAACCTGCACGGGAAATCCATACAAATGAATATAAATCAGCCAAGCACTTCAAGCAACTAGAATAAGATGCCAATATTCTTTTGTATTCCAAATCTGAAATCGGTGGGCGGTGAGTCATTATCGCTGATGTGCATGTACGGCACGCGAGCCCCTTTGAGTTTCATTAGCGTAACAAAATTACATTTACCGCTGTCAGCTGAAACTTTATTTACCCCATTAATTAGCTTATTTTTTCTCATTCTCACTTCTTCAGTTCAGGGCCATATTCTGCTCACTCCATATGGCATTTTATGCTGACATCACACCTCCAACTTGTGGCTGTGCATAAATTACGACCAAATCAATAATTCCCTCTACCTTTGCTTGGTCTTGTCGCATTTTTCAAAACAAATGTGCTCGGCTTGGCTTAGCTTGGCCCGTCAGCTCAGCGTGGAAGGGGTTTGCTTTTCAAATCCAGCAGGGCTACTCGTCAGTGGGTGTGGATTCAACTGATGATGCACTGGCTTCTGGTGCGTATGTGTGTCTATTAAATATTTGAACACTAAGTGTAGCCTACATTGCTTAACTGTCTGTGAGCCAAATAAAGCATTAATTAAAAATGACGCGCCGCCCTGAGATGATTAAGTTAAAGCACTGACCTAGTTTGCCATTCATAGGACACAGGCCCTATACATAACATACATGGTTTATAGTTAAAGTATAGTTTAAAACCACATGCAAAATGTTAGCGTGCCAATGGCGTTTCCATTCATAGGTTAGCATTAAGCTAGCTGACTTTTCTTCTTTTGTTAGCCCTCGTTATTTGGCACATGTCATTGCAGTAGTTATACAGGGCATTATTTGGGCTTCTATGACAAACTGAGTGGAATACTTACATTTTTAAACATTTATTATTATTTGGGATGTAGGCCTATGGTTCCTCTGACTTAGCAGCGAAGGCTAATCACAGAGGGTCGGGGCTCATTGAACAATGACGCTGATTCGTTAGCCCATTTAAGGGCATGGCTTGCCCGCTTCGGCCCCACTCAAAAGAAAGTCCATCCTGAAAGTGGCTCAGCGTGGCTCGACGCAGTAAAAGTGGTTATGGAAAACAATATCAGTGCTGCACAGCCAAAAGTGCCAATAGAAAAATGCCATTGCAAGACTGCCTTAATTCATCTATGATGACGATTCAGTTTGGTTACATAAAATATGGATTAATATTCCAGGCTAAGATATGTTGATTGACAGTATCAGTTGCTATATCGCTGTCACATATAGCAGAACCATAGCAATCTGTTGAAAGGAGATAGGAGTCTGTCCATATGGTATCAATATGGATGACTCAACACTATTCTGGCATGTCTTCGGCTCGCCCTGTCTTTGATGGCAGTCCTACAGCTCCCTTGTACATGCATGGTAAATTAGTTTGAATTCAAATCAAGAGACGCATCCAATGGTCTGTCAAGTCCCATAATCGTTTCTCACTGTGATGATTAGAACTAGAGCGGGGAGAAGGGAGGACTGCTAATTATGCACAAACACATTCTCTACGTGTTCTCCGGTCAGGAACCATGGATTTCTAGTACACAGGAGCTCTACATTTAGATTCAAGATTCAAGATGGTTTATTTTGTCATTGTACCAAAACAACGATAATCTGTTTACAGTTATACCCCACCAAGAGACATTGAGTGACAATAAACAAACATGGGAGACGGGGGGATACACTGAAGAGTCGGCAGCGTGCGCCCCATAAAGTAGGAAGGATAAAGAGAACATCAGGGAAAGACAGGTTAAAAAAATGCTTCACTCATACTAGCTCCTTGGTAGGTGCAAGTGTGTGATTAGTACAAAAACCACCTTGGCATAGTAAGCAACAACAAGATAACGCCACAGACAAATAGACACGTCGATAAGCACAGAGGAATGGGTAGGGTTCATGAGACGGTAGGTGTCACAACTCAGGCGCTAGGGGGCGTACGCAGCCGGCAGGCGCCCCGCCCGCAGCTGTCCGCGCTGCGACGGGAGGGAGAGGGGGAGGATTCAGGAAGGCTAGATAGGTCGGGAAGTGTGTGCTATGTGTTTACGTGTGTGTGTGTGTGTGTGTGTGTGTGTGTGTGTGTGTGTGTGTGTGTGTGTGTGTGTGTGTGTGTGTGTGTGTGTTCCATGAAGCTATCTCTGTCCAGACGTAGTGGCAGTCTGCAGCCTTGGAGACGACCTCGTGGCCCGGTCACAGATAGAGTTCACAGGAGAGTAGGTGAGGGACTGTGGGGGTAGAGCGTCTCTTTACATAAACATCCCTTTTTTCTTTTTTACAAGTTCAATGCAGTTTAATGAGTCTTCTTTTATGGATGTAAAAAATTGTTCAACTCGGGGCGAACCAACTAACCTGTGCGAGCCGATATGTCGCATTTGTTTGAAATTATACAACACCTGAACTCCTCCTCCTGTTGCCTTGATATTCTGCCCACAGGCTTCTTTAAAACTGTCTTTAACTGCATGGCCTCAGATTTCCTAGAAATTGTCAACATGTCCCTTGGCACTGGTGTATTCCCACAGGCCCTGAAAACAGCAGTCATCAAGCCACTCCTAAAAAAGAAAAATCTATATACATCACTCGTGAACAATTATAGGCCCATATCGAACCTTCCATTTTTAAGCAAGATAATTGAAAAAGCTGTTTATCAACAGCTAAACAACAACCTAGCAATGAACAACTGCTTTGATTTCTTCCAGTCAGGTTTTTGAGAACACCACAGCACTGAGACCGCTCTGGTTAAGGTCCTCAATGACATCCATCTAAACACAGACAGTGGCAAAAGTTCTGTATTAGTTTTACTGGATCTCAGTGCTGCGTTC
This sequence comes from Ammodytes marinus, assembly GCF_949987685.1. Lineage (NCBI taxonomy): Eukaryota > Metazoa > Chordata > Actinopteri > Uranoscopiformes > Ammodytidae > Ammodytes > Ammodytes marinus. Next base: position 23,509,161 of record NC_137219.1, read on the forward strand.
GACACAGTTGACCACAACATATTACTAGATCGACTTGGAAAATGGATTGGACTTTCTGGAACTGTGCTAAACTGGTTTAAATCCTACTTAAAGGACAGAGACTACTATGTGTCAATAGGCAATTCCACATCCGAGCGAATACATATTACATGCGGGGTCCCCCAAGGTTCCATTCTTGGGCCTCTTCTGTTTAACATATACATGCTCCCGCTAGGTCAGATTATGAACAAGAACAAATTATGTTACCATAATTATGCAGACAACACACACATTTACATAACCATATCACCAGGAGACTATAATCCGATTCAAGCACTAAGTAAGTGCATTGAACAAATCAATGACTGGATGTGCCAAAATTTTCTTCAATTGAACAAAGACAAAACTGAAGTTATTGTCTTTGGTGCCAAAGATGAACAATTAAAAGTCAGTGCACAGCTGAAATCTGTTATGTTAGAAAGCACACACCAAGCCAGTAATCTTGGAGTAGTGATTGATTCAGACTTGAATTTCCAAAAACACATTAAATCAATTACCAAGTCAGCCTACTTCCACCTTAAAAACATTTCAAGAATTAAAGGGCTATTGTCTTAGCAGGATTTAGAAAAACTTGTCCATGTGTTTGTTTTTAGTAGACTTGACTACTGTAACAATGTCCTTGCTGGCCTTCCTAAAAAAATCAATCAGACAGCTTCAGCTAATTCAGAACGATGCTCGAGTCCTCACTAGGACCAAAAAAGTGGATCACATCACCCCAGTTCTGAGGTCTTTACACTGGCTTCCTGTCAACCAAAGAATAGATTTTAAAATATTGATGTTGGTCTATAAAGCCCTAAATAGTTTAGGACCAAAGTACATCTCTGACCTGCTGATCCCTTATGAACCAGTCAGAGCTCTCAGGTCGTCTGGGACTGGGCTATTGAAAGTCCCCAGAGTAAGGACTAGACAGGGAGAGGCAGCCTTCAGTTTTAATGCACCCAATCTCTGGAATAAACTTCCAGTGGACTTGAGGTCTGCTTCAACACTTGGCTCGTTTAAATCAGGTCTGAAGACTTTCCTGTTTCCGTTTTAACCTGTAATTTTTATTTTTTTAAATGTTTTAATTATTTTATGTTTTATTTCTATTCATGTGTTTTTTTAATGTGTGCTCTATACTTGATGTATTTTGTTCTTGCTTCTGTAAAGTACCTTGAATGGCCTTGTGTCCGAAATGTGCTTTAGAAATAAACTTGCCTTGCCTTGCTTTGCCTTGAAAACAATATTAACAAAACGCGGCAATACAACAAACCTGAATCTTCACCTAAAACACGATCACCCGATGCAGTTTTCCCAGCTTGGGAAAAAACGTACAGATGGGAAGTCTCCGTCTTCCCAACAGTCCACAATCACTGGGGCGTTTAGTCGGCAAACAAAGTACAAACAGGACAGTGCAAGATGGTGCGCGCTCACTGACTGTGTAGTTCGCTTCATCGCTAGAGAGATGATGCCCTTTATTATTGTGGAAAAGCCTGCATTTCGACGAATGCTGCAAACATTTGACAGCCAGTACGAATTGCCTGGGAGAACATACATGTCACAAACGGCAATTCCACAACTGTACAACAGTGTAAAAGACAGTATACTAAAGGAGATCAAAGACATCCCATTTTACTCTGCCACTACAGATATGTGGTCAAGTACAAATATGACCCCCTATATGACCTTGACCAGGAAGGCACAAAGTGAGGCTAATCTCCCCCAACACAGTCTAATACTGGTGAGTGATGTTTAATTCATTGCTAGTTTAATTTAATGCATCTAATGCATACAATGACACTAAGTTTATGGTACAGTGTATGACCACATGAATGTACTGACTGAGTGAATGAGACCATGAGAATGTATTATTTATTGACTATGTATTACTCTACTTTTTTAATGAGTCCAGTTGTTAGTGCAGTGCATTGAATTCCGTTGTATAATGTATTACTGTGCAATAAATATATATTCTATTGTTTAATTTGCAACACAATATATTTAAAGAGTTGTTATTCTTATTTTATAGTAGCCTCTAGACCTGGAGAATAACCTGGAGAATCTAATTGAGACTGTAGTCGTATGCACTGGCATAAAAAAACAATATAACATACAAATTAATTATGATAAATAATGGAAATGTAAAAAGTAGTATTTGTTTAAGAATGTTGATTTAGACTAACTAATGAACAAGAACAATATTATCTTTCCCACAAGATGTTGTCACACGATGGGGCACTAAGCAGAAGATGGTACAGAGGGTGCTCGAGCAACTCCCAGCCATAAGGAGTGTCCTGGTTCAAGACCGTAAACATAGCCACCTCAATCCAACCTGGCAAGATATGTCTGTGTTGGAGTCCATCAATGCAGCAATGAAACCACTAGCTGACTTCACAGACGTCCTCTCAGGGGGAAAATACGTCACAGTGTCCTCAGTTAAACCTGTGCTGGAACTGATAAAAGACGACCTTCTCTCTCCAGGCCCCGATGACACTGCACTGACAGCCAGCATTAAACAAAACATGTGCAGGGTCCTGACTGAAAAATACAAATCACTTGCAATCCAAGTCCTCCTGAGAAAAGCCACCATCTTGGATCCAAGGTGTCGTGGCAGCATGGAGGAGGCACAGGCATTGGATGATGTCAAACAACAGCTTGTCCAAGAGCTACTGGACATAAAAGGGGCAGAAGAAAGTGGAGAAGGTGCCAGTGGTGAGAGCTGCAGCAAAGCTTCTGGAGGAAACGTGGATGAACCTACTGCTACCACACCCACCAAGAAGATGAAGCTGAGTGACCTTCTTCAAAACAGAAGAGCTCATCTCACAAGTCAGACCCAGGCTTCCTTTCCAAAAAGAGTGCAGGCTGATACAGAGCTGACCAAATTCCTCCAAGAAGATGCACTTGAAGCAGCTTGTGATCCCTTGATGTGGTGGGATGACAATCAAAGAAAATATCCTTTGATGGCCAAGTTGGTCCAAAAATACATGTGCATTTGTACAACAAGCAACAGCTCAGAGAGAATGTTTAGCACAGCTGGCAACATTGTTACTCCTGAGAGATCCTGCCTTAAGCCACACAAAGTCAACATGTTGGTATTTCTTGCTCGGAATCTGCAAGACTAAAGTAGCTACAGATTTGCATATGACTTGTTGAGGCATCTGCTTTCAGTCATGTTTTTTGTTGTTAGTTTGCACTTTTTTTGCACAAAGGTCCTAACTGTCAGTTTTGCCAGTATGTCTGAGCCTAATGTTTATTATTTTTTGAAGTGCAATCTTGTTTACATCCTTTTTATTTAGTGTTTCAATTGTATTTATTGTTTTTGGTTGTGTTTGGTTTTTATTCAAGAGCATTTTTGGTTAAAATAGACTGAGTCTAGTGTATATTTTGTGTTGTTGGGTGTGAGGGTGGGATGTGGGTGGGGTATGTTCGGGAAAAAAAGGGGAAACAATGTGTACTCATTGTGCTACAGTTTCTTTGTTACTAACATTTAATAAAAAAACCTTTGAAAGAAAATAGACTGAGTCAATTGTATTTATTGTTTTTGGATGTTTTGTTAATTGATTCTGGATATTTTAAATGTCTTCCAGATGTCCAGGTCCAGTGTTCTTTAAAAATAAAAGTGTATTGATCTTCGGAAGGGTGTACTTGCATTATTATGCCATTATCATTATACAAGTTGAAAATGGTGTCAAAACGGCAATATTATCGCTTATCGCAATAATTTCTGGGGCAATTAATCGCACAGAAAACATTTTTATCGTGACAAGCCTACGTCTATCACAGGTATATGTTTATGCAGACACTAAAGTAGCTTTTTGGCAGGTGGGAATAATAAAACCCATTAAAAGTTGGAAAGCCCAGGCTGCATACTTGTTAAAAGCGAATGTCATAAATCCCTGCCATCATGCATATATGTTTAAAAAATGAGTCGCTGGGCACTTGTTTAAATGGACTTGTATTAGGTTGTCATCGGCTCGCATTGAGCATATTTTATAATGCTGTTGTCAAGTTGGTGCTTGGTATTCAGTCGGTATTCAGTCATTGTCTATGTGACCTTATATTGGATTTTTTTAAGGGATGTAAAGAAAACTGGTAAAATGTGCATGAAATTACATTCTGTTCCTCACATTTTCTGTTTGCTGAGAACACTCTGTCTGATATGTGCAGTAGCTGTCAGCAGGAATTAGGGCTTTGTTGAGGAAAAAGCTGGAGTTTAAGCGGAGAGTGCCGCTCTCATTTCTTTTTAGTTCGACTTTGAATGCCCCGCAGGGTTAAGAGCTTTTTCTGTTTCTGTTTTTTTTCTGTTCGAGCCAGCTTTATTAGTGCTTCAGTGTTGTCAATAGTTGGTCTCATATTGCAATGCCATTTGACAGGATAATGAAACAAAACACAAGCGTATAAAGAAAACTTGTGGAGACTGGCTGGGCCTAAATTATAGCATAATAATAAAGTATTTTCCAACGTACTGTATACATTTTGCCGCTTTTCGAAATGTTCTGTTTTTTCTTTTCCTTTTTCACAAAGACACAAAAAGGGAAGTGTGAGTCCAAACTTTTTTCTGTAGCCTCCTGAGACCCATAGAGTTAAGCCCTGACCATCTGCCGGTTTGGTTGCAGTGATATCTTGCACTTGGAAAAGCCTACCTAACAGGCTATAACACCGGATCTTCCAAAAAGCCCAGTCTGCTCTTGTTGTTCCAGAATGTAACTGCAAGTTAGATGCAGGGGAAACCTGGGGATCTGCTAATCACAGGTGGAGTTAGTGCTAAATAGGTTGGTAATGGGGGGGTGGCTTTTCCCCTTATGACATCATAAGTGGAGATAAATCATACTGGGGCTTTTGAACACAAGTTTTCCCTAAAGGCGTAGGTGAATAAATTGAGACGGTTATTTTTACTCTCAGTGTCTACTCTAGACACACCCAGGACCCTTATTAGTGTTGACAAACCATGAAACAGTGCGTTTAGCATAATAGCTGACCTTTAAAAGAATTAAGGCGAGACACCCCAGGTGAATAGGGATTTTTTTTTAACTTATAGATATCATCATGAAACTTTGCCAGTTGATTACTGACACAAACACAATAATTTTTTGTATTACATGTTTTTCTTTAATATTTTATTAAATATGCAAATATGGCAATATTTAACCAATTATGCGTAAATTTGGGTCATTTTTCGAGAAAGATTTTGAGATGTTGGATAAAGCCAGAGTTAAAATCTCTATTTTATTTTAACCACATATTAGTTTCTAAAGTTTTTACAGAACAGATTTTGGATACAGCCTTTTTTCATTTAATAAATCAAAAAAGACTATGTACATGTCTTAGAAATGCATTTTCGGCATGTTTTTAGGAGGAAAATGTATCATAAATCAGACAATTAACAATATATTAACAAATCCTTCTGTAAAAACCTTTAAAATAGTGCTATGAATGATCATAGAAAGTTTGGTTGATGTCAGTGGTCTAGAAGTTGAGATATCTTTCGCAGAGTATTGGAAAAAGCTCATTTTGAGAAAACGGCCGTTAAAGATAAAAACGTGAATTCTGCTGATAATAGCTAGAGTAATTTATTGAATTAGGCCCTACACCCTTCAATGCCATATAGGCCTACCACTGCTTAACATATATAAACCATAGCATAGTAACATTTACATCCACATGCTAATTTAAACGTGGTTAATTCATTATTAGCCACTGTCTGTCAACCTGCTCCTGTCGGCACAGACGCTCTCTCTCCCCACCATCTCCCCTCTGATCGTCTGACAGTCTGTGTCTCTCCAACGTGATCGGCGTGATTTACATGTCTTTAACACTTCTCCCCTTCAAATGGCGATCATGTAATGTCCGTAGCCAATTGATTAAGTATTTTTTTTGTCTTGGTTTGGCATATTTTCGACGTTTTTCCCATTTTATTTTGTGATTTTCGAGCTACCCGGGGCTAGCATCACGTGATGCCTTTTAGCGAATCACATCGTCAGAAATGTGCATTAGCCAATGAGGTCGCTTTCCTAGCATTGAATCCCTCCTCACACTTTCACGATTGGTTACTGATACAAAGGAAATGACCATATTTGGATCAGATAACGTTGTTCTTGAGATTCAGAGCTTTCCAACAGTACCATGGTTATTATGATTCATACAGCGGTCGCGGTGCTGTATGTTACGTTAGAATGCTCACTTTTGACGAATTTAGGAGCAAAATACAGACGCAAGCAGTCAAAGTTTAGTAAAATAAACACCTAAAACGTATATTTTGGACATTTTATCCATACTAGTATGAAAGAAGACATGTTATGGAAGCTAAATAGACACAAATCTCAAAATTGACCAGTGCTTAAAAAAACGATGTTTTTGCCTGCCGTGTCTCGCCTTAACAGATTTATGTCGATGCTATTTAGAAATGAGCTAGATGAAAGTGATTTTGTGAACAATCCCAGCTCAACACCAAAAAAACAATGAGGGATATATAATCAGTGCTAAGCTCAACACGCTAGGCTAACTAGCCTCTCCTCAGAGGAAGCTTGGTGGTCACCCACTTTGTAAAGTGGATTGCTCCAGCCAGTCTCCTAGCAACGCCTGGCCTAAAATGTCAGTGTGGCATGGCAAACACACACCTAGAGGCAGCAGACCTTAGGGGTATACGCTCTCCTCATCGCCTCACACATACAGTTACATATTATTGACTATTTTTAGTCTCCTCAGTGGAGCAGAAGTACTGGTGGTCACATGCTACGAGTAGCCTAACTCTCCATACTTGTCACATTTTGCTTACCTCGATACAAAACACTTTTCACCTTAAACAAGTGTGAAAACTTTTATGCAGCGCTTGCCTTTTTTTATTCACACATTGACAATGTATTTACAGATGGATATACACTTACAGATCCAAGCAGTTGTGGAACTGTGAATTAGAATGGTTTAAAGTGAGAAAGCTAATTTGTGACAAAAAATATCCTCAAAGGACACTTTTTAAACCATTCCTTCAGCAAAATCCACCAATCTATAGATCACACTATAACATGAAAATATGTACCTTGCTGCCATTTGTGGCCAGCTGTCAACATGAGTCATTTACCGGTAAATAGAAAAACACTTGAGGATTTAACAAGCCAAGTCAGTGATACATGGGGCCAAGGCTAAGTAAAGCCTGCTAATTAACTTGCTCTTAGTGTTTTGAGTCGCTAGGTAGTATTCATGAGATAAATCTAATTTATAATAAGATATTGTGTACTTTTCCTCTTTTTTTTTACTAGATATAATTTCACTAAGCCGGTTCCTGCCTTGTAGGCATTTGATTGTTGTTAGAGGGAATTGTCCTTAGGGCTGCAACTAATCTCCTGGGGAGGTTCTTATTATAAATTATGTTCATTAGATATTAAAATGAAGTGTGTGGCTTTGCTTTGACGGGCCGCACCAAACTGCTTAAGCTTTTCAACTTTGTCTCGAACGCACCCAGCGATGCATGGCTGAGCCTAGGCAGACAAAACGATGCCAAAGCCTTTTTTAAATTAAATCGCAGAGTTGGATCTCTGTTCCGTTGTTATACACCACAAGGAAAGCAGGATGAGACAAACATCACGGTGATGTTGTTTACGGCTCTTCTCCTATCAGCCACCCAACACACACACACACACACACACACACACACACACACACACACACACACACACACACACACACACACACACACACACACACACACACACACACACACACACACACACACACACACACACACACACACAGGTTGTGTATTACTCATATTGTGGGGACATAACATAGACTTACATTATTTTCCTGGAGACTTGCCCTATTTAACAACTACTTGCCTTACCCTAACCTAGGTTAGGGTCTACCCTTACCTAAAAGCAAGTCTTCACCCTAAAATGTCTTTATGAGGTCGTGGGGACTTCCATTTTGTCCACAAAACGAAGGTATTTCCCCGCAATATCACTGTGTAAACAGAAAAATGGCCCCACAAAATGAGTAAAACACGCCCACATAGACACACACACACACACACACCTGCAGCACCATTACCTGGAGGAACACATCAACAGATGCTCCAACAGCATGTTTTCTCTTTGTGGAAATGTCAGTGATGTGTGTTAAGGTGAGAAGAAAAAATAAACTCTCTCCCCACAAGGCCGGCCCCCTTTCCCTTAAGCTGTGTCTCCTTTGCCTTTAGTGAAAAAGGATAAGGGGTAAAAACACTGAAGCTCTTCAGGCTCATATGCTTTCTCCCTGGCGTCCCTGACGTGTTTATCAAGGTGCTGTCGTGGAGCAGAAAACTCCCAAATCAATAAAGCAATTAGTACATCCCAGCCCGCTGACTCTCACCAGGGGAAGATTTATTGGTCAAGACAGGCCGTTCGGTGGCACACAGGGACCTCATCATTTCTCTTTGCAGCTGGCTGGAAGGCGAGATACCAGGGCACATAGGCAAGTCATCTGAGTAGGGAGGATGGAATATGGGTCAATATCCCTGTAGGGTGCCTTTTGGTGTCCCATGCACAAACTAGTGAATTACTGTCTTAATTTAACTTAAAAATAATATGAAAGAGGTTTATTGTACTGGACAATGGTTTTCTATCCTTGACAAAACATTATTTGGCTCTTCAGATACATATTTTTGATATTATTCAGTTTTGTAAAAGAGGATATGTGCTATTTTCCCTTGTCCCTCGCAGTGTACATTAATTTACAATTCAAGTAAAATGTGGTCTAATCATACAAATTATATTTTTTTTTCATACAATTATATACAATAGAAATAATATTCAACTAAGGTGTATTTATAATTTGAACACACATTTCTAATTTTAATTTATTTAAAAAAAAGAAGATGTTTGTTTGTGTCCCTTAAAAATTGTCCACCCTGTCATGTTGGAGAATCCGTACAATTAAGAAAAGGTCATCCACTCCAGGAACACCACAACACCAGTGATTAATGCATTTCATTGATGGGGAATGTAAAAGGCTGAGTTTAGTGTTTAGATTACTTTCCTACATACACATTTTCTTTGTAAAAGTTTGCTTACAGGTTTGTCCGAAGCTTAACATGTCCACCCTGTCGGCATGAAATACACCATAACTGTTGATAATTCAATAGTTTAAAAATGTGTATGTTTAACTATAGACATTTCTCTTCAACAACCATACAAGCCAGTTATACAATCTTAGTTAGTTATTAGCTTACATGCAAATGTAAGATCAAAATGTCCACCCTGTCATCATCCTCAATTGTCCACCCTGTCATGTCTTGCATTGGGTAAAGTGGCGACAGGGTGGACATTCCCATGACAGGGTGGACATTTCAATCATTTTAAATGGGAATTGTAAATGATGATACATGCAAGACAATTGTGTGGACACAAACACAGATACAAGCTAGGTCATTATTCTATATTATTGCTAATTCCTGGTTGGATCTCACTGTATCATTGCCTTTATCATTTGGTCACATTGAATTATTGCAATTTGCACAAATTGCTCGCAGTCATGTGATTGTCCACCCTGTCATCTTGACATTTTTAGATTAAAAATCAGTCATACTGTAAAATATAATAATATTTAATCTAGTGTATAACAGCTAAGTGAGGGATGGGATAATGTGCACAAAAAAAACTCAACAAAATATCACATTTACTTTCCAAATCAAAGAAATCCATGTGCGACTTGTGTGTGTTTCTTTGAAAACGAAGGGATCACATACATTAAAAAAATAATAATTATAATATGAAATCAAACAAAGTCCTTGTTTAGGAAAGGGACATCATACCTTTTATAAAATGTAGTTTTCATCTTAAAATTCAAATAAAAAACATGTTTAGCAGTAAGGTACGATTCCACGACAGGGTGGACATATCTTACACTCATTCCTCTGAAAACAGGTCATAATTAACTAGAAATAGGAGTGGGAGCTCCGTAAATATATATTTACACAACTTCAGAGTCCACTATTTATGATAAACCATAAAGGATATGGAAATTTAGGACTAACATTTTCAAGTATTGTGAGGGTGGAAAGGCACCCTACAGCGATATTGACCCATATGTTCCCATAGAGAGAGAGGCCTGACCTTTACCACTGCTCTTGGAAGCTATATGCTACCGGAATAGCAGCTCATTCTTAATCAATAGTGACTGGGTTGATATCCTACTATGCCTTTGAGTACATTTTGCCAAAGTTTGCCACAGGAACAACTTTTTGTATTTTTACAAATGTTTTCTTTATTTTAATTGTGTTGTCTGTCTGTCTGTCTGTCTGTCTGTCTATCGATTTAATATAATTAAATTAACTTTATTGGCATGAATACAAAAAAGACAATATTACCAAAGCATCACTCACAATGTATACATGCAAAGCTAGCTATTTATATACCTATCTATCTATAGATAGCTGGGAAACTGTGTGGTCAATTTTTTCTAGTGGACAACCATGGTACTGCACCAATAACCAAAAAAAAGAGGCAACGTGTCCATGCAGAAAGATAATGTGTCCATGCAGAAAGAGTTGGTTGTAATAATTGGTGTCCATTACAAACTAAACAAAAAACTATCCTCAGTGACACGAGGCCAGCACTATAGTTAGCACCCCTGAACTGTTCCACACTTTTCAACATGTCATAAATAAATGCAAATTTAAATGTAGGATTGTACCAAATAAAAACTAATCACAATGAGCCTTAATATAAGCTGCACCATCATTCTGCAGTCTCAATCCATCTAAACCTGACGCGCTTTCAGTATGCTTTTTTGTTACATCCATCATGGAGTAAATGTACACCATTTGTCACTGTATCGACATGAACTCCATGTACTCTATATATTTGAACAAAGTTCGTCTCTCATTTCAACGAGAGGTAAAAATCATGTGTCCTCATCTGACCCTGAGGTTTGGTCTTGATGCACTTTGGGTGTGTCAGAGAAGTGAACATTTTCTGAGGTGTATTCTCATAACTGCATAAATAAACTTTCCCCATAGGCAAATTTGATCCCTGAAACACTGTTCGAAGTAAGAAAGCCTTGTTTAAAGTTACTTTTCCACTGTTGTTCACAGCAGCAAGGCCCACAATATCATTCTAATCATTCCAAATTAGCAGATGGTCTTTGGTTGCCAGACGATGACGCAGCGCACCTGAGGATTAACTATTGGATGGTGAATTAATATGAAATACGTACGCCTCCTGTGAGAAATCCCATGCCAACTCTGTACTAACACTGAGTCGGGCATCTCTAATTAAGCCTTGCTGAATAAATAACATGTGTTTATGGCTGGCCCCAGACCAGCAGTGCCCATCTGACCTTTCATTCGTTTCGGCGCTGTGGTTGCCGTCTCACGGGTCCCTCTTGTATTTCAATATCACAGGACTCCTCTGTATTTGGCTGCTTTGTTATCAGTCCCCGCTTGTGTTAACCCAGTCCTGAAGTCCACTGCACTCATCTGTTCATTAGTGGAACAAGTACAAGGCACCCCTATGGCAGATTCCTTCTCCACAGTGAAATCTGTCTCTTCTGAAATGGGACTCATTCGCCATTGTTTTATAAGCCTATAACGGTTCAGTGTCCCCATCCCTGGCTGCTTGTTTGTTTGTTTTTCAGTTTGGGAGCTGGACTTGAAAGCTGCCAGGGCTTTTTCACACTACGTTCCCATTTTCTATACCCAGGGAAAGGATATACTAGCTGGCTGTCCTGCCTGTGAGCGGGCACAGAGGACATCCACTGACGAAGGCCGCTGAAAATCTGCTGCAGTGTATAAAGCCATGATTCACTCCCTCCTCCGCAGCTTTGCTCTGAAGCACAAACACACCAAAAGCCTCAACCTTGGCACTGTGGCCCGTAATCTTTCTACATTTCAAAACATTTGGCATCCAGCAGCAGCTGCCTGTCTGTCTCATGTTTTAGCTGTTGGACACGAACCAGCTTTGGACGAGGTCAGGGCAGAATGTTTTCACACTATGCAGTAGGAGCAGTGGAAATGGAATAAAGTTATTGTTGCCGCTACAGTGTCTGCACCGGTTTTTGTCCGTTAGTGCCAATCACAAAAACATAATAACACAGATTCATTAGACAATTTGTGTTGGATCTGTTCTCCACCCATAAACCCACCGTCATTAACTCCATTATACTCTTAAGTGGCCTGTGGGAACAGCAAACAGGGAAGTGGACTCACACAACTCCCCATCAAGTCTCTCTGACTCACGTGTTGAAGGAGTCTGCAGGGAAAAGCTATTGAACAGAGCTCTTTGCATCAATTCAGCATCGGTTTCTCTTGTGAGTCAACAGCTTTATCTCTCTTTGTTTGTACTCCTCAGATTGATCACAATGTAAATAAGGCGTACCCTCATTTTTCACTTAGCCTCTTTTTCGCATTGGTCAAAAACCACCTCAAGCTAAAAAAAATTAAAAAAATTACTAATTAGAGGATTTTCATTTCCAAATGTTGGCATTTCCATCACCCTTTTCTGCTGTGATTTTTCAAATAGTGCATACAAGTCGGGGGATGGAACTCAAGCTATAGTTTATCCATGTCATTAACACCACATTCTGTTCGGTTTAGCTCTACATTATGGTTTGATCTGTAATATAAGGGTGTTTTTACATTGACCAACCCTACCAGTGAACCTTTAAATTAGGATCCACTTCACTGTGTGCCATCTGGGGGCAGAGAGAAGTAAGAGGGAAGTCACACTGTCTATAGTTCTGTCATGTTTCCTCCCTCTGTAGCTGCTCCCCATGAATCATAATGAAACAGTGCCTGCATGTACTCTACTGTTTCTTGAATCACTGTTGTTCTTTGTTGAGACTCATTTGTGTGTCTTTATGTGTCTCTATCAATAGTGTAGAAATTGAGCCTTATTCAGAGCCATGACAGATATTATGTTCATACTCAGGTTCAAAATTGTAATTTAGGGTGTGTTTTTTATGGGGTAGTGTCCAAAATAACTTTATATTTCTCACAGTGCCATTGCTGAATCAGGGTTATCTGGGGATGTGCTTATCACAGGTGGAGGAGACCTTTGTTGGGTTGGTAATGAGACGACCTTGCTTCTGACTGGGGTTTTTGAACACAGGTTTTCACAAAGGTGGAGGTGGAGAAAAAGAGAGGGTTGTTTTTTCTAATACTTTGGGAGTCGATAGACATAGCAATGATCCAAATTAATGTTGAAAATCTATGAAAAGGTGCATTTTGCATTGAAGGTGACCTCATTTTTAAGTTGCAGGCCATGAAAACTAAAAACTAAAACTGCTGAGTCAAGTGACACATCTCTGTTGGCAGTGTTGTGCCTGAACGCGTTCAATGAACGATCATTCATGAACTCGTTCATATTGGGGGCGAACGTGAACTGAACGGAGTGTTTTTTGCTCGATGAACGTTATTGGGAACGTGTTCATTCTGGCGTTTGTGAACGGCGCTCAGTTCGTCGTTCAATAGAGTGGCAGACTTCCATAGAAAACCCCGCTAAAACACAGAGTAACAGGCCTTAATATGTAGCGAAAACACCCAAGCTGGCAACACCATCCACAGAGTCGCACCGCCGCATGCGTCATCAAAATTCTCAATGTTTTTTTTTTGTGCCCCCAACGGAGCTTAAGGCAAATCTGCCTGGCCAGCCTTGTGCCCATGCCCTAACTATCCCTAACCGCGGGGGAATCAGAGCGATGCACAAGGTGACGTAAGCCCCGTTCGTTTAGCAAACAGCTGTTAAACTGTTAAATTAAACGTTTGCCGTGGTCGGTCGGCAAAACAGAACATTCCACTTACTTGCTAATGAAAGATTTGAGTGCCGTCTTCCAAATCGTAAAGGGTCGAGGCCAAAGCAGTCTCAAACTCAAACAACATATCTGCAGCCATCTTTGATGTTTACTATCACGGCTTCGACGTCGCATGCACGTCACTGTCGTCATCCGGTTACGTCCTCCCCAGAGTACCATACAAAGGGTTCTGGCCCGCCCATATTAGATAGAACCAATTGAAATGTGAGCCCAGATTTCTGGTCTTTTTGAAAAAGCTTCAACGGAGAGTTTCCAGACCAACAGGCGCAGCAAATTTAATTTGCCAGCGCCTAGTGGCAGGTCTGGGAATGCCAGGCTAGACTGAAATGGAATTTGATGTGAATTTTTTCCAGGTTTGGAAAAGTATTCAAATGGAAAAAACATTTGCACCTTAAAAAAAAGAACTATGAACTAGTTCATTTTTGAACTGTGAAATGTTGAATTATGAACAATGAACTGGACTAGTTCATTTTAAAGTGTGTGAACTGAACTTCGAACTAGTTCACATAGAAAGTGAACTTTCCCAACACTGTCTGGTTTCCTCGATTAAAACTACTCCTCACACATCACAGTTATTTGATCCAATATTTATATAAAACCAGAGACTAATACTGCTTTAACACTGTTATTGTGAGCATGTTAGCATGCTGACGTCTGCAATAAGCTAAATGTACTGCAGTGGCTCCTGTAAATACAGACCCTTAAAGCAGCTAGCATGACTGTAAACTTTGTCGCAGGTTATGTGCTTTCTGTTGCATCTTCATTTTATTAGCTGACTGCTTCGATCATGATACCGATAAACACTCTTTTAGCTTGCCTTGTAAACCATCCTCGGACTCACTGGGAAAGAGAAAGCTTACCACACTATAGGTTATGTCACACCTCGGTATGAGTGCAAGCCAACAGGGCAGCTACACCTCTCTGATGTCTTCAGCCACACACTGGCTGCCTGTAAATCCCACAAGGGGCCTTGCTGTATCATAAAATATAAACATCACAGAGTGGATGCTGGCCTCGGGGCTCTGCACTGACCGGACCAGTGCTGGAAACGGCACCAGGATGTGTTAAAAAATCAATAGTGTGACATAGTGTGCTAGCCTGGAGGTGTCAGCCCATCAGCCAGACTAGCCATCACTTGTCCTGGTGAGGAACTGAGCTCATTGCTCATCCTGTGAGGGGCGCTAACATGAAAACAGGACAGAACATTGAAGGAATAGTTTCATAATCTGGAAAGCACTCATTCATTCATTTTCTCCCCTTGGCCAGAAATTATGAGAACATCAATAACACTTTAATGTCTGCAGACATGCAGTAAATACAAAGCTACCACCAGTAGAAGGTTAGCTTAGCTTGACTTAGCACAGAAACTGGAAACAGGGGGAAACGGTTTGTGTTGATTTACGCCTACCGCCTTTCAGTACCTGTAAAGCTCAATCATGAATATGTAATATTCTTGTTTGTTTAAACTAGTTATTCTAGGGGCGCCCTTAGCTCAGTTGGTAGGGCGTCCAACCCCGGGCCGGGCCCATCAGCAGACCCGGGGTCGTTCTCTGCATGTCACTCCCATCTCTGCCCCATTTCACCCCTGTCTCTCTGCACTGTCAATAAAGCATAAAAATGCCAAAAAATATCTTAAAGGAAAAAAAATAGTTATTCTCAAATGGGGAAGCTAGGGATAGGCCTACTGCAGGGGTAGGCCTACATGAAAATTAAAAGTGGCCTGGCCAGAACAAGAAATGTGTAGTGTATTTCTCGCCTATGTTAAGATAAGCTAACAGAGTGCTAACTGTAAACTCCAAATTTATCATAAGAGTGGTCTCAGTCTCATCTTAAGCTCAGCAAGATAGCACAACAGTGCAACTAGTGCTTGCAAGAAAGGTTCTTTAGGTCTTCATTTGAATTACATTTCATTGTTGAAAATAGATTATACAGTATTCAGTATGCACAACACTGACCCAAAGATGGTTATTTAAACACCACCAGCATCTCTGTGAAAAATGAGTAAAATATCTGACATTCGACCCACAAGCCTGCATCCATGCATCAGGGTAGCATCAATTTGATGAAGTAGATATATTTATTCTATGCTTATACGTCCAATTAAGAAAACCAGGGCAGATTGTGTCATGCAGCAATGTTTCACGGAGCCAATGATTTCATGGCATGCTGCCAAAACAGAAAAGCTAAATGAGATTCCAAACTATTTTGAGATCCGTTTTAATTGGAAGCTAAAATGGACTGGAGGGGACCTGGTCTGCTCAGGTGCGAGGAAGCAGGTGAATAATATGTCTGGGATATTGTTCCTACACATTGCTGATTGAAAACTCCAGTGTGACTGAGGAGTGTGTGACACTACTGGCATAGAAAGCACTGCTTGGGTAGATTAGTGAGTCTTGGATGGCATTACTAGCTGCCAATGTGCTTGCCTGGTTTCCATTCAACTGTTGGTTTGAGGAATAAAGCAGAAAGTAGAAAAGGCAGATACAGAAACTGTGGAGCTACATAGTAATAATGACAACAGTTCAAAGATTGGAAGGACAGAATTATTTAATCATATATTATCTGAGATTCCTCAAGGCCCAGCAGGGACGTACCAGGATCCCCACAGTTCCGAGGTCAGTTTTTTTGTTTTGTTGTTTTGGGGCGTTTATTTATTTCCATATTTGGTCGTGTGTATAAAATACAGTTAAGTGAACAACACTGACTTGATATTTATAATACAACAATGATGTGTTAACTTAATCTGATTGATTAACCTCTAAACAAAACTAGTTATGTTATCCAGAAGAAGATAAATCTAGCCATATAACTGTGTATTTAAAAAGTATGCATTTTCAGTTTCAGGTTGGGTCGGGCTGGATTTTTTGGGCACTTATCTAAGCTCTAGACACAAGGGGATGAACTGAAGAGAGTGACACAAATACATTTCTTTACAAATAGTGTTTACTTAGTTCGCAAATAAATTACTCTTGGGGGCAATTTTCCATTCCCAAATCTGGACAGCAGCTCTCACAGCCATTTCATTGTGATCAGCCATCCCCCAAATTGACTGTGTCTGAAACACATCAGTGGCTGGGATTGTGAAAATTGGGGGCTTAAGCAGACCAAATGGCCATGCTATTACCACAGGGACTGTTTTGCTGTTGTCCCCACCAAAATGCACATCATCCCTATTTCCTGGTTCAAACACCTCTTTTCTGCTCGCAGGCCAGGAATCCAATTTAATGGATGTATTCACACCAACCTGTTGCCGGTGATGAGGGGGAAGAGGGGGCAGGCAGTGATGTAAGAAGCATGAGCCCTCTCCTCATTTAAATGAAGATCTAGAATTCCTGCACGTGGGTGGCCAACCAACAAAAAAAAGCATATCAACAGAATCCGCGGCTGGTGTGGAGGCAATTATTGTGGTAGTCACTAAAGCATTGAGCCCATAGATCTCATTAACAAGTCTGAAGCCCTCTTCTCTGAAAGCAACACCGCACAGTCCAGAGGGAGAAGAGGAAGGATGTTGATACTTTTAAATGATCGATGGGTTACACACCTAATCAAGACTAAGGAGTGGAGGTATGATAAAATACAGGCCAGTTACAGATTTTAAGTAGGTCAAAGTTATAATCCTCAAGATTGGACTATTTTATTGATTTTTTTTCTGCAATCAACATTCTGCCTTTTCCCAGTTGGACACACCCAAAGGACTGACAGGAATAATACATGCATGTACTATATAGGATGTAAAAGACAAAAGCTGGAGATGCACATTTTTCGTAATGATCTACAATGTTTCTTTGGTCTCCTCACTGAAATATCATCAATCTCATGACCCAATGGCAAACGTGATATTGTTGTGCTCAATGCCAACATTTGTAAATCATTGCATGAATTTCTGCGTGTTTTACAATGGGGCATCTGTCCTGATGAGGTGGCCTTCTCAACTAAAAGGTCACCAAATATGCCTATTTTTCAGCATTAATATGGGTCCCCGGTGTGACTAGAGACCCCCAACGTATGAGAAAAAACAAACCACTCCCCTTTTGTCCACCTCCACCTTTTTGAAAACCTGTGTTCAAAAATCCCTGTCAGATTATTATCCCTTTATGACATAATACGGGGAAAAGCCACACCCATTATTATCAATTTAACCAGGAACTACCTACTGTACATCTGGGATAACCACACAACCTGAAACCCCTGAATCTTACTGGCAGTTTGATTCAAACCGAACATTAGATTTAGGGATAATTTGAGCAGACTAGGCTTTTTGGAAGATCAGGCTTAAAGAGACAGGCTCTTAATGGAGCATTTCAGACAGAGGCTGAAAAGAGGAGATTGAGTAATTTAGAGAGTTTTTCATTTTGTAAATTTTTTGGGTGAAATTATGGGAAAAATTGGAAGTCTCCGTAACGTGAATAATTACATTTTATGGTGAAGTCTTGCTTTAAGGTAAGGGTAGACTTAGGTTTAGGTTAGGGTAAGGGTTCGGCAAGTAGTGGTTATGATTATGACAAGTCTCCAGGACATGAATGTTAGTCTTTGTGATGTCCTCGAAAGTGATGAAAACACAACTGTGTGTGTGTGTGTGTGTGTGTGTGTGTGTGTGTGTGTGTGTGTGTGTGTGTGTGTGTGTGTGTGTGTGTGTGTGTGTGTGTGTGTGTGTGTGTGTGTGTGTGTGTGTGTGTGTGTGTGTGTGTGTGTGTGTGTGTGTGTGTGTGTGTGTGTGTGTGTGTGTGTGTGTGTGCAATCATTGCCACAATGCCCAGCCAGTCCTTTCTTGTAACTCTGGTTAGATCAGGCCATGGGGAACAGGGCCATGTCACAACTGTGCATAAAGACACAATAATGATTCTGTCATTTCAGTGCTACAGACTGCAACAATTGGGATGATGATCATCGGAACTGACTATGCATAAAATACCACAAATTTCCCTCCTGTCTGCTCAAAACACCAGTGATCAGAAGTGACAGTGAGGCTTTTTAGAGGAACCTTGCAGGCGATTTCATACCAGTAAGGTTTGGAACAAAGTGGTGTGCCCCCCGAGGCAGATTCATGTTTGCTGAGTTCCTAGAATGTTGTTTGAAAGATAATGTTTGAGGAGATCTCTTTTTAAAGAGGACAATGCGGTTCATTACCAGTGGCGTGGCGTGGGGATTTTTTTTGAGGAAGCCAAGTGAGACAACACCTTTAATCCACATGTTTATTGGAAGGTGGGGGACAGAAAAGGGTAGGCTATGTCGCAGCTTGTATTTAATGTAACTACAAGAGCTATTATAGCGCCTGGTCACTTTACCAGGATTTACACACGCCTGTAATCTGTCCGACACCGCTCGTTCTCTCTCTCTCTCTCTCTCTCTCTCACACACACCTCCTAATTGTCTTATTAAATTAGAATTTTTATTATGAATGCAACCCCCACCCCGACCGGAATGCACAACTAGCCACTTAATGCCCAATACAGATTCAAATTCATTCACAATATAATTAGGGGACGTTTTAGGCTATTTTAAGTTTCACATTCACGTGAGACACGACTCACACAATCAGTTGTATGTGCTTGACATACACACATACTTTCTATACATCCTTTTCGTTTAAGAACTAGGCCAAATGTTCATTATACAACGCTACTTAAGACAACCCAGAACAACTTCAGTGGATACCAATGCAACTTAATCCAGGCAATCAAGGCACATTCAGCAATAAAATAAAACAAAACATAACATATAGCTACACGGACAGTTAAGGGAACAGTTAACCCGCGCCGGGAGAAGGTGTGTATTTTACTCACTATTTGTAGAGGAAGGCCATTAGCTGAAGATTGCCGCTACCAGCTAGCCAATCGGTGCGGACATAGTTCTCCTCCCTGAAAGTGCGATAAACTTTCTTTCTCTCCACACGCATTGGCCTGCCTTCAGATTTGATTTTTAATGGCTCCTCAATTGGCAGTTTGGTAAAATATTTTTTTACTAAATACTCAAAATCTCCACTCTCATAACTGTTCTTGCTAATATGATAACAATGCAAACATGCTAATCTCCCGCTATTGTTATTGTTGTTAAATTTCAGTGACGTTGATAATGATGCTTTGATTTGATTGGTGTGAAGCCAAGGGCCGAGTGGCTTCCCTTGGCACCCTCATGACACCCTCCTGACCAATCACAGGAAGGCAGTGTCAAGACAATAGCCTCACCTGATTGGTCAATCCTTCTTTCTTTTTTTCACTAAGGGATGCCAGCTCGGGCTGGCTTCCTCGTGGACATACAGTGTGCAGTATTGTGTTTAGCCGCGTCTTCAGAATGTAACTGTATAGGGGCGCTGTTTCGCGCATTGTGAAATGCTCAATGAGAGGAGAAAAATGGGGAAGAAATGTCAGCAACACAGCACCAAATAATTACCGAAACTGTCAATAAAAATGTTTTTATTGGATGACAACTACAGCCTAAAAAACAGGGAAGCCTGGCTTCCCTTGGCCTCCGGGAGAAAACGCCACTGTTCATTACCTAGAATTAACCATCACACATCTTTAATGGTCCTGATGCAAAAACATAACCTCATACAGTAGCTTTGGTTAAAGGTTCAGTAAGCGGAATGGTCAGTTTAGCTAACTTCCTGTCACTGACTGCAGTTAGCAGTCCCTTCCCTCGTCCCCACGTCACCACATTAATGCACTGCGGTCTTCAAGCAGCGAGTTATCTAGTATCAGTTATCATCTCAGATAAGTCAGTGTGATAAAACATGATAAAAACCATCAAAACAGACATTGGGAAGGATTTTTACCTGCTCTGCCAGTGTTAATTTCGTAGACTAAGACTATGACGAAAAATATTCGTCAACAAACCTTTTTCACGCACAAAAACTAAATAAAAACTAAATAAAAAGGCAGATATGATGAAGAAGACTGAGACAAATATAACTGACACTATAGTCTACGAATAGGAACAAGACGAAACTGTTAGGGCGGGACGAATGGAGAAGAGATCCAATCAATGCAAAGCAGCGAATGCAACCATGTGTCGGTGAAAATTGATGGGAGACCTCAACAGTGTGAGCGGGTGGAGAGAGCCGACGTCCAGAAAAACTCTGCGGTTTGATGGACAAAATGATAGTCAGGGATATCCTGCCCGTTAACGTTGTCCAGGGGAACTCGACGTCATTGTAAAAGAGGGTCACCCCTCAATTGATCTTTCGAGGTTAAATAAAGGAAAATGAAATGAACGGCTAAGTTCCGCGATCTGTTTGTAGTAGGCTGTCTCGAGCTTGAATACACAGAGCCATGTCCCCAAACTGACTGCGCAACTATATAGGAAATTAACTGTGAAACTCCCGCCTTCCTCCGTTAGTTTCTGTTTTCACCCGAGTAAGTTACAATCAACTCCGACGGATATAGCGTTCAATTAAAACCTCTATTTTTTATTTTCAAAAAGGCTTTGATGCAAAAGAAGTCCGAACACACACACTCAATTTTTTATAAATAATGCTTGTGCATGCTCCCCGCAAAAAGAAAAAAGATTGTGGAATCCAGTTGGTTCATAGACGGATCATGAGATAATGGGCCCCTGGGCAAAGGCTCTTAAAGCCCCCCCTCCCACATATCCAGTCAGGTACACTGATTTTATGTGAGATTATTACGAATTAAATAGAATACATGTTTTGTATTACAACTATTAAATCTGTGTCTGTATTGCATATTGAAACCTTAATACCATGCAATGAAGAAAAACACTTAGTCGACGAAGTCCGCTGTAGATTTAGTCAACTAAAATCTGCTTATATTTAGTAGACTAAGAATAAAATATTGTAGATTACTAGAATAGGACTAAGACTAAATCAGGGGTGGCCAACCAGTCAGAGACAAAGAGCCACATTTTTTACTGTGTTACTGCAAAGAGCCACATCGTACACACGGGTACACACAGTGGCGATTCCAGGAAATTTTGACTGGGGGTGGCCAAGGTGGGCCACAGAGTTAGAGTGGAGTGGCCATCGCACCCCTGAATGAATAGCATGTGATATGCTGTACAACCAATTCAAAGATGATTTATAATCCCAAATGCCCAAATCATGTTAGTATCCATTGTAATGTTTGTCAGAAAACTAAACCCCTGGAGGGGGGTCTGGGGGCATCCCCCCCCAGAAGATTTTTTTGTGTTTTTAACATGTAATCTAAGCATTCTGGTGCATTCTGGCGAAGATAATAAAGGAAAAAGTCAATATTTATTTCAGCTCAGATGAATAGTAAAATTAGCAAAACAGCATAACTTGCTAGCAGCCAGATGCCTAACAACTGCACAGAGGGACGGATGACCACTAGCTTTTGACCAAATATCTTGCTAAAAAAATAAACCTTTATTTATGAAAGTCTGCCCTTGCTAAGAACATGTTACACTCGCTAACTACAAACTTTAATTTTTTATTCAGATTTCAAAAATCTGCTGGGACACGTGTCTATACACATGCATGGGTGGCACGCATGTCACAAGCACACTTATGCTGTTTTCAAGACCTTTGCTGACCAGAGACCAGTTCTAGTGGCCACAGCCCTACCATTAATTTAGTAATTGAAAATTGTTTGTGTGATGAACTTGGCAACTACCTATCAAAAAAAGTTAAGAAAGAAAAAAAAATACATATCATCTCTGAACTAGGATACATATAAGGAAAAAAATGTAATTAAAAAAATAAAATTAAAATAAAAAATAACATTTGAACTGGGGGGGGGGCACTGGGGTGGCCAGTAAGATTTCAGGGGGGGGGCGTTTTTATTTTCGCGGGGAGCTTGCACATGCATGCACAAGCATTATTTATTAAAAAAAAAAAAAAAAAAAAACAGGGGGCCCCACACTAGGACTTGAAACGGGCCCCCAGATCGTTAAGGCCGCCCCTGTGATAATGACAGGACTGGACTCCTACAGTACTAAATACGACAGGCCAGTCATTTTCAACAATGAACATTGTGTGCACTGCCTCACACACAAACTCTCAGTTCAACCAAGTCCACAAACAAAAATATAACAATTTAAAATAGTGTTTTTCTCTTACTATGCATGTTGCTTTGTGGGACTTACTTTTAGCATGGAGAGAGCTGAAGTGGCGCCGAAGATTTGAAGCCTTGAAATGCGCAAATGACACCTGGCATATAAGGCAGAATGGCCTGCCATAACGTTCAACAAAAAATATGAACTCTCCCACTCTGTTTCGGAGCGAACTTGACACAAATAGTTTACTCACGGAAAACCTCCCTCCAAGCTGAGCGGGCAGTTTTATGTTGCGTCCGCAGTCCGCACCAAACGTTTGCGAACGTTATGTTGCGTCCTCAATTAAACATTTGCGAACAGGCATACACATAGGGCCTACACATTAATAAAATAAAAAATTTAATAATAGACAACATGTAAAACGAACGTAAGAGCCGCATGAAACGTTTGCGAACATGCACACACATAGGCCCACACAAAAAAAAGTATAAAAAATAAATAAATAAATAAATTATAATCACATAATTTGATATGAACTGAAGAGCCGCACGAAGCTGGGCAAAGAGCCACATGCGGCTCGCGAGCCGCGGGTTGGCCACCCCTGGACTAAATGGTGTGATATTCAAAAGACTAAGACTAAATCAGAATTTGCTGCCAAAATTAACACTGCTCTGCCATTGTAGGCGCATAAACATTCACCCCTTTCTGTCGCTCTGCGCGTGCACCGGCAGTGAGACAGGTGCCGGTTTGTAGCGTTCTCTTTTCTGATTGGATATCAGTTTTGGGATCCCCGAAAAGTTTATATGCCGATTACATGCAGAGCGGGTGACTGAGAGATCAGCTTTATGAAATGTGCACACTATGTAAGTGAT
Organism: Ammodytes marinus; assembly: GCF_949987685.1. Classification (NCBI taxonomy): domain Eukaryota; kingdom Metazoa; phylum Chordata; class Actinopteri; order Uranoscopiformes; family Ammodytidae; genus Ammodytes; species Ammodytes marinus. The sequence continues at coordinate 23,532,800 of NC_137219.1, forward strand.
CACAGTATGAATAAAGAGTGATTTAACACTTATATTAAAGCGGCAACGAGTAACTTTTAAATATCTTTTAAACAGCCTCATGTTTCCTCTCATAATCATAAATTACCTTTAACAGCAAACGAGACCATCAGTGCAAAGAAAGACGTTGTTATATAGTTTTTATTACTGCATTTGATCTGGTCATACACCCAGTCTGATTTTCGGTTCACGCGTGCATGCTCTATGGTCACATATCCGTCCGTATTGGTCACAGATTTCAGTGAGGCGCAGGAACGCGATTTGAGAAGCCTATCCCTCCAGGTGAGCCTTGTTTGAGACAGTTGTTTGTCGTCATAATGACCGATAACGGGGCTGAACCATAAAAGAAAAAAAAAGAAAATGCAATGAAGAAAAGCTAAAAGGGAGAGTGATAGTCGGGCGGGAGGGCGTTGCCAAGCAACGTATACACAATTTCACGCAGCGAAACTAGACTGCAGTGTTTACTCCTAAATGAATGAGCGGTAGCCTACTAAAACAAAGTTTACTTTGCCTCACCAGCATCATCAGATGACCATTATTCATCGGAAATAGTCATTACTTACAACATAAACACATTATCTCATTGTGATCCATACTAACTAACTGCCATCTCTCGTTCATTCGCTTTGTGTGAGGACACGGGGACTCGTTCAGCTCCTTGAGAGGTGACAATGCATCAACTCATTGCAATCAGGTGTGTTTAGCACTTACTGGCATTAGTTGATGCTGTGTCACTGTCACCCATAGACTCACGGAGCCGAAAAGAGGCCGGTGCTCTCACACTTTCAACACACGGACACGCACCATATTGCTTCCTGATTATTTGAATCTTGCACGCCTGCACGAGCTACAAAACAGCTTCACGACAGCTGGCGTCGTAATAATACTACCGCTTTTGTTCAAAGGTGTCGCCAACGTGCCGACTTACTCGTAGTAGCTTTAAAGGTTCATTAAGCGGAATGGTCAGTTTAGCTAACTTCCTGCAGTTTGCATTCCTCTCCCTTGTCCCTACGTCACCACATTAATGCACTGCGGTCTTCAAGCAGCGACTTATCTAGCATCATCTCATATAAGTAAGTGTGATGAAACTGTCACAACTTCAGCCCGTATTTAGTTTGTTTTCATATGTCTGTTTTCCTGGTTTCCTTTCTACTCATGTAATTTCAGACCCGGCCACTCCCTCCTGCTCTGCACTCCCTGTTAATTGCATTCACCTGGTCTGCCCATACTCACCTGCTCCCCATCAGCTAATCAGCCCCTCAGTATATATTCCACTCCATTCCCCTCAGTCAGTGCCATATTGTTTAGTGTGCTCCACAAACGCGCCAGCTTCCGGACATTATTGCTCTATCTTGATCTTGCCTGCTATTTGTGTTTTGACCTACATTCTGGACTTTGGACCTTCCTTTTGCCTGCCCCAACTGGACTTGTTTTGCCACGCTGTCTGTCTACCTGGTTTGTCATCCGTTTCCCATTAAAACTGTTATTAGAATTATTAAAAACCAAGTGTTTGAATAAAAGAATTTGAGTCAGGCTTCTTCAAAAGCAGAATGAATATTTACTTGTCACAGCATACAAGGGTCAAACAATCAATGCATCACAAGTCTTACATTGTTAAGCATACATGGATTGAGACAAAGATTGAACAGAAATAGCAGAGGTTATATGGTCCAAAAAATTGTGTAGGCGTATACACTCGGTTTGTGTGTCCAGCCCTTGTTTTGCTGGCGAAAGCAGAAATGTTTTTAATTAGGTAGATATTCCCAGAAATTCATCTCAGCACAGGTGTTATCCTTCATACAATGTCTGATAACAGAATATGGGAGTAATTTCTCCTCAACCACTGTGCACATGAATGCGTCATACATCTGTATGTGCCAAATTTTAGTAGGCAGTCTCCTCAAGGCCAAACAACAAGCAATCAGCAGATGTCCCAAAATGCAAGTTTAGCAAAACTCCCTTGGGGCTGTTAGGTTTACTGAGACAAAGTTCAACAGGCAGAAAGCATGTATTGAGCATTAAAATATTATACAATCATAAGGCAAATTAAATTCTGTTAACAAAAACTGCTTCTAAACCTGAACTGCATCCGGTGTCTTGCTATTGGGTTCTTGTCTGTCATTATCCTGAAACCTGACAGAAACATGATAAAAACCATCAAAACAGACATTGGGAAGGATTTTTACCTGCTCTGCCATTGTAGGCACATAAACATTCACCCAGCTGTCGCTCTGCGCGTGCACCGGCAGTGAGACAGGTGCCGGTGTGTAGCGTTCTCTCTTGTGATTGGATATCAGTTTCGGGGTCCCCAAAAACTTTATTTGCCAATTACATGCAGAGCAGATGACTGAGAGATCAGCTTTATGAAACGTGCATACTATGTAAGTGATCACTGTATGAATAAAGAGAGATTTAACACTTATATTAACATAAATAAATCGCTTACTTCACCTATGTGGGTCCTATGTTTCCCGCTTTGTATTTGACCGGGGAACATAGGACCTTTTTTTTGAAAAATGGTCCTATGTTCCCTTATTTTCCAAAAAAGGGTCCTATGTTCCCCGTTCGCAATACATAGGCCTAGGCTACATGGTTTATGCGCCGTAGCTGGGGGCAGAGCCACTCCAGCCCTGCCCGACTCACTGGCTTTCCCCGCAGGGAGAAGCTCCAGTGATGCCCGGCGCAGTCGCCCTCTTGACCACTCTCGACCGAGCGAATCTACGAGCGGCCGCCCCCCCCCAGTGACAGTAGTTGGGTTCTTGTTCGGACAAGCGAGCGGAAAAGCCCCAGCCATGGCAAAACAAGGACATATATACAGTTTAATAATTAATTCTTAGCAGCAACAAGCAGCATACAGTCTAAAGTAGGCCTAATAAATACATATAAACAAACAATATAATAAATATGACTTTGACTCCGAAGAGACAGCTGTTGCAGTGCCGAAAGGTTAGGGCCGTTACTTTGTGTATTTTCAAAGAGTTTTTATTTTATCTGAGTAAAAGACCCAACCTATTAGTGTAGACGTGTCAGATGCATGAATCGACACATTTATTGTGATTTTTTTATTCTTCTTCTGCAGCTGTAGTTGGTGCTGAAAATAAATTGCAAATGTGCTTATGCCACACCAGGCTTAAAGCTCCCATATTATACACTTTTCGGTACTATTTTACACCATATTATATGATCTTAGTGGTCCCTAATACGTTTTTCTTTAATTGTTTGCTGAAAAAAACTTTCAGATAATGTATTGTACTATGCTGATGTTCAGCTAATCTCACAATGGCCTATTTTAAAAAAAAAGAGCTGCAGCTCCCCTAGTAAATACACAATCTTTGAGCTCCCCCCGCCCCCTGTCCGGAAGCGAAGCCAGATACGCCTCGCCCTCTGTCTGTCAGGGCCGTGGACCAATAAGAAATAGGGGTGTGGGCTGCACAGTGGAAGCTTCTGGCTTTCCAGTTTGAGGTCAGAAAAGGGGAGAATTCTGACTGGAGTATATTGGGGGGAGGGGTGGGGGTTTCAGAAAGGGGGAGAGTGAGCAAAGGAGAGATTGTTATTTTTTAAAATATTTTGGCAGTCTCTAGGCACACCGTGGACTAGGGTTGCTGAAATTTCCCGAAATGGCCCCTTTTCAAATCCCGGGATTTCAGAGCTCCTCACGGGATTTCCCGTTGAAACCATTATTGCCCTTTAATACTACTTTAATGGGACTAAATCAATGCCAATAGATAAATAAATGCAGCAGAACAACGCTATATTACATCACGTTTTATTTCTACTTAAATAACGTGAAGAAAAGCCATTCAAATTAGGCAAAATATTTTCCAGAAGTTAAATAGGCCTATTGAAAACGGTGTTTTTATGAAGAAAATACGAAAAATGTTTCACAGAGGTTCAATATCAAAACATGGCAAAAAAACGGTGTTTGGCGAACAAATGTATTTCAAACAATCTATTTTTATTTCTATGAACAAAATCAGTTTAAATTGAATATTTTCCAAAGGATAGGCAAATAACAAAAAATGCACTACCGATTGCTCTTAACGTGTGAAATAAGACATGACAGAACTAACAGCCTATTCAAACTGACACGCTAAGCAAGATTACTTTCCAGCTTTCCTTTCTTTTATTTTCATGAAGTGTGACTTCAAGAAACACTGTTTCTGAGCTTTGTCACGAACTGACCGCACACCGAGAACGCCCTTTCTTCCACGGACGTCGGCTGTATGGTGGAAAGTGCAGAGTAGAGCTGCTGCAGGTGTTTGGGTCGCTCTTTGGTTGCCTCGAAGAGCGCAAACTCGTTTGAAATTATTTTGTGGCGGTCATTCCCATACCTCTGGTCTGGCTCGGGACATTGCATGCAGTCATTAGCCTCGTTCGACTTGGAGCCGTCTTGCTCAGACCTGCGCAACTATGAAGCCCGTCTTGCTGAGCGCACAACAAAAATGCTGTGCGCTCAGCAAGCCGAGCGTCATAATTGCGCAGGTCTGAGCAAGACGGCGACATCTCTAACGAGGCTAATGACTGCCTGCTGCAGATGTGCAGTAAGGCTCTGGGTCATCGTCTGCTCGCTTGGCTCTGGCTGATACGCATATTCTTGGGTATCATCAGACTCTTCCTCGGACACAGCACTTTCAGTATTGTAGAGGCGCTGGTATTTCGTATGCCTGCCTGTCTAAATAATATTTAAAAATATATCCCCCCTCAAAAAACGAAAAAAAAAAAAAAAAAACGGGAGGATGGGTCCCGCGGCCAATTTCCGGTACTCCCGGACTGACTCATTTCACGGGAATCCCGAAATCCCGGGACCCGTCCAGCAACCCTTCAGTGGACCCATGGATATGTTAGAACACATTTAAAAAGTGCATTTAGCATAATATGTGACCTTTAATATTCACCATTTGCTTAGCCTATAGCTCTATTGATAATAATAAAGAGAAGCTTTATTTAAACACTGTCCATGTGACGGTGGTGATTGATTCATTGTAACTTTGTTTGCTAGACAGAATCTCACAGAGGGAAGCGGCTGTCTCCCCTCACATTATGGCTACATTTTCTCTATAGGCACACAGTCAGTCTGGCGACACAGCGCTGTGCTCTAATTAAAACTCGACAGGAATTAAGTTGGTTACAATTGCCCCGCACGGCCGCCGAATAGTAGAATCTTTGGACCGAAAAGGCAGATCTGGCGGGGGGCGGCCGCTCGTAGATTCACTCGGTCGAGAGGGCGACTGCGCCGGGCATCACTGGAGCTTCTCCCCGCGGGAAGAGCCAGCGAGTTGGGCAGGGCTGGAGCGGCTCTGCCCCCAGCAACGGCGCATGAACCATGTAGCCTAGGCCTATGTATTGCGACTGGGGAACATAGGACCCTTTTTTTTTGGAAAAACGGGGAACATAGGACCCTTTTTTTTACAATAAAAAGCGTGGAACTTTTTTTCACATACAAAGCAGGGAAAATAAGACCCGGTGAACATAGGACCCGGGGATCATGGGGATGTTTGCCGTTTGCTACTTGGTAAACGGTCTCAGGTGATAATTCTCTGTGGGCTTTTCGCACACGCACATTGTGTCATTTTATCTATTGATATCGATCAGCACAGAGCTAAGACAAATATTAGGAAGTTGCTAGCTTAGCATTATATAATGCCAAAGCTAGCATGACGAGTCTATTGCAGAGGGGCCGACCAGTAACAATGAGGTCGCTGGTTCGATCTCCGGCACTGGACAGTAGGGTGTTAGTGCTCCACGGATGCTCTCCTATGGCTGACTGTGAAATTGGTATGCCAAAAGACACATTTCAATGTAGCCTTGGGTTATTTGACCAATAGAGCAACTAAACTTAACTTATCTTAGATAGGCTACACCTTAGGCCAGGGGTCTCCAACCTTTTTTCAACTGAGAGCTACTTTGAAAAAATTAAAGTGGCCAAGAGCTACTTGTATCAAATCGCTTATATTTATTTACATAGCACACATTAAATGAATTAAGCTTCTGTTTGTACATGTGTGAAATTGCAATACCCAATGCTTATCATAAATAATTTCCCATCAAAGGTCCAAGAACACATTACTTTACACTTTTTGTGGGCCACATATCAGTGAAAATTGACATCAATGTCTGTATTACACTTCTTATTGTGACGCAACAGTGTTTCCCCAGGAAATGTCTTAGTCAAGGTGGTCACCACCCAGGTGTGGAGGAGGCGCGGCGCAACGCCAATACGCACTACAGAAATAAACAACTGCTTATTTGAATAAAACAGACAACTGACCTTACAGTTGTACATTTTTAAACTTCCTTTTTGGATAGGGGGCTGTTGTGAGATTATTGTGGACAATTAGGCCTACTGTGATGCGATAGCCTATAATTCATTAATGGTTATTATTAGCCTACTTGCTTGATTTCTTTTTAAATACAGAGGTTATTGGTCGTTTTGGAACATGTATTTCCCAATTTAAAACGTAAAAATAAAGCAGCATTGAAATTCAGAAAATACATCTTGTATGGCTACTATAGCAGGCTGTTTTACAAATAACTAAATACAATGTGTTTTCCCCTTAAAATGATTAAATACATTTATGCAAAGGTCAAAGACAGTGCATGCCGTAGTTATGCATGGCCGCATGCAGAGCCGCAGAGCAGCACACACACCAGCTGATAGAGAAACGCTTTGAGACACATGTGAACATTTATTTACCGCAAATCGCAAAGTTTTGACCATGGGAAGAGGTGCATTTACCTTCATCAGATTTTTAACTTGTAAAAAAAGTCGGTCAACCTATCAGGCGAGCTACTGAAAACCCGCCCGCGAGCTACCGGTCAACCTATCAGGCGAGCTACTGAAAACCCGCCCGCGAGCTACCGGTCGACATGTGGGAGACCCCTGCCTTAGGCTGATGCCAAATTGGTTAATAATACTTAAAGCTCGGATTTCACATCAGTGTAAAGTTATTAGAGAGACATTAGTCTACGTCCATCTACTACTGTGAGGCAAACTATATATACCAATCATGTTACAATATATTCTGACAGGCATGTGTATTCGTGAAGTTGTCATTCCTGTTTGGATTACAATCTTTTTTTTTATACAGGATCCTCACTGCAGTGACTGATTAAAGCAAAGCCAACTCTTACAGAGCTAACAAGCACAGTATGGAATGTCCCATAGTAGCTACTTGTTTGTTTTTCAGATTTAGCAAAGTTGTTTTCCACTTTTCAATAATGCAACTGTTTTCTTCAGAATTACCTGTACACGCTACAATGTATGTTTCATCTTGATTTTTGCAATGACATAGCATCCATGAAACCATGGCTGGTGGAAATAGGAACTATTTCAGTGGACAAGATGCATTACACTGTCCTATAACCTAAGTGGACTATTAATGTGACACACACAGGACTGAACAGTTCCCACAAGGCATGTAATCCATATCAACCCCAACCAGCATCAGCATCAGCAATTTTATTTTTATTTTTTTTTATTTTTTAAAGATATTTTTTGGCATTTTTATGCTTTATTGACAGTGCAGAGAGACAGAGGTGAAATGGGGCAGAGAGGGGAGTGACATGCAGAGAACGACCGCGGGTGGGAATCGAACCCGGGTCTGCTGCTGGGCCCGGCCCGGGAGGGGGACGCCTTACCAACTGAGCTAAAGGCGCCCCCAGCATCAGCAATTTTCAATAGCGGCTTCATCTTTTCCAGGTTTCCATTTCCCTATTATTCAGTCCAACATGGCAGCATTACATTTACACTCTCCCAACAAATCAGAGGGAAACATACGGTATAGCACTCTATATTTTCCCCAAAGCTGCCAAATATGTCCCCATGATGCACCGGGCAACAGACAGTTGCAAAGCGGTGTTACAAAACAGCAGTCATTACAGAGGGGTTGGTTGCCGAATGTGTGTAAACCACTTGAGAGTTATCACAAAGATCAATCCCAGTCATTTCAAGGATGTTTTCAAGACGTTTCAATCTGCTGCGCTGAGATTTGTTTGCCTTGACTGCAAATCTTTTGACGGTTGTGTTCAAAACTGCAAGGATCCTCTCTTGACAATGCTTCACCCTTTTTGGAATCATGGTCCCGAAATATATTATACGCCTAACAAGCACTTATTAACCCAAGATTTCTTTTTCATCACACACACAGTACAAACAGTTAGCAGATGGATGGATGGATGGATGGATACTTTAAATGTTGCAGAAGGTATATAGTATTGTTATGTGCCCATTGCAGATGTAATGGCCGAAATCTCACTGTGAACCATGCATTGATGTTGAATACATGAATATGACTATATAACTTTTTAATAATTGGGTTTTGCCGGGCAGTAAACAGTATAGCTGCCATCAACAAGACAAAGCCTTTTACCACTGCTCACAGCCAGCCAAAGTGTGGAACCATTAAGTGGCTTTATCATTCTTCATTTGTGATCCATTATGGGTTAATATGTTTTGCAGCCTCTGGGCATGTTATGCTAGCTGTATACGTGATGCATAGACTTCTTAACAGTTGTGATTCTCTTGTTGCTCTAACGCAATTTAAAGTGTCATGGATTTTCTATTGACCTTCCGTTATGTTGTTTGTTTGTTCCTCGGCTGCTTGGGGAAATAAGTGCAATGCATCCTTAACAAATTAATTTTTCCCTGCTGCAGGCGAAGAGTGTTTTCATCACCATAATCATATCGATTTGAGCGAAAACATCCCTGGCCTTGGCGCAGTGCTAAAAGAGTCATTTCACAAAAAGCCATCATCTGCATGTTATCCAAGTATGTGGCTTGTTGACACAATATTGTGATAAAGCAGACATCACTTGGGTTTGCGTATCCTTCCACTCAGACAGAGGCACTCTTACAGAAAAGTAGTTCTTTCTTTTAGTTAGGTATTATTGTGAGCTTGGTTGGTGGATGTTTTTCTGAATGACAATATGTTCATTTCAAGGTTCCAGGATCCTGGAGTGTGTGTAGGCGGGTAGGTAGGTTGGTTCAGAACAGAGAGAAGCATTTCAAGCAGGAAAAGGCCTTCACATTCACGTTTTTATTTGAAATTACTTTTATATCTTTAGTCTAGAAAAAATGTTTTACCATGTGGTAATGACAACACCCTGTGTTGAGGAACACTACTATGTCAAATATGACAGCAAACTTTGAAAAAAAACAGTGGCAGAAGCAGTACCACACATTAATCTACAACTTTGTAAAAAAAAGAAAAAAAATCACAATAACACTTTCAATGGATCAAACGAGATCAATTAACAAATGTCATTTAGTAAGCTTAGTGAGCTATTGAACTGACAAATATATGAGAGTGCTATCGACATTCTCATCTAACTTTCAGCAAGGAAGCCAATAAGCCCATTTCCCCAAACATTAATTGTAGTCGTTCTTTTGGAAACATTACGACCTCAGTGGTTGCACCTTTGAGAATAGTTGTTTTATTGTTTAATTAAATATAGTCTTTGTTCACAACTGCAGCACCCAAAGGCTGAACTAAACCAACCAGCCAAAGTGGTCCTGAAGGTGAAAATAACTAGACTGTTAGTCTAATTGGCCTTGACTAAATTATATATATATTTTTACAACTAAATGATTGTATCCTCTGTTATGTCCTTAATGATATCCTCATATTTGTGGCCTCTGGTGTTAGCAGTAAATCTTAGTTAATTTTGTATTGAAATGGTCCACTGATTTGAATAATAAAACAAAGCTGTAGCCTCTAACTGCCTGAAATGTTGTAAATCAAACTGAAAAAATAACCAGATGAGTTAGAGAGTACTGGATACTACGGTCCTTAATTGTATATTGACAAGCAAATCTACTTTAATGGTTGTAATGTGGCATTAGGCATAACTTTTATGAAGGCTTTTCACTTTGAATGCGAAAATGAGGCTGCAATAAAGAGGTATTTAGTGTGTGTGTGTGTGTGTGTGTGTGTGTGTGTGTGTGTGTGTGTGTGTCTGTGTGTGTGTGGTTGATGACACACACACACACACACAAGCCATACAGACATGCACATAAATGTAGATGTATATTATCACACAGCCTGAGCTGGATATACCTGTGGGACCATTCAAAAACAATATTAAAAAGAAAACACACTCAACTCATTTCAAAGTGTTTCTGCCATTAGTACATGGAGCTGACACTGGCACTGTGCCACCTGACCTGGTGTTAAGTGCCTGTCTGTCTTGTTCTAAAGCGTTGAATTCCTCGGTGCGGTGCAGTCATGGCTCACCTCCTCTCCTTGGCAGTATACAGTAACGGCTTTAGGGAAGCTCTGTAAATCTCTCCCCTGAGGGTTGAACCCCATTAGGAAGAATATGTACAGTGAAACACAATCTCCTCTAAAGGCTTATCCCTTGTAGCCACAACCTGCTTCGCACGCAGCACCCGTATTAACTCTGACACCCAATTTATGTTGCATGGCATAATTTTTTCAGCAGTTGCAGTCATTACCCATCAACAACCAATGACGGACAAATAGGCGCGTGATTTCCCTAAAGGAAATCTTGCATTAGAGATTGTGAGTTAAAGGTGGAATCAGCGATTCTGGCCCATTCGTGTTGTATCAAATATCAAAATATGTGAATGTCAAAATCAGTGAATATATCCTTACTATAGGCTACCTGTCTGTACTGTGTTTGCATTGGAAGACAATGAATCTGGTGTTAATGCACAGACACGGGTATGTAAACAAACCGGGGCCCATCGAAGCAAGCAACAGTTTAATGAGCCTTGGCTGTGTATTGACACTGGATCTGTTTCAGACCGCATGCATACAGTACACAAAGGTAGTGGATTGTGAGGAGATATTCACTGATATTGACAAATGTATTTTGACAACAAACATTCTCCAGAATCCCCTGACTCCCCTAAATACTCTAGACTATATATATATATATATATATATATATATATATATATATATATAGTATATATATAGTATATATATATATATATAGTATATATATAGTATATATATAGTATATATATATATATATAGTATATATTAGAGGTGGGCATAGATTAATTTTTTTAATCTAGATTAATCTAGATTAATTTTGGAATTAATCTAGATTAATCTAGATTAAAATGGCTCATTTGAATTCATTCATAATATGTGTGTGCTCCTAAATAATGACTCAAAGTAAGTCTTTAAGAACGTGTTTCTCAAGCCAGGTGGCTTTCATTTCGTCATCAGAACGAGTGTCTAATTATTGCGAACAAATAATATTCTAACAATTTAATCAGATATAAGGCTAAAAATCACAACATTGCACTGTTTTTTGTGCTTAAAAAAAACGAAAAAACTAATTTGTTGGGTAGGCTATAACAGAAAATAAAGCCATTACTTTTGTGCTTCAAGTGAAACATTAAATATAATTTTTACATAAATAATAAAGTCCTTATAAACTTTTCAAGAAGCTGGACTAGAGTGAATATTGGACAGGCTTTATAGGTCCATGGCTTTTACCTGTGGGACAGCGCTTCACTTAACAGCTGGCTGCAACACCAACCTACAGTCTATTGTGCGACGGAGAGCTAGTTATCATTAGCATCAGCGTTAGCCGACATCACGGCAACAGCTGAATAATGTAACACATTACACAAGTTACACTACATGAAAACAACGGGCTGTAGACGCTAGAGTTATAATTTCGTGTAGGAAACATTGTTGAGACTGGAATTTCGTACCACAGCGGCCGTTCCATAATACAGCACTCCCTTTAGCAATGGCTGAATATAAGACCTCCCTCTGCTGTGTATCTGCGGGAGCGAGTGGCATTAATAACTTAAAAACAGTAAACGTTTAACATGATTACGGGCGTTTAGATGCTTTAATCATATGCCGAATTTATAAACAGACCATATTATTAACAATAAATTAAGTTATGTACATGTCAGAGTTACGTACATGGATACATTCATAAGTAAACATTGAATAGACAGATTTGTGAAGGGGGTTTGGCGCTGAGTGTTACATTAGCGATCCTGCAGCCAGGTGGTGTGTGTCGTGGGCAAGTGATGGAGAGAGAGAGCGGCGGGTGTGTGAGAGAAGCTTCGCTCCTGCAATAAAGGCTCCTCAAGTGTCAACAACGGCCCCCGGCTATTATTACCCGACCAGAGAACACACGGAAGGGGGTTCACCCTGACGGCGAACAGCCATCGGCCCTGGAGGGAACCATCTCCCCTGAGCCGAACAGGAGGTGGAATAAGAGATTAACGGCGATATTTTTTTCATCGCCGATAAGAGTTTTGCGTTAACGCAGCACGTTAACGCCGATAACGGCCCACCACTAGTATATATATATATATAGTATATATATATATATATATATAGTATATATATATATATATAGTATATATATATATATATAGTATATATATATATATATATATATATATATATATATAGTATATATATATATATATAGTATATATATATATATATAGTATATATATATATATATATATATATATATATATATATATAGTATATATATATATATATATATATATATATATATATATATATATATATATATAGTGTATATATATATATATATATATATATATATATATATAGTATATATATATATATATATATATATATATATATAGTATATATATATATATAGTATATATATATATATAGTATATATATATATATAGTATATAGTATATATATAGTATATATATAGTATATATATATATATATATATTATATATATATATATATATTATATATAGTATATATAGTATATATATATATATATATATATATATATATATATATATATATATATATATATATATATATATAATCCTGACTGTGGTTTAGTGTCAGTGAGATATTTCTCCCCTCAGAGAGGAGTGATATGTGTTGCATTGAGCCTTGCACATGGGCCGTGTAGGGCATTGTGCTACAATTTGGTGCCTTTGCTAGTGATACCTCATTAGCCTTTCATGTGAGTCAACTGAGGAGCCTAGCTGTGGGATTAGCCTGACGAGAGCTGTGCCTGCAGCTGTGGTTTATGATTAAGGATATTCTGCAATTTCATTGATGGGATTTAGTTTTATAGTTCAGGAAAAACCAGGTGTAACTGTTGCTCGGGAATTAATCTCAATGAAAAAGGGATTAGTCTTATTTTGAAAGTATTATACAGGCCTTCAGGGCTGAAATGTAATTCAAAAGGTGGAGTAAGCGTTTCTGGAGAATGCTTGTTGTCAAAATCATATTTTCTCAGGGTGTATTCACACATGCCATGTTTAGTTCGGTTGAAACAAACTCAGGTGCACTTCCGCCTTCGGTGCGCATCTTTCAGACATTTGTGAATACAGTAATCGCACTCGGGTGCGGACCAAACAAACGCTCCGAGACCCAGCTGAAGAGGTGGTCTCGATGCGCTTCGAAACGCACTCTGCTGCAGTTCGTTTGTGGTGTGAATTTGGCCGATCTCGATCCGACCCAATTGCAGGAAGCATTGTGCCTTTTCTTTTTTAATAAATCGCCGTCAGCATCACATTATGGGAAAGTGTTGTTGTCGCCGTTGTTGGGAAGATTAGTTGTGGTTTGACCAGGAGCCCCGAGCGAATATATTACATGTGATAGACAGGATGCGTAAACATGCTGATGTGTTCAGCAATCAGATGAAGGAGAGGGGAGCGTCTCCATGACACAGTGACAACAGGTTCACGCTGAGCTTTGTATGAAGTGCGTGTTTTTATTTTGCATCCCATGTTACGGGACCGTCAATACTATCCCTGTGTCAGTTTGGAGCTGAGCTGCGCCGAACTCACACCCAGCTGACACACGGCTAAATCAGCTGTGTGTCAGCTTGAGCCTATTCCTCGCGAGCCGCACGTCCAGCAGCAAAAATACAGTAAATATTATGTTTCACATCATAGGCTACAAGCCACACATTGACACAGGCCTACATATTATAACCATATGAAACAACAATAATTTTATGTTTTTTTATTTTATTTATAGGCTAGATGTAGGCCTATTTATTTATTTATTATTTTTAACCCCATATCGTATCAGTTATATATTTTGGAGTTTTCACTTCGTGCTTCCTGCTTCTCTCCACCCCAGAATGTCTGTCCAATGAATGAATGACCTCAGATCACATGTGGTTTTGCTTCGTAATGCTGGTTCACTTGCAAAAGGGGCAATATGAAAGTGGACTGCACCAAAAAAAAAAAATCTAAACTCTATTTGGTCTGGACCAAAGCAAGTGAACTAGCGGACTTTCCCAGTGTGAATACACCCTCAAACTCTGTGGATATCTCTTCACAATCCGATACCTGTCCATATTGTGTGTGCACTGAAATATATACACAGCCTAGGCTTTATAAATTAATATGTAAACTAGGTTTATGTAAATAAAGGGGATCGGACAGCCCCACCGTAGCTAGCAATATGCCCGTTTACAGAGCCTAGGGTGTTTATAACTTGATTTTTTTTCCAGAGCACACACAGTATGGAAAGGTAGCAGCTCGTGAGGCGATATCTACTGATTTTGACAACAACAAAAATTGACATTGTAATGGCAATATTACCATTCAGTTTTTTAGAGATCCATTCTTATGCATACTGAGTTAAAATGTAATTGGAATACTTATTAGCTGCTTTTTAATCCCTTTAGAGCTTTAGTAAGCCAAGCACAGATTGCACGTTTTCTTTTCATCTCTGAAGAGGGAATGGCACGGACATGAATATAAAGTTGAGATGCTCATAATGTTATTGATACGTTCTGAATTTAAATTCTACATTGGTATTCTCCCTTCATTGACTTTTAAATTTCTTCTCGCAGTGAAATGGTTAAAGCAACATAAATGCATTAATACCATCTTCCAAATGGACTCTTCCCCTGTAATGATATTAATATGCAATCCATAAGTATAAACTGACATGCAATACCAAATGATACAAATTTGAAGAGTTACAGAGCCCTACTAACGTAGCTCATTTGTTTAGTTTCCAATTGCTTCTCCGTCCATTGTGTGAGATAAGAAAGCACTCCATTGGCGCTGCCATTTGTGGAATGTAGCTCGCGATTTAATACAGGGGATATTCTGTAATAGCTTTCACATAATGGGACTGCAGAGGGATGAATGTCTCTCTGATCGTGGTAGTAATAAGCCTCTTCTTAGCTTACAGCGTCCATAAATTGTTAAACTTTCTCCCGGTGGTTCCCCTCCTTTCGTTTTATTTATATGACGTTTAGGACTGGTGCTTAAACGCAGGCGTTTGTCATCTCGCCGGCTGGACAACTGCAAGTCCACACCATGACGGGGAAATGATACACATTTTCTTTGCCCATTTGGTAATGTAGCCCTGATGATGTTTAGAAACTACTAATTTCTTAGCCAGTAGCCCTGGAGAACAAATGCATGCAGACACAATTTCCATTCATATTTTGGGAGAATTTGTGTCTTAAAGGAATAGTTAAACTTTTTGTTTAGATTGTTGCCTCACTATCAGGTTCAAGACAAGACAGAACCCAGGTCTGCTGCGAGGCCTGAGCCTCTAGGGGGGACTCTCTCGAACATTTTCACTTGAATTTGTTGACAAGCAAGTTTCTTTTTTTCTCTTCTACTTCTATAAATGAAACAACACACTTGGCTGTGATAATTATCCCCTAGTCGCTAACAGAAATGCCTCTGTCAAGCATTGTTCATGCTTGTTAACGGGGATTAGTCACAGCCACCGCCATGCTCGTACAGTCAGGAAACACACAATCTGCATTCTGTTCTTCCCAGAGCTTGGACAAATGTAGGGTTAAATCCTGACAAAAACTATTTTGTCTTATGAAAATGGGATATGTGTATTCATAATTGCTACTTTATTTTTATTTTTCTCACTTTTATTTCAGACTTGCTGATTCCTCTCAGCCAGGTATTTTTCTTTATCTGACACGCACACAAATAATAAATAATATATGTAACAATGAGGCGGCCTGTTATTATTATATACATGCCAGACTGTGTTAGCCTGGTCCAACCAGACCATCGTACTTCATTTCATTTGTACAGAAGGTCTGGAAGTGCTGTAATTGGCAAACGTTCACTCACTTGGAGGCAGGCGTCTGTTGAAGTTTAAAACTATTGGATCTGCCCAGTGCCACTCTGGATTAGCCAACCAATCGCATCACGTTTGGTCGTCACATGTGTCATGAGCCGGCTTTTGACGGTGCGTTCCAGTTGGACAGGGAACTCGGAAATTTCCGACTTCACTACATATTGTAGTCTATGAATCTACCGGTACCTGGCAACAGTAACTTGTTAGAGCCTAACGTTTAGTTATTTGCACAAGAAAGGTTTTAGGCATCCATACTTTCGCGAGCAGATGCACTGGAACACAGACAGGTCGGAACTCGGAACTAACAAATCGGAAATCTCCTTCTTCAGAGTATAAAGGAACGCAGCATTCAACTGAAACTGGAGCGCGACTTCGACGTCATCGTTCTCAGCCACTCGCTCTGTTCGCTGATTGGACGGCTGTAGATTCTCCGGAGAATCTGGGAAATGCGCTGTACACCCAGACTGACTACTGAAGGGAAAATGAAATTTGGCTGGAAGTAGGCAGGCGGGCGGAGCCAGGCTAAGACTGTGTGTGTGTTAACTTGGCATCCACGTTTCAAATTGATTTTCCTGCCAGCGAGCAACTGCGACGGACAATTACAGGATTCTAACATGACATCAGCTGCAGAACTGCCATGAAAACAAAGGATTTCAGCTGTACTGCACACGGGCACTAGTTACAGTTACAAGTAATAGAGTGAACCTTTAATCTGAGTAACTGATGGGTATGGGAGCGTTTTTTTGTAGTGGAGTGGTTTCCACCCTCGGTTCGATTCAAGATTTTGAGCTACATATAATGAATTGCATCTTTCAGTTGTCTGTGGATACAATGGATTTTCATATGCTCTGTTTCTGTGATCGGTGCTGACAGTGCTGCCCCTGGAATATTTGAATGAAGCTCTAATGCAAGATTTCCTCTTGGGAAATCACGCGCCTATTTGTCCGTTATTGATTGTTGATGGGTAATGACTGCAACTGCTGAAAAAATGATGCCATGCAACATAAATTGGGTGTCAGAGTTAATACGGGTGCTGCGTGCGAAGCAGGTTGTGGCTTCAATGGATACGCCTTTAGACATCTCAGGACACATGTTAACTCCCGAGAGTTTGCTTGTGTAAATCCCCCCTATCTTTTGTTGTCATTTGACCTCTTTCTAATAACATGGACATTAGGGCTTCCACTCCTAAATGAACCAATATAATGTCGAAACAATAAGCCTACAGCAGTGAGTAGAAAGATCAACTGTCAACCATCAACACTGGCCTTTCAGGTAGCTTTATCTCCCACTGAAGGCATCCAATTAGACCAGTAATTAAATCAATTTAGCGATGAAGATAAAGGAGCAGGTGGCCACCAACACACCCAGCTGAAAACCTGTAAATACCTTACTCTAAGATAGTAATGATAACTTAATATCATGTAGTCCAGGAATGTTGGATCTGAAAGCCAGACATTTCAACACAATAATCACTGGGTCACTGGTACGGGTCAACAGCTTTTAGACAACCACCACATCTATTCATTAAAGGAATCAAATGGTGGAACGGCAACATATTCAACCCTTAATGTTCCATAACACGTCAAAACATACCCATGTCGCACCTTGCCGCTCGCATGACACTGACACACGTGTATACACCTTCTCTATTTTAAGCCCTAGATAGTGTGAAGTGTCCTTCACCTATACTGCAGCATTGCTTATCAGCTGGGCAGAGCACTGAGAGATGTAGAGCACAATGACCACGAGTGGATGATCATCGGTGTGTGAACGTCGAGCGAGCCCCACCAGCTGTGTCTGTGCTTCCCTAGAGAGAGAGAGAGAAAGGCCCATCTCTTTAAGGGCCTGTGTCCACAGCACGGGTCAATGCCAGCGCCCAGGTTATCAGGCTTGGTTGGAACGCAGGGCAGCGAATAAAGTATGTGTCCGTACTTAGATAAATAATAATAATAATAATAATAATAATAATAATTTTTATTTGCAATGCACTTTATGCGTTTTTTCACTTACGGAACATATCAAAAATACGATCCAGTCTGTCCATGGCTGATGCGGAAATATTAATACACGCCTTTGTATCTTCTCGGCTTGACTTCTGTAACGTACTACTGTCTGGGTTGCCCAGGGCAAGTACTCGAAGCTTACAAAAGGTACAAAATGCTGCGGTGAGGCTTTTGACCAGAACTAGAAAATACGACCACATCACCCCCGTTCTTGCGTCGCTCCACTGGCTTCCGGTTCATGTCAGATCCGACTTAAAGGTGCTGCTATTGACCTATAAGGCATTAAATGGGCTTGCACCTTCATATCTGTCTGACGTAATTGTGCGGTATGCCCCATAACGGGCACTACGGTCTACGACTGCAGAGCTCCTGTCTGTCCCCAGAGATAAGAAAACTGCCGGCAGCAGGGCTTTCTCGTATCGAGCTCCTTCGTTATGGAACACATTCCCGATAAAGATCAGACAATCTGAGTCTATGGAGGTGTTCAAGTCTAAACTTAAGACTCATCTCTTTGAATTAACCTTTGGTTAGCGCTCGTCCAACTCTCTACTGGCGCGGGGTCGGTGGCGGGTCACCCTGTCTGGGGTCGGTTCTCTGGTCTCTGCTGGGGGGGAGTTTTCTCTGAGGTAGGTGCCAGTCTGGCTGTTCTGGTGGGCTGCCTTGGCCGCTCGGGCTGGGGCAAATTGGCGTCTGAACGTGGGCGCCGCTGCTGCGGTGTGTGATCATGCCTTGCCTCCGGACGTGCGGTCGCGGCGGCCTGCGGGGCTTGGCTGGGTGGGTCATGTCGGCTGATGGGGTGGGGACGGGGCATTGGGGCGGTGGAGCTGCCTGCCGCTGTCGTTGGTGTGCTCTGTGCTGGGGGTGGCCGGGGGGGCGGTGGTGTCGGGGTGCGTGCTCAGGCGTCTGCAGAGGCTCCGTGCTATTGCCTCACTGGACCGTTGGGTGGTGTGGTAATGGGGCATCGGGTGCAGATTGTGTAATTGTTGCACTGGTAGGTGAGCACTGCGATGTTTTTAATCGTTTAGACGCGGGTTCCTTTTGACCGCCTCGGGAGAACTGTGGATAGATTGTCTTGGGGCGGTTAGAAGCAATCTATGCAATTTGCTTTTTAATTGTTTTTAAACTGTTTTAATCATTTATCCCTGCCTGGCGGTCTGCTCTGTGGCGTCGCTGTTGCCGTCTGTGTTTCGCTGCCCGGCGTTGGTGCTCCTCCGGCTGGTCCTGGCTCAGGGTGTGCCAGTGGCGGCGGCGGATGCGTCGCGCCCTTTGTGCTCGGTGCTTCTGGCCTTGCCTCATTGGCTGGGCATGGCCGGTCCGGCGGGCCTGGGTGGGTCGTGCGGGCCGCCCCTCCGGGGGTTTCGGCTGAGGTTGAAGTTACTCCTCCGAAGTCCTCCTGCACCCACACTATTCGCGCTTTACTTTAGTATTATGTAAACATCTGGTCAATGATCAAAATCCTTCGTGATGTTCTCTACTTATGATCTAGTGCAGCATGTCCGTCCTGGGAGAGGGATCCCTTACTTTGTCAACTCTCCCTGAGATTTCTTCAAAAAAAAATGTAATCCCGGTAAAGGTTTTTTTTTACTGGGAGTTTTTTCTCAACCGAGCTAAGGGTGCAAGGGCAGTGTGTCATATTGTATCATATTGTATGGAATGTAAAGACCACTGAGGCAAATGTCAATTTGTGATATTGGGCTATACAAATAAAACTGATTTGATTTGATTTATATTATAAGAATGTCAATTCTGAGTGAGACAGGGATCCAGTGATTTCAGGATGGGGGTGATGTGGTTGTGCGCACCCTCATCAGGATCTTATTAAAGACATAGGCATTCTCAAGTACACACACAGGCTTGCGTGGATGGGTTTGAGAGGGCACTCAATGACTGCATGACCTTTTACAATACACCATGATAGACTAAAACCATCTGGAGACAGCTCTGTTAGCTGTATGTGACAACTGTAAAGGTGCACTTTGTAACATTTGGTGTGTCAGAGAAATAAACATTTTAGGTATATTCTCATAACTGATCAACAAACTTTCCTCACAGGAAAATCGGATCCCTAGAACACTGTTTGAAGTGAAACAAGTTTGTGACTGATATCAGACCCATGGTGTCGCTTGAGGGAGACCTAACCAACTTTACCTGCTGTCAACTCTGTTTTATAAAGTTCTCACTCATCTCCAGTTCCCTTGGTAGACTATACAACCCGCCCTGCCCACGCTTCTCCATCTGGGATTTCACTCAGACTCTGAGCCTTTTTTACTCTCAGCCCATATTATGTTGTGCAAGCTGCCGTTTGCCATCCATTTTTGTTTTGGTGCAATAACATGAGACAATTAGCATTCTAATTAGGGAATTGCAGGATCATCTAACGTGGGCTTACTGACTTAAGCTATAAGGTGCAGGTTGGTAGAAACAAGCTTGATGCGTGGTTTGCCTAGTCTTTAAAGATATCAGTTAGTCCTCAGGTTTGTCCCATTTTGTAATAAAATTTACCATTTTAATATGATAATGTTGCAGCTTTAGAGGAACAAATGAGTCGAGAAACATGATAAACGCGGCATATTACAGAGTGAACACCATTAATATTTTTCAAAGATGAATGCACATTTGACAGGATGAGTCATCTACACCATATTTTCGACTATGTGGAGTGCATATGTGGTGAGCCCAACGGGTCAGGCCTTCAGTCTGATGGCTGTGTTCAGCCGTGGGGGCTTTTTAATGGCATAGTCTGGTCTACTTCTCACAGAGGGAAAGGTCACTGCAAGGAAAAACAAAGTTATTCCCAGTGAACACCTTTTTTTATTATTTATCTTTATTGATTTAAGTGGCCGCTTCTAGGAGGACAGTGCTCCAATCCACAGAGCATGAGAGCTGTGCAGCAGAGTATTAGGGCGACATGAGAGAAGAACAAATTAGAGGGGGAATTTATTTTCTTTCCATAATGCACATATGAACAAAGTACATATGTCGAGAATGTTTTTAAAAAGTTGAAATGTTGAAAAATAAACTTGACTTTCAAGGCTGGAAATATATTGACAGATTCAATAACTTAAGTACAACTTTATTAGACGTCATTAACCGAAAGTCGATGTCCTCTAAACTGGACAAATAATATACAGTATTGCTCGCTATGTGCAGCGGGCTGTGAAAAAACAGTGCAGGGGCCGTCTACAAATGACAACAAAGAAAAATAAAATAATTAAATACATTCAATCTTATACTTTGCAGTTCAGTTTTAGTCAAGCTTACAAGACGTTGCATTTTGGTATACATTTTTTTTGAAAATATGCATTGTTTATGTTTTAATAACATTGTGCTTATGAGTTATTGATCCCGAAAGTTCAAATCTGTCAACATCTTTTCAACTTTACCGCATTCTTTACCTGTTGAGTTTGTTCTCAACATTTCGACTTAAAGGTGAAGTAAGCGATTTATTTATGTTAATATAAGTGTTAAATTGCTCTTTATTCATACAGTGATCACTTACATAATGTGCGCGTTTCATAAACCCGATCTCTCATTCAGCTGCTCTGCATGTAATCGGCAAATAAACTTTTCAGGGATCCCGAAATGAATATCCAATCACAAGAGAGAAAGCTACAAACCGACACCCGTCTCACTCATGGTCTCACTGCCGGTGCACGCCAAAGCGACAGACGGGTGAATGTTTATGCGCCTACAATTGCGGAGTAGGTAAAAATCCTTCCCAATGTATGTTTTGATGGTGCTAGATAACTCGCTGTTTGAAGACCGCAGTGCATTTATGTGGTGACGAGGGAGGGGACTGCTAACTGCAGTCACTGACAGGAAGTTAGCTAAACTGACCATTCCGCTTACTGAACCTTTAATTATTGAAAAACATAATGAAAAAATATTACTTTGTACTCTTTTTTTTGTCTCTCTCCCCTGCCCCTAATAATCTCCTTAGCGCTTACTGGTTTGTAGAGCGGGACAATTGTCAACGATTTGCACTGGTTTTCAGTCAACCAAATCTAAAACCAGGACCCTCCACCAAAATGAGTATATTGTTGTTATAAAACCTGTCAGCAGCTTTAAATCTGAATAATTTCTACAGGCTACTGAAAGCCCACCTCACCTCTGGATTTGTGAAAGGTTTATTTGCATGCTGAAGTGCTAATCCCCAACAGTTACTTACTGTGTGCATCAGTGCATGCCCATGAACTGAGCTAGCAAGGAGCCAAAGATGGTTTTAACACCAATCCTCTTGCCATTTATTTTAAATTATAAAACTGCAGATTACACATAGATTTGCTATAAGTGAGCGATTTGTTTGCATACTTCAATAAATGCTGATCTCATAATTGTTTTTAAATGCTGTACATGTGCTCCAACAGAACTAGTGGAGAGACACAGGGTTGAGCTTCACCACACATGATGCGGGTAAAAAAATTGTTATAATGCAGGAATATACAGAACATTAATACACCTGTCTGTTAACATCCTGTGGGGTTTGAACGGTATGACAGAAAATGCTGGCTTTTTTGAAACCTTAATTGGTTATCGGCCCATGCCTAGTGGAAACTCAATGTTGCATTCGTAACTCAGCCCTTTCAAAATTTTTAGACACTAACCCCATATATAGTCCTTGCCTTTCCGTGAAGCCAACAATGTGTGCGACTTTTAAGGATTTTTGTCAGTTTTCGGTATTGAGAGATTATGTGTTATTTTGTATTCAGAAAGAAAAGCACAAATATACATGTAAACCTTGGAATATGTTTACTCCTACACCCTTTGCGATTTCACCTGCTCCTAACAACTCTGTATTGACAACGTAAAAGTAAAGTCACCAAAAGTTAACTTCAAGATAGAGAAAAAACTGCAAGAACTTTAGCGTTGCACAAACTTTTTCGCTGTCTGTGTGACGCTAAATTGGGATTTATAAGGGGTGTGGGTTGTTGTCTCTCGCGTTCAAATTATTGCTTGAAACAAATCAGGCAGGTAGGGAGCGTCTGTTGTGCCTTCATTACTGATGTCAGTGAAGAAAGCCGAAACCTAGAGCTCTTCTTCATGTAAGACACATCTCAGGCCCAAAACATGTTTTATAATGTATCTCTGCTCTCACTCACGTATGGTTTTCAGCTAATCTTTACACACATGGACTGATGGTTAAAATGCATGTCATCCTCTTCAGAATGTTTTTTTAAAGAGTGGGTTGAGGCCAGATGAGCTGCCTTTAGATGCAGAGCACACACCCTTCTTGGCAGTTCAGACGAGCAAACCTCAGCGTGGCTTGCTAGCTGCTAAATGATGCAGTGAAAATGCTTTAGGGAGGAGAAACAATCCTACTGAACACATTTTAATCCTGTAGCCCCTTCATTCAGCATCTTTTATACATTTGGTATAACAGCACGTCGACTGTAATGATGGCTCTAGGACTTACCTATCGCTCTCCGAGAGCGTTCCTGCGTAGAAGTTTGAGGGTGTCTGGAATCCATTTTCGAAGCTAATGACACTGTTTAACTCAGAGCTACGCTAAAGGGAAAGCTAAAGACGTAACCTGAGCTGCTTGGCCCAGTCTTCGGGATGGGTGCTTTTAAAGCAAAGTGACAAAATGTAAACTGTACTCGACTGTGACACAGAATGAAAGTGAAAGCTGGTGTTTCCTGGGAGGTATACATATGGAGATGAGTGCCCCTGGAGATTGTGTTTCGAATGCACACACTCTTCAACATTCAACTCCTGCATACTTGAGTGTGTATACTTGCACTCTAACTAGTTTTCCCTTTCTTAGGTTTGGGTACATTCTCATCATTTGCCAGGTGAATATGCCTTGGCGCTGCAAAAGCTACAGCAATTATACAAGTTTATATTAGCATGGAGAACGGGAGCATATCAATGTTCCCAGGGCTCAATAGTCCCAGGGCTCAATATGTCAGTTTCACTCCTACTCTAACATATCCGTCCCCTTAGCCTAACCACCCAGCTGAGATGCCTGAACCTCATCGCCAATCTCAGGAACATAGGGCTGTGGGTTTAAGTATGTCCTATTTGGTGCAATATAAACCTGGGAACATTGGGATGACCCCTTGAGAACTACCTCCTCCAAGTCCATTGTTTGCCTGCCAATTACTCTCTTATCAATTTCAAGTTAGCGATGCAGAATTTTTTTTTCAGAGGATAAGCTCTGATAAACCCACTGTACGTAGCCTGTCCGCCACCAAAACAGTTGAATAGACCAAGTTAATACATAGCTGGTGAATATAGAGGGGCGTATTTGGCAGATAAACAGCCGGATATTCCCTCAGGAGTTTGTCGGCCAGTGAGACTGGGCTAACATGCAGGGATGGGCTTACCATTAGGTAGGCGATTGCCTGCATTCCCGAGCTACCAAGGGCCCTACAAAATCATAAACGTACAGATAGGTAGGTAGAGATCTTCATCTTTTCTTTTTTTTACTCTCGATCTGTGGGTGTGGGTGTGTGATCTTTATTGTGGGTGTATGAATATATATATATATATATATATTAGAGGTGGGCATAGATTAATTTTTTTAATCTAGATTAATCTAGATTAATTTTGGAATTAATCTAGATTAATCTAGATTAAAATGGCTCATTTGAATTCATTCATAATATGTGTGTGCTCCCTAAATAATGACTCAAAGTAAGTCTTTGAGAACGTGTTTCTCAAGCCAGGTGGCGCATCAGACCAGGGGCTCATCTCCTGTTTCCAACATGCATCACAAACTGCTTGAGGAAGCTGTTCTACTATGATAATTGGTGATGAAAATAAATAATGTTCAACAAGATGTTACTTAGTAACGAGTAACCGGCATCGGACCTCTTTTTTCAGTAACAAGTAATCTAACGCGTTACTATCTCCAAACCAGTAATCAGATTGAAGTTACTCATCAAAGTCACTGTGCGTTACTTTTTCTGTAATTTTCCTTAGTGAAACATTTTACATAACTGCACAAATGACTGCGATTGCGATTTTATGTAAATAAATGTGCACGCATGTGTCTCTAAACGCTCCAACTGCTCCAACCGCTCCTCTCGTCTTTTTGGTAGCGCCCCTCGTCTCTGTCATGCAGCGTGTGTGTGTGCGCCTGTGTCTGTGTGTGTGTGTATGTGTGCAGCAGCATTACGGCCGAACTGTGGCGCAAAACAAAGTTTCCCCCCCGATGAAATATAGCGTCTGCTATGGGGATATTTAGGATTCGGGTACGGTGACGTTGACGTTGAAGAGATAGAAGTGTTTAAAACTTGGAAACTTATAGTCACGTGGCGACCGGTGGCCACACACACCCACCCTGCGTTCCAATACCCGATTGTGTCGTGGGCAAGTGATGGAGAGAGAGAGCGGCGGGTGTGTGAGAGAATAAAGGCTCCTCAAGTGTCAACAACGGCCCCCGGCTATTATTATCTCCCCTGAGCCGAACAGGAGGTGGAATAAGAGATTAACGGCGATATTTTTTTTATCGCCGATAAGAGTCTTGCATTAACGCAGCACGTTAACGCCGATAACGGCCCACCACTAATATATATATATATATATATATATATATATATATATATATATATATATATACAAACACACACACACACACACACACACACACACACACACACACACACATAAACGATACACATAGTAGTTGAATGTGTAGGAATTTGAATAAATCTTACTGTGTTTCCTCTTTATATTAGACACATTATTATTTTGTACTGTCCACATTGTGTTTTAATTCATTTGCATCGTATTAGCCATTTGAAATGTAATTTATTCAGCCCCTGCTTACATTTAGAAGTGCAATTCCAACAATGATTGCTACATTTTCCATTGCTTGATAACTTCATAAGATATACCAACACTGTGTTTGCAGCTCATATCTCTCCTAACCAGTGTAATAATAATGACACTACTGATGCAAGAAAAAGGAATGGAAAGGCCCTCCAAATGTCATGCAAAGAAACCTTCATGTTGTCGCTTATTCAATTAAAGTTGCATTGGCTAGAAGTGTACTTTTTTATAATTACAGGCTCCATGCAAGACATACTAATTTTAATTAAATGTGGAGAAATAATACAGTCTCTACTGGCGTTAATATTTCTCTAAGGGTGACTGGGAAATAACAAATAAATTAAGTTGACATCTCAGTAATAATGTTAAAGTGAATATCATCTCCAGAAGCCTCTGTGTTGATCTGGCTGTGTGCATGCTGCGTTCACTCATTCAGTTTAGTCGCTCAGATGTTTCGACCCCAAGAGAAAAGCATTCGCCAAAATGATTCCCCCACTGTAGATCCCCATAGAGTGTAAAGATTCACATTTCCAAATGCCAGGAGCTGAATATTTTTTATTGCAAATGACAGCAGAGGGGAAATAAATAGGACGCAATTTTGTACCGTTTGATGCGTTGGGATTTTTAAACTGTTTTCCCACCTTTTATGGTGGTAAATATTTAATGTTGCCATAAATATGAATGTGTACTCTGAGGAGTGATCTTATTTGCCAGCTTGAGTACAGTACGTCAACTGGCCTCCTTTTGAACACAGAACTTGATTTTGATCGAGTCCCCATAATGGTAATTGATAAAAACTTCTGAACACTAAGAATTCCTTGTAATTATCTATTTGCTAAGATAAAGTGTGTGATAACTGCCTCAGACAGACTGATACGAATAGATAATGATATCTAAAATAACAGTCTTTTTAAACTTTTATTTCCTTCAACTCGTGAGTGCATTATCAAAATCTTGATTTTTTTTCTTTGAGTGGGTTTTGTTTCTTCACAATAACTACATTCATTCAGGGTTTTAATTCCAGCCGTGGAGTGGATCTGCTAGAAAATAATATAGAATAGTCACGTCGCTTTACATGTTAAGTAGAGTAATTGTCACTATGAAAGCAGTTATGTAATGTCTTCTGTGCTTTTGTGGGAATCTGAGAAAACAAAACCTTATGATGTCATTTGGGTCATCTTGAGTTTGAGGGGAGGAGCTTGAACAATTGAATTAATTTATTGGGAACATACAAATGTAAGATAAACAAAACCTTCTCAATTCTCCTATCCACTCATATATCACTTGACTTTTACTATCCAAATTTTGATAGGAATATAAAACCAAACTTATTAAAAACCTAAATTAAATGTATAAACAACCAAGTGTTTTACTACCACAATATCCACTAAGTGTTCAATCTAAAAACAAATCAACCCTTCTTAGCTTGACCCATACTTTGGAATACTACTACTTGTGAATCCCAGGCACATCCCTTCTTCTTTAAGAGGCAACAGAGGAGGAAGTGAAGGAGAGCGATGGCCGCCGCGTAGGAGGGAGCAGGCTTGACTGATGATCCGTCCCCGCTATACACAGTTGGTTGTCAGTGTATAAAGGGCCTCGCTCCCACAGCCATTCAATCTAAACTACAGGCAGGAGTTTGTGCCGGCTTTCTATCTGCTTTCAACACAATCTAAGGTTGCGTTCCGAATCGCATACTCTTTCTTTTTTCTATTCTACATACTACATCTGACGATAAAAAGAATCTAGTTAGGGTGCAGTAGACATACTATTGGGACATACTTTTCTCTCTTATTTCATCATAACATTGCGCCTTGATCTTGCCTCTTGCTTTTATATCCGTCGCATCCCCGTTTGTTTTCATATGGAGGCTTCGTCAATGTTACGTCACTTCACGTGCGCACTGGATTGTGGGTCAGAATCGCCCAAATAGGATGCAGTTTTCAACACTAACAATCTTGGCCGCATGAAGTAGGACATCCGGGTACTTCTAACCATCCTAAATCTGGCCACAAGAATCGGGACATCCTAAATCTTTTTTCTACATACTATATAGTAGAAAGTATGCGATTCGGAACGCAACCCAAGTGACCGATCTGTGATGCATTTTCCCCCATTGCAAACCATATGACGTTCCCCCATTTGAGCAGGTGACATCTGTGTCACCCAAGAAATACCGTAATATTTGTGAACACTAACAGACTTCACATCTACAGATCATATGAATTCACTGTATCAAGATTATGAAAATAAAGGACAAAGTTTTCACAAGAAATCTTATAAAAACATCATCACACAACATCTATGCTCTTTCTAGCTCATAATTCCCAACAAAAATGCATTTGGGCGGCCATTAAAAGCTTAGAAAGGGTTGCCAGTATAGGCTTGTCTCGTGTCACGTGACACAGGTGTCACAATGTACACTATTAACAAATGCACATTGATATGTTACATTTTGCGCCATCCAGACCTGTTGACATTGACATTAATTATCACCCCTTGCTGGTAATCCTGCCACACTTTGAGTCCAAACAGGCGTGTAATTGTGTACGCCTTGGCAAGGCAAAACATGACACTGAGACACTTTGTCTTCTTGACCGGCGGGTCTATTACACGCTTCGGCATGATACCATGTTGCAATAAAAAGACAGAAGTTATCTGGTCTTAAAGATTTATTTTTTTCTAAGTATGCTATATATTTTTTTTTTAAATATATTTTTTGGGCATTTTTTTATGCCTTATTTGATAGTGCAGAGAGACAGGTGAAATGGGGCAGAGTGGGGAGTGTAATGCGGAGAACGACCGCGGGTGGAAATCGAACCCGGGTCTTCTGACACATATGACAGCTCAAATACAAATAAGCAAACAACTGTCTCAATTACAGGAGCTTGCGGTACACAGACCAACAGACAGACGGATAATTGAGCAAATGTCATATCTGAGAATCTGGCAGATGCTGGGATAAGAGAAGATCCATGTGTATTCTTCTGATACCTCCGCATGTGTTGCTGAGCCTCCAACGGCATACTGTCAAAAAAAAAAAATCATTTAGTCAACCTTTCATGATGTTCCCCGCTACACTTTTTTCCCCATTAGATGCTTTTTTGGACAGCACATCCCAGTCCTCTAAGGGAAGCACATACACAGCTATACATGCCATAAGGTCAGGACACCCACTCGGGATTACTCACGCTGACATATTGTCTGTCTGTCACCTTTCCCCCCCCCCCCCAAGTCTTTTGCCAGATCAGGCCCATGCAGGATATGGGGGGTTTCCATAGCAACAGCTCATCCCCTCTGTCTGTGTGCAATCTGATCTTGTTTATCGAGTTTGCCCTTCTCATCGAAGAGGAGCTGCAATGGAAACAGATCCCGATGCCTCGCGACCAAAGGGAGAGTTTCAGGATAGGACATAGAAATCGATCACAAAAGGAGTAAAAAATGCGACACCAAGACCTTTCAGAAACGCATACCTATTGTGGGATCACACAGACTTCCTTATGCAACCAAGTAATTGCACTTTCTGACCTGCAGACAGTGTAAATATAATTAAATAATATTTATCAACTCATGAACAAGTAACTTGTGTCAACAGTAGGGTTGCTAAACGGGAAATGTGTCATCCCCCGGGTACCGGAAGTGGCGATAGGTCCTGTTTTCTATATGTATTTTTTTTTTGTGGGGGGGCCTTTAGGGGAGAATGGGGTAAGTAGGCACACTTTTTACTCTAGTGAGAATTGCTCATCACCTAAACATCTTTCAATAGTCATTCCTACATTAAATTGAAGCTTAAGGTGTTGGCTTGAAATGTGTACCCCTCACTTTTTCTATCGTATTGTAATAAAGAAGAAATTAATCATCAAAGACACCCTTACACATTGTGACAACCAACCCCATCAAGGGGTCGGTTGTCAAACACTATGGGGTTGTTTGTCACAATGTTATCTTAATGGGAATAATCTTAAAAAGAAGGCAAGAAAGTAGAACTAAATTTGAAAGTTTAATTGCATTGTCAAGTTGACAAATAGGCCTACATAACTTACTGTAGCCTTGGCAGCTGGTCTAGTTTAGGATGCACTGGGTTGTTTTGATTTTGTTGGCCTTTTTTCTTTTGCATGCTAGCTGCCTATTCCTGCTCTATTCTTTCCTTCTCTGGGGTGTCAGTGAGGATACAGCTTGACAAGTTCTTTCGTTATTGGGTTCCTTTTCTGGCTGCTGCCTTGAGATAACATGTGACAACCAACCCCCCAAAAAATGTGACGACCAACCCCAACTTGAATTTCTTGCTAGCATCAAGGCCAACAACCATCTGACAACTAATTAGCTTGCTATAGTTTACCCTTCACACTTTGTATGGGTAACAAGTATTTTGTTATAAACCCATGGTGTAAAAGCCTAGAAGAAAAATACTGAGGAGCTAAATATTTTCAATTTGACATGAAAAACACAAACAGTCGTCTCACCTCAAATTCAGCAGTCTAACTCCAAGGAAGACTATGTAGGTGACCTCTGATCCCAATTCTGGATATTTACATACCAACATTTCACAGACGGTGCCTTCTGGTTCCGAGATATAACGATTGTGACAACCAACCCGTGTGACAAATTACCCCGTTCTCACGGGGTAATGATACCCTCGCCATCATGGCCTTTTTAGACGGAGGTGATTGACATGTACGGTAATACATTTTCAATGACATGCGAGTGGAAAGAGAGGCACGGCCATTCTACAGACGGAGCGACAAGCGGACGCACTACCGTTAAACTGTCATGTCTGTGCTTGTCACTTGCACACACGCGCTGGCAGCCTGGCACAGCTGAAAAGTGTTTGACTTTTCTCTCCTCCATGAGATGGTGGTATTCACCATGATTCTGTCTTAAGGTCAATATTGTATGACCATAAAACAGCCTTTACTGCTTTCTCTTGTAGCCTACATGAATAAAAATCTAATGAGATGAAACAGCTGGAGCATCCGTTCCACCAAACACTTAAGTTAAACCTCAGACCCAATCCACAAAGTAGAAATGTAAACCAAACAAAATTGAATAACTAATCCACTTATCTAAACAAATGTTAACAATATGAGCAGATATATAACAGCAGCGATACACACGGTTGTAAACAAAAGTTTTTTCCATGGTTAGCACACTGCGTTTCCTCCCGGAGCTTCCTATCTCCGCTTGTCTATTAGAGTGCACAGACAGAACGTCTCCTCCCATCTGAAAAGGCGTTTAGATCACTCTTCTTTTAATGTCCTTTAGTTCTAGCGCTTGCGTCCAGTCTGCCCTTTGCATTCGAGGCTATAACGTGCCCAATGAACCACTAGGACGAGTATGTTGGTGCAAAATAAATCATTAAAAAGGCATTTCCGGTTTTAACAGGAATTCTAGTGATTTCCCGGGAGGTGGTTCTTTTATCTCGGGATTTAAAGAGTGCAATTACAATATCCAGGTCATGTCAGGAACCAACTTTAGGTAATATGTATCAAGGAATAGTACTCATGACCAAACCTATGAGCATATTCAAGCAGCCAACCCATATTGCTGAACAGTAACAACCTCCACTTTCTAGGAAGGCTTTCCACAATATGGAGGAGCTTTACTGGAGGGATTTGCTCCCTTTCACAGGAGAGGGTCAGGCACTGATGTCGGGTGATAAGGCAAAGGCCAAAGCAAGAATTTACAGTTCATTGGAAAGGTAACGGTCAGGTTAGCTCTGTGCAGCGCTAGTGATTATAATTCTTCTGCACCAAGCTGGGGAAGCCACAAGAGGAAATTTCACATCGAAGCCATTCCCAAACCAAGCTGTTATCTCAAAGCAGTGTTGTTTGAGAATATTCCACCTTTTCTGTTCAATGTTCCCTATACAGACCTACCAGACAGGCTGAGGTTCTCTGTCAACAACACATTTCAAAGACTCCGATTTCATGTTGAATGTTGTTTTTCACTGCAGAAGAAGGAATGGCAGTTGTAGATATTTGGCTGAAGATGTGTGTGCATAAAGAACGTGCATGACGGATTAGTGATTATTATACTTGGTCTCTTTAACTTTGTGTTCGTTACGTTTGGTCAGGTTTGCAAATTGCATGGCTATCGCTTGTTGGAGAAGCAGAATCTGATTGCTTCAAGCATTTAGTCATTCATTTTAGCGTTCTAGTTTGACTTCATTCTGCTTGCTAGTTGAATAGTTTTCAAATACTATTAATTGAAACATAATCAATAGCTGCCTGTCCCCTGCAGCTAACATTAAGTCTGTTACATACTCCATCCCACCAAACACAAAAGTTAAACCTCAGACCTAATCCACAAAGTAGAAATGTAAACCAAACAAAACTGATTAACTAATCCACTTATTAACACTAAACACCTTCGTTTACTTAAACAAATTTAAATGTTCATTGCATGTGAACACAGTATTATCTCTCACACATTGCATGCAGGGATGCATAGGTAATGCTATGCTCCCAATAACACTGCATAGGGAAAATGGGTCAGTGGATTGATGGGCGGATTTTGTCACGTGATCCAGATCTAATTAATCTCAACATTTATTCTGAGGCTCATTTATTTGAATAATTCACATTTAGCATCCATCTGAATTCATTGGAAAAAACTGAAACATCTCAGGGAATACCATCCCAGCCTCTAATGCAAATATATGTCATTGATTATTAGTGTAATAAATCATAACGCCGCAAACATTGTATGCACTACAGATTTTCCATACCCATGTCATTCATGCAGTAGTTTGCTTATATTTCTTCAAATCCAAAAAAAGCTTTTCTATTGTATATTTATTGCCATGTTGTATAGTAATTGCCATGTGATCGGCTCACATGATTGGTGTACGAACAACTCTATTTTGCTCTTTGACTATTTTAATAGATCTTCATGGCCTTCATTGACACATTGTCAGCAGCTCTCTCATTTCAGTGTTCCCAAACACGAAAAAATTAGTTTGCGCAAATACTAGAGACCCTTGCATTTCACAAGGACGGAACTCATTACAGGGGAGATGGGGTTATATAGAGAATGATAATACAAGTGTCGAGGGCATAGAGGAGTTAGCCAAGGTTAATTTTGATTCTCTCCTCCCCTCTCTGGCAGCAAAACGCTATCTCTGCTCGCACTATTAAAAGGAGGAGTAATTTAATCATTTGTGTTGCAAAGGCATTCAGAGGCCACCACACCAAAGGGGATAAAGTATAATAAATTCTCAACATAGGGGTTTCAGTAAGCTGCGTTTAAAAGTTCTTAGTCATGATAGGTCACAGAATCATAATATAGGCCTATCATGTCAACTTGGCATGACAAAGCTACAATGATGACACAAAGATACATGCTGGGGTTAAATTTACCATATGAGGATAAAGGCCAGGACACACCGAGCCGACTACCGACTTGCCGTACGTTCTGCGCTTGCGCCGGATGACATTAAGTAGCTGTTATCATAATGTAGGCTGTCATTATAACGGAGAGAACACATGCTGCAGACACACACACACAAACACACCCCTGTGGCCGCTCCTCGCTCAAACTACCTAGACTATTTCTGAAAATGTGAAATCGTCATGCACGGACAATCTAATGCTATGTGCTGATTGTGTTTAGCCTATAACAATCCGAACATTCTCTGATTTTATCGATAGCTTCCTAAATCATGTTTGACAAAAGTGAAACTAATATCTGCTCCGCTGCCGTGGCAGAGCAGAGACGGGCGAGCCCTCCACCAATCAGATTGCTCTGGCTGAAAGACTGCCCGACGCTGATTGAACATGTTGAATCAGCTGAAAAGAAGCCCGACGACATCTACGACGGCCGACGTCACCGAACACACCAAACAGATTTGTGTCCCCGCCCCCTCCAGACTCTCCGACGATGTCCTATGCCCGATTATCGGGCCGGTGTGTCCCTGCCTTAAGGGGACCGTAGGAATTATGTTTTTGGGTTGTCCTTCTGAAAAATATATCTCAATAACTCTTTGAGGGATTTTCCACCAAGTCAGGACACATGTCGACCCTGACTCAAATATGAACTGAATAGATTTGAAAAGTTACTGTGCCTTGGTGCAGGTAAACACACTACCACAAATTCTAGTGTGGCAGAAGTGATAATTTGGTCAGATTACTTTGGTATGACTTTATCATTCATTTTTAATTGAAATATTGCATAGTCAACGTTTAAGCTCTCTGCAGGGTTTCTTCTTTTAATATATAGCCTATTGAGCAATGATTACATTTTAACAAGGAATGTGTCCGCCATTGTGCATTTGCACTGCACAGACATGACAGTGCTATCAAATGCCATAGGAAAGGCAAGAAGGAAAGTACAGTATGTGTATTTCCCAAAATGTCCAATTCACAGCCCATAGTACTGGTGAGTTCTTAGATATGTTTCTCAGAACACCCAGTTTGTCTTGATGTCAGCAAAGTGAGGCAACAGTGAAACAGCTGAAGGGCTAATCATCTGTAAAAGGACGGGAGAGACAGCAAGGGGAAAAACGACGCTCCATTTGTTACAGTGTATCGCTATCAAGTTACGAAATCTGTGAGATCAGATGGAAAAAAGCTCAAGATTGGGAGGTAAAAGCCCTGTGTGTGTGTGTGTGTGGGGGGGGGGGGACAATAATTAGCAAAAGGAAACATCTCAAATGACATGAAAAGTAGCGAAAAGCCAAATAATACATGTTCTGAAGATCCTGTGAAGTTGCATTGGAATTTAAAACTTATTTTTTCCACAGAAAGTAGAGACCTCTTTTCTCTACAGTGTGTGGCTTGAGCTGTCTTTTTGATTGGAAATAAACCTGATTGTTTACCTCGAATGGCATCATGAGAGGATTTTTACAGAAAGGGTTGTGTCACAATTGTATCCCCATTTCAACATAAGTCAACAAACGGCCAGATTTCTGACAGCAGCTACGCTTTCCTCCACACATATAGAATTGAGCGGTTTTTGAAGGGGAATACCAACAAACCCCACATTGATTGAAAGGTGTCTCCTATATCAAAATAAGCGAGCGCCGTCCGTCCCGAGCCGTGGCGTCTTGCTGTCAAGCCGTCGGCAATTGCACTGGGATTTTCACAATCTCAAAAAAAAAGAGTTTTGACAGTTTGTGAGAAATGTTGCCGACGAATGGCAGACGAGGATAGGCTGGTGTCATATACTCCGTATCAACAAGGTGACACTGAGGACTCATCAAAGTGTCACTGCTTCACAAACGTTTGTGTGACAAACAGTGTGCCACACTTAAAATTCAGCCGCTCTCCAAGAAGTTGAAATTACCCAGTGACCCTCTTTTTCTAGGACAGCCACTGACTGGACAATGGTGGTTTGTGGATGAAGCACATGGCCTAAACATTTGCCCCACGTCAAACTGACACACATCGTACACCTTAGCATTTTATTAGCAATGATGGATGCTATTTACTCGATCCCTTTGCATAATGTTTTGAGCTAATGGCAAATTTCATGACTAGAGGTTTTTTATGGTGAAACATTGCAGGCAAAAATATTGCCTATTTTTGCCATACAAGTATAATTAGTATTTTGCCAAATATGAGGAATGCCATCAGATCGTGGAAGCCTTTCCCCTCATTAACGCTCACGGCAGGATATCCCCGTTTATCATATTAGATGTCAAACCACAGTTTTTTCCCTCTGCGCTGGTGAGGTCTTACTGTGAATGTCACCGTTCAGCCTAGGCTGTGCAATAAAACCAGTTTCTTTTCAGCAGAAAAAAAGCATACTAATGATATTCATTGATTTTGACAAAGTAAGTTTGAAAACAAGCCTGCTGATTATAGTTTAAGTTTCAATAGAAGTATTGTTAAGCAAATAAATGGGCAAAAGGGGTGAGTTATGCTTTGTACAATGTGTCATTCAACCACAGAAGAGTCAAGAGTTTAAGCAACACTAATATAGAGTTTTAACTTATTGGGCCTTGAACAGTTATTGAAATGCAATCATCTCAGATGTTTTGAAGGGAAATCACTCTCTGGTGGAACCACCAACAACTCAATATTGTTCATGTTTAATCTTAATATGAAAAGTAAAGCAACAGCTGTGTAATGTATGATATGGAGTTTTGAAAAGAACTGTGTCATTGTCCCACTGAAATGTAGTGAAGCAGAATTATAAAGTGCAATCAAATTAAAATACTAAATTAGAATATAAGTCTTTTGGGCTTTTACTTTAGTGCAAAACTTTGGGACATAGTCAATTCTCCATTATTATTAAGTAAATTGCAGCATGTTTGGTAGTTGGCTCACACTTTCTGATGAACTCTCTTAGGTTTCCTTCTCAACTCCAAATTATACTACTGGCTGTTCTCCAAGCACAACAAAATAGATAAAAATGCACCAGGGGGTGGCCAGATTCCAATTCTCGCTTAATTTGACTTTTTTTTTTGTCAAATCACCCTGGCGAAAATATGCATTGACAGGCTCAAGACTGACACTGTCACATTGCAATCAATCCCCTGGTCCCAGGGGGGCAGTGAAATGTTTGTGAAAGTGCATGTATGGCAGACCAACCCTTTGTATCTGTCACATCTCATATGTCTGGCAATTCATCTTTCTGTTGCCTCCATCATCTCGTTTTATTGATCCTTTATGTGTTGCAGATTATATTCATGTGTCGCAGATTACAATAAACTGAATTTGGGGAGTTCTTCTGCTGGCATTACTTTAGAGAAGAGTGTTTCTAATCCACTTTGCACTTGATTTGTTCGGAAATGAGCACTCGTAAAGCCTGTTAACCCAAATCCACAAAATCCTTCTAACAACGTAATATGATAGTTTGCATCAGAAAAGAGGCATATTTATCAATCCAAATGAAAGATTTTGTCATTTAAGATTGATGCACTTAGAAGAAATTTGGTTTAGATGAGGCAGGCTATGCTCTTGTTCTTACCAATAACAGCAGTTCCCTGCCCGAACATTGTATAAAAACGATAAAACGTTGCCATAGAGAACGTTAAAATGAGACCTCCTCAGGTTAGATTAAATGTAATGACAAATAAATGACTTTTAAATTACATGTAGCAGGAAGGTAATGAATCATTTGTCGGGTCCTTTTTCTGGCTCATACAGTATACTCTGGACCCCTCCACGGAGACCCTCGCTCCAAAAACATCTTGATATTTCTGTAATTACACCTTTTTCTCCCAAGCGCAAAGCAACTCAGCAGCTGTTGACCAACTGAGGGGGGTCACACGTGGCCACAGCACAAATACTGTATAATAAGGTTGCCTTAGTCCCAATGGCCACAGGACTGACCATTAAGAAACCTTTTCTGCTTTCCACCTGCTAATGGCTTGCCTTTTTTTCATTTATAATACGTGATCAATCATATCACAGGCCGAGGTAGTGTTAAGTGAGTTAGGTCATGTGGAGGGTTGGCAGAACTCTGATGGGTTTTCAAAAATGTGGAGAAAAAGTGAGGGTTGTTTTGTCACATACTTTGGGAGTATCTAGACACACCCCTGACCCATATTAATGTTGAACAAACAGGAAAAAGTGCATTTTGGATTATAGGTGACCTGTAATTGTAGGAGTTGTTAACATTTCCACCATAAACAAGAAAGTACAAGCACCAGATGAAAAAAACAATATTAAAGTATGAATACTACCAATAAAGGCAAAATATTGAGGGCTGGGGTTTATTTGTTTTAAATGTGTTTGGAGCAGACCCCTATTAGATCAGGCTGACATTGCTGAGTTATTAGCATTAGCAACAAGAGCCTCTTCAATCATAAGTCTGGAATACTGATTTTGTAGCTGATCCAAGTCTCACCTGTGTCGCACAGTGTTGCAAATCAGCTACATATTTTGAAGGTTGCAGCGCTATAAAACCATAAATCAAGTATGCAGGCATGCAAACTCATAAGCCATGAAAAAGGTGAGAAGTCCGAAAACAAACACCGGTAGGGGGGTCTGGATGTTAATCTGCAGTGACAATCCGCCAACCGTGGCCGTTAACCAGCATGCGCATAAATCAATGCAAATGGCTGTAAAACAACGGTTGGCAAACTTTGTGAATTTATTTAAAAAGTGATTCACATAAACCGAGTAGGCAGTGGCATATTAACACGGTAAAATAATAGTACTGCAATTGAATGCAGCGAATTCAATATCATCACATATGACCCCAATCTGCACTTCCCATAGGCACCGGCGATTACCGGCCCAATTGATCACATGTATTCATTCAGCATGAAGATCTCAACAATAAAAAAGGTGTCTGAAGTGTGTGAGTGTGGATCACTATGCTGTCTTGGTTTAATACAAATAAACTGTTTTATTTTTACTTTTTGGACCTCTTAGGTTTTTCCTCTTACTTAAACTATTGGGCTAATGGTAAACCTCCTATGTTTTCTGAAGAAACAAAACAATGAAACGAACAATTGCTGTTTAAATGTTGTTTATTGTGTTGACAACAAACCCCATGTATATTTAAAGGTTCAGTAAGTGAAATGGTCATTTTGGCTAACTTCCTGTCAGTGACTGCAGTCAGCAGTCCCCTCGCTCGTCCCTACGTCACCACATTAATGCCCTGCGGTCTTCAAGTAGCGAGTCATCCAGCATCATCTCAGATCCGTAAGTGCGATTAAAAAATTATAAAAACATCAAAACAGACATTGGGAAGGAGTACACACAGTGCGTTTCCTTTGGCGTCAGTGTCTTTACTTAGTAGGCAGGGTTTGTGCAGCACCGTACCGAACTGAACCGCACCTCTCAGTGGAAACAAGGCTTAAGAGATGCTGGTGGGTCTGCAGTCCACATCCCCGTTTCTTTGGTCTTTGGCTGAAGACCGGCGAGGTGCCAATCAGGCAGTCTGGCGAAGTCAGCCCTGACTCGCTCATGGTGGACATGGGCCCTGGCTCCTCAAACAAGTCTCCACCCAGCACACTGCCATGGTGGTGGTGAGAGTGACTGTGGTGATGGTGGCCAGCGCTCTGGCCCTCCTCACCCTCTGTAGGCTCCATTTTAACCTGCGGCCACAGTGGGGAGTTGTTGGCACCGCCCCCACCTTAAAGGAGAGGAGAAGACATGAAGTAAAGGTGATTTTTCACAGCATAATTGGTGAAATCAACTTGTTAAAGGCCTACTTCACCAGTGGGAATATGAAGGTGATTGAACTCTGAGATCCTATGTAGTATAAATGGTCTCACTGTCTAACCCTACAGTTTTCCCAGTTGTGATGTCACTGTGATGTCACAACTGGGCAAATTTAAGGTGATTTAATGGTGGCCACCGTAAAGCCGAATTTCCCGCTAGTTGTAAAAATTTCCATGGTAACCAGGGGCTTCGCCAATCAGAGACGTCGCTGTGACACTCTAGGTTCATGGGTAGTGTAGTTCTTGCGAATAAACTATGTTTTGCTTAAAACAAGGCTGATACAATGCAAAATTGTCTCATCTACCGCAGCCATTGTTTCATGCTTGGGTAGCTAGCGGTAAGTCTGCCTTCTATGGATATGACATTGTGGCTAATAATCAAATCCCCTATGGAGAAAATGAATAGGATTTTTACTTCCAGAACCGCATTGTTGAGCTCTATAGGCTTCTGCACTGTATGCGCTGTCCATGGTGCTGAACAGCAGCACTTTTCCACCAGCACACTTGGATTTCGACTAAGAGGCTGGTGTGTTCGAAAAGCCATACCAACGTCCTACTCGTACTCATATTCACGTCAATTTGAGTATCCTTTCACCAGACACACACACACACACACACACACACACACACACACACACACACACACACACACACACACACACACACACACACACACACACACACACACACACACAAACACACACAAATGTTCTCTAGGTGTGAAAGGACTGTATATTTCATAATATGCTATAATCAGCACAGAGGACATGTGATATCACCCTCTCATAAGCTCGCACACACATACGCGCACAGATGCCCTTCCGTGCAACTTAAAGGGAGTTACACAGGGGAGCATTTTGGAAGGAATATGCTAATTGTTCCCTCACCTACTCTCTCTCCCTCTCTCACACACACACATACACACACCGGGAGACCCACAAAACGCGCACGTTTATACAAACCCAAGATTAGTATGCATCAGGCACAACTATCCAAACCTCCCATGCTTTCGCTGAAACGTTTCCCCACATTATGTGAGATAACACAATTAACACACGCACACACAAATATCGCACAGTAGCTCCACTGCACGGAAAACATATTTCTACCCAGCAGGTTATACTTTCTGTGGATACATGTAATCGTCCAAGGAGCGTCGGCCACCTCTCAGCCCATTAACACGCGTTAATGGTAACCTCAAGAACACATTTTTATGTTCTCATCCAAATAGATGCAGTAGAATGTTATAGAGCAACCTAGTGTACGGTGAACCCAAAAGATCCGTCGCATATGGATGACAAAAATCAACACAATGAACTACTAACTGATCAGTCTGTGAGGAGTCCGCGGCAGTCCAGACTAATGCATTTATCTGACAATTAAGCTTATTGCCTACCTTTAGAGACGGACAAGTATCCATTGCGTGCAACCGCAGGCTGTTTACGGCATATTCTGTTTCCCTGGTTCGAGGCTATAGCCTACAGCCGCTGCGAACCACTAATTCCAAGAGACCAACTGCGAACCCAGCTGTCTGCCGAGTTGCATATCGCAACTCTTCCCCCTTCAAGTAAAAATAACTTGCTGGCTTCATTGTCTGCTGAGTGGGCTCGTCTATGTATTTCCAGGCGGGTTTTTCAGAGAGAGCGAAGAAAGAACACACTCAATATGTCCTCGTAATTGACTCCTCCCCGCCCATCCAAGCCGAAAGTTAAAACAAGTGTTAGTCCGAGAGCGCGGAGGTGGAGCGCAAAGAGCCACTTTTGGGACCGGTCCGCAGCTAGTAGGCTGTGGCTGTACCATGTTGTCTGCAGGAGAGTAGGGACCGACCACGGATAAGTGTGTGTGTGTGCGGTGTTAGTGTTCACAGAAAAGAAAGTAACCTATCGGAGCAATGGGCAACCCTTGTCTAATAGCCTTTTTTGTCACTTCCTTAAAAAGTTTAAGTCATAATAGATGTTCGTTGCAGAACGCTCTCTGTAGGCTAGATTGAAAGCTGCTGGTTGCATCCTGCTTGACCTTCAAGCAATAAAGGAGCTCAGTTATGTGTGTGTGTGTGTGTGTGTGTGTGTGTGTGTGTGTGTACACACTGGCTATGTGGGTGATGAGGTTACTTCAGATTTTACATGTACTAACATAATGCATAAGTTACAATTTAAGTATACTATGCCACTTTATAATTCAAAAAAAAAAAAAAGGGCATTTCAGAATTATTATTTATTTAATTTATTTTTCGGGGGTGTTAGCCATCCCCCACAAAGGACATGTGCTCAGAAGACACACACCCTAGCCTGGCTCCGCCCGCCCGCCTACTTCCGGCCAAATTTTATTTTCCCTTCAGTAGTCAGTCTGGGGGTACGTTCCAATACCCGTTCAACAGGCCCTCGTTCACTTGCCCTAGGCACTTGCCCTCGGGGGAATCCCCGCTGCCATCTTAAGTGTCGTTCCAATAGTCTGGAAACTGAAGTGAACTTCGTGAGATAGACCCTCGGAGGGCTGAGTGATCAAGTCAACATGGATGGTCACTCCGAGGTGGATATCACCCACAGTGCATTGCAGTTCGTCTTCTTCTTCTTCTCCTTTTATTTTCCGGTAGACTGTATGCTTTTAGGGACATCGCGGCCACCCGCAGGACAAATATATATATATATATATATATAAATATATTCCAAAACGCCTCAATTAGGCTATCCTATTTCCATACGAACAATCCAGTGAATGTATTGCAGTTTACACATTGCTGCTATAACACCGATGGCTGCCAATTAGAGGACTATTTAAAACAAATGTTTTTGGTTGAAAGTATAAATAAGAAAATATGTCGGAGCAAACTATTTACATGTGTAAGTAACAATATCTTGATAATCTGAGTTACCGTGTCGAAATTCAATGTTTGTTATGCTATGGAAATGGCTTTCTGCAACATAGGCTACCTTAGCAGAATGTTATAATTCTGTATTATTTGCATTCAGATTTACCTATGTAACTGACGGTCCATTGCGACTACAAGGGCAAGTGGGCAAGTGGGTTCCATTTAAATCCTCCGCTCCTCCCCCGCCCAGTCTCCCTCCGCTCTCCAAGTTCCCTCCGTGCAACGTATGCTGTTACGTCATGCCAAGGGCTGAGGGTAAATGAACAAGGGGAAGTGCAACTACTATTGGAATGCAGGGTGGGTGTACAGCCCATTTCCCAGTTTTGCCGGAGATTCGACAGCCGGTCCAATCAGCTAACAGAGCGAGTGGCTGAGAACGATGACGTCGAAGTCGCGCTCCAGTTTCAGTTGCCAGAAGCCGGCTCATGACACACGTGACGACCAAACGTTATGCGATTGGTTGGCTAATCCAGAGTGGCACTGGGCAGATCCAATAGTTTTAAACTTTAACAGACACCCGCCTCCATGAGTGAACGTTTGCCAATTACAGCACTGCCAGACCTTCTGTACAAATGAAATGAAGTACGATGGTCTGGTAGCACCAGGCTACACACACCCCTGATTTGTTCTCATAAACACAATAAATAACAGCAGAGCTGATTAATAAAATTGTCAATTTCAATAAATTCAGCCAAGCCACCAGTTCAAGTTATAAAAGTTATATTATAGCAAACAGTTAAAGTAATCAAAGTTGTTTTCAGTATATGTAGGCTATAGTCTATACTTAAAGGCCTACTTCACCGGTTTGAATATGAAGGTGTATTGAATTCTGAGATCCTATGTTGTATAAATGTGCGATTTTTTTTTTTAAATCGGTTCATCCTAGCCTGAGAAAAGGCAGAAAGAGTGTTTTTTTAACCCTATATTTCTCTTTCTCGTGACATCACAGAAAGAGAAATATAGGGTTAAAAAAAAACTTACTTTGTAAATATTACTGTGATGTATTTTACTGTGACATCACAGTAATATTTACAAAGTACGTTTTTTTTTAACCCTATATTTCTCTTTCTGTGATGTCACGAGAAAGAGAAATATAGGGTTAAAAAAACACTCTTTCTGCCTTTTCTCAGGCTAGGATGAACCGATTTCAATTTTTTTCGCACATTTATACTACATAGGATCTCAGAATGCAATACACCTTCATATTCTAACCGGTGAAGTAGGCCTTTAACTGCTGGCTATGTTCATTGTAGGCTATTGTATTCTACATTTAATTTGTAAACATGTTAGATGTTGACATTTATTTTTCCCACTAAAACTAGGCTACACTATGTTTCGTTCTATTTATTTTGTCGTTCCAGACATCACCTAATCACAATGCAGTCACGAACCGATCAGTTCCCCTGCTGAAGCTGTACTTTGATGGGGTAACAGCAAGCCCCAACCTCAGCGATTTTTACCAGCATCCAATAAGGAAGTGACCAAAATTATAGTAGACCGGAAGGGCCACTGGGGGTGGTACCAAGACTGAGCAATTTTTCTTTGACTAACTTGTTAAACAGGCCGTTTTCACAGTTTTATTAAACCTATTTACAGCCTGGTCCACAAAACCATTGTAGTCTGTATGTTTAGGTCATATCTCCATCACAACACTGAGGGGGGGTGAATTTTTTTGGACCACGCTAGTTTTTATTCTTTTGGAGGTTA
The DNA here is from genome assembly GCF_949987685.1 of Ammodytes marinus. Taxonomy (NCBI): domain Eukaryota; kingdom Metazoa; phylum Chordata; class Actinopteri; order Uranoscopiformes; family Ammodytidae; genus Ammodytes; species Ammodytes marinus. Next base: position 23,576,375 of record NC_137219.1, read on the forward strand.
AAATGAATTGCCACGATCTTTTGAGTGACAGTTCTCTGCCCGTTGTCCCTCTCTTTGCCTCGGAGGTATACGTCAGCTCGATGGGCGTATCTCCCTCCCCCCGACGTGAGGCGGAGTAAAAATATAAAACCAGAGCTCGAGGTTTTAACATTCCTTTACTGGCTGGCTCATGAGGCATCGTATAGTGTTGTATGCCGAGCGTTAGACATCCCACAGACAGGAGACAACAGAGGAGGAGCAGGAGGAAAGCTGCTGTGGTGCCCACAGTGGCTAGTGATGCATTTACATGTCCTACTTGTCAGAGGGCATGTAGATCTAGGATTGGATTGTATAGCCACAGCAAAACTCACTTATAGATGTGGATCATGTGAAAATCACCATCTCAAAGCTGAACGTCATCATCGAAAGTCGATGGACAACCAAGAGTGAGTGAGTGAGACATCCCACAGACCAGCGTCTTCCGTGCTGTCCACAAAGTGGCAGAGAAGTTTGTGGAGAAGAGGAAGCAGTGCATCCACCTCCCAAAGCCCCATAAGCTGGATGCAGTCGGGGAAGGATTTGCTGCTCTGGCACAGCAAGATGCCTTTGCAACATGCGTGGGGGCAATTGATGGATGCCACATTCGCATCAAGGCACCTGCAGGTCCGGCCTCAAAGGATTACTTCAACCGCAAGCTGTTTTATTCGATAGAGGTCCAGGCAGTCTGTGATAGCAGTGGCAGGTTTTTGGACACATTTGCAGGCTACCCGGGGTCAGTGCATGATACCAGAATCCTGAAATCAGCCCCCTGTTCACTGATGTGTTGTACCCTCCTGCAGGGTACTTTGGGGGGTGGAGGGTACCCCTGTATGGAGTAGCCACTCTGCATCCTGACACCATACAGGGAGCCACTCCAGGAGTCCAGGAGCCCTACAATTTTCACCATGCCAAGGCCCACTGTATCATCGAGCGGGCCTTTGGTATGATGAAAACAAGGTGGCGTTGTATTTTTTTCAAGGCTCTGGAGGTGGACCTGAAATTTCTCATCACTTGCTGTGCAGCCCTTCATAATTTGTGCTTGGGAGTTGGGGACATGGGGCTGTGCTGGAAGAAGGCAGGGACAATGTGGATCAAGCTCCTTGTGCTCTAGGTGCAAGGTGTTGCTCAAATTTTTTTTTGTTTTAGCGACTGATCATGTGAGTAATTTCTATAATGGAGTAACATGCCTTCCCTCTCTATTCTAGGTCAGTGGAGCAGCAAGGAGGACAAGGCTCGCAGGCCGCATTTCTGCACCAGCCCAGCAGCTGCTGGATCACGATTATCTGTAATAACATTTTGTACACTTGCTTCAATATATAATTTTATTTTTAGTTTCATTTGAATGAAGACAAAAGAAAATAAGTCTGAAAAAATCTAATTCAAAGAATCTCCATGAGAGAATAAAAGAAACACATTCAAAATAAAAGAATCTCCATTAGAGAGAATTTTTTCGACCATTTTTTCAAATAATTTAATGATCTGGTCATTTTGCACTCTCAAGGCGACTGTAACGGGCCTCCTCTCGCGCTCTGTCTTCAAAAACTGCCTGCAGAACCGGATCGGTTCGAGCCCGCTTTGCAGGGGGGCTGGATGTGTCCCTCTGCCTCGGCCCCTCACTCCTTCCTGGCTGAGGCTGCGGGGATGGGGTCTGGCTAGGTGTTGATGGTGGTGGTCGAGTTGTCATTACCCCCTCAAACAATTTCAGGGAGAACTGGCAGACTGTGGCAATTGTGTCTTGCCCTGTGCATGAGGCAATTAGAACTGGAGGAGTGATGAAAGGTCTTGAGCCAATTGCCTCATGCATCAGGGCAAACCACTGCCAGCTGCCTGCCGTGGCCTCACCCTGATCGGTGCCTGTTCCTGTGGGGGGGTTTTCAGGTCCTGTAGGGGTAAAGGAGTGCAAACATAATTAAGTGATGGAGTAGCACACCAACATGTTTAGTAATTTTTAATGTGAACACATTTGTTTTCAAAATACTTGTAGGGGAGAACGGGGTAATGTGGGACACTTTTTACATTTGTTCCCCTCTAAGCGAGCTAAAACGATTTATCAGTCAAATTTACACATTTACCATTAATTCAGGATGTTTCCTAGAAATGGGCATTAGTAGAATTTGTTCAAGACAAAGGGCAGTGAAAATATGATTGTTTAAAAAAAAGTTGTCTTGTATCTCACTTTACCCCAGCTGTGGAGTAAACTGAGACAGGCCAGAGAAAACAAGGGGGTAAACTGATCCGCTTACTTTTTCCACTCTGAAACTACCATAACAACACATGTTGTAACAGTTAGAATCCTGACAGCTAGCTTGAAAACCAAATATTCCAAAACTAATGTCGGACTAGTAACAGAATCATGGGGTTTGGTCAATTAAGCTAAACATTTTTCTTAACACTTGAAAGTAACTCTGATCAAATACAACATAAAATTCATATTCAATAATTAACATTCAAATGACAGATAGAACCAGTAAGATTAAAACACAGTCTGAGGGTCAGAACACAGGACCCTTAGAGCCAGCTAGTGTCTGGGGGTCAGAGAAAAGAACAATCAGAACCAGCTAGAACAGCCTGGGCTAGACCCAGCTGTCATTTTCCATCTTTTCCGTCTTTGATTAATATTTGTCTGCATTTGTTTTATTGGGATCATTCATTGAATAAAGACATATTACTTTCTTGTAAATTGTTTGTTCCGACATGTCTCATTCAAATGTATTTAATTTCTGTTTGTTTCTACCACAAACATCTGCTTTAAATAGGCCTACTAATTGTAATTAGCAGCCGTCTGCTTTAGAACTGCAATGTTTTCACTGGATTGTTCCTATGGAAATATATATTTGTCCTGTGGGTGGAAGCAATGTCCCTAAAGGCATACAGTCTGCCGGAAAATAAAAGAAGAAGAAGAAGAAGTGATATCTGAGTGACCGTCACTCGATCACTCAGCCCTCTGAGGGTCTATTTTACCAAGTTCACTTCAGTTTCCAAACAATTGGAACACCACGTATGATGGCGGCCAAGTGAACGAGGGCATGTTGAACGAGTATTGAAACGCACCGTAAGTCTCCAAATAGTTGACTTAAACTTTAACCATGCTCTCATTGGGGCGGTTTCACAGACATGGATTAAGCCTAGTCTTGGACTAAATGGAATTTTGAATGGAGAATGTCCATTGAAAGTACAATTTAGTCCAGAACTAGGCTTAATCCATGTCTGTGAAACCGGCCCTTAATGTGTTAAGTGTGGGCTCCACTGTTTGGATCCACAAACCACTGGCTGTGATTTACCCTGAAGTGAGTGTAGCCCATGGCAGTAAATGCACGTGTATGTTATCTCCATTCATCACTTATTATGGTGATGCCTGGGCGCACATGCCAAACTACTATCGGCACCAGTTCCTGCCTTCCTCTTCTCTGTACTAGTCGTAGACCAGAAAAGTGGGTGCACCCACATTTCCATGCAACCTCTGCATTTATCAATTTGGATTTGAGCGTAGGGTACGCTAAAATCCCACGCCAGGGGCCTGTTGCATAAAACCAAGATAAGGGATTAACCTAGGATATTTCGCTTATCCTGGCTTGAGTTAGCCTTGTTCCGGTTGCATAAAAGCGGAGGGACATAAATTACCATGGAGATTTATTAGTTATTCCATGATCTTGACTGCATTGTCATTTAGTTAAATAGTTCTTATTTTTTATTTATTTAACCTGAACCATTTATAATTAACTTAATTAGATTAAGATGGAATGATAAAAAGTATAAAAATGTATGTGATAGTCTGTTCATATTGCGGGCTATATTTATACCATTGATTATCGTTACGCGCTCCCACCTTTCTGCTCCTCCCTCCTCTTGCCTCCTCCATACTCTCTTTCTCTCAGGTGTTCTGGGGCCTGATTGGGGGCAGGTGCTCCTAATCCTGGAGAGTTTAAAGGCGTGGCCTGGGCGGCTGGCTCGCTCGCTGCCTGCCTGACGGTCGGCTGCTGACCTGCTGCGGCTGCTGTGGTTTCCTTAGTTTATGGTTTGTTTAGTTAATGGGGGGCTGCTAGGTGGTGTTATTTTATTTTGACCGTAGTTTTTAGAAGGGCGGGGCATAGTTTAGTTGGAGGGAGACCTGGGCAATACTGTAGTCCAACTGTGGCTGCCCCAGGTCTTCCTCCCGTTTACCTCTTTTTCTTTTGCAGCCTCCTGCTTGAGTTGTGTTCTGGGATTGGTTTCAATAAATCACATTATTACTTTGATTCATGGTTTTGGTCTGGTTTATTTTAATGTTTACTGGCCGGTGAACGAGCCTGGGATGGCCGGCCGTAACAATTATCGATGGCAGATGACGTTGCAAATGTCGGTAAAATAAATTCACTTTGTACTTATAACTATATCGAGGTGCATCTGAAACAATTAAATATCAATGAAAATGTAATTTTTTCTGTAATTTATTCAAAAAGTGAAACTTAAATATATTCTAGATTCATTACACATTATGTGAAATTAATCTAAAATAAACATACTTTTCAGAAGGTCGACATTTCTGTATTATAAATCCTTTTTCTGATTGGTCGTATGCTATATTCTAATATTTTGAAATACTGGATTTTTTATTCCATGATCAATCAATCATCCAAAAAAAGGCCTGAAATATTTCACTTTGAGTAATGAATCTATGAAAGTTTCACTTTTTGAATGGACTTTCCATGATATTCTATTTTTTAAATACACCAGCTCACTGCCAACTATTTTATCTTAAAACAATGCAGGGACATCAGGATCAGATCTTCTTCTTCTTCTTTTTGGGTTTTTTTTGGCGGACGGCAACCAGCTTCAGGTCGCATTACCGCCACCTACTATGTTGGAGTGTGAACCGGAGTTAACTACCCCTCTAACTAAATTCTCCCCATCAATCCTGTCACCCTCAAATATTTAAATAATTTCCCTCCCCCCTCTTCAAATAAACTTTTTAAACTAAACTCCCCAATTCCCATTTCCCTTAGTTCCCCTTTTAATGTTTCCCGTACTTGTGTGTATTCCCTGCAATCCATAATGACGTGCCTGACTGACTCCTGCTTGTTCCTGACTTGCTTGCCCGCTGAGATCATTCCTCACCTCCTCCCATGTTAACCCAGTAATATCTAGGTGCTGAACTGCTGCTTTGACAATGATTTGTATCCTCTATGTCTTGGATTTTACCTCCATTGTAGCATTGACTACCCCTGCTATGAACGTAACTAGCTTTTTTAAGTCAACAACCACCCTCCCCTCCTTTCCTTGCTCTGTTTCATTTGCAGCCCTATCCTGATTACCTTCCCTGCTTCTCTCCTGGTGTTCTGTACTGCTTCTCTCAGCCATTCCTTCTCTCTGCCTCACCACCTTCACTGCTTCTGCGTATGTGATTTTATTTTTAACTCTAATTTGTAGTATCTCCATCTCTCTCTTCATAACTTCACATCCACTAAATGCTACACTATGATTTCCCCCACAGCTACAACATTTTGGCTGCTCCTGATTACACTGGTCATATTCATGATCCCCCCCACAATTAGCACACCTCCTCCTCCCTTTACATGCTGTGGCTATGTGGCCAAATTTTTGACATTTGTAGCACCTCATTGGCTTTGGGACGTACTCTCTAATATTGTAGCTCACATAACCTAAAGTTACATTCTTTGGTAGAGTTTCTTCTTCAAAATCTAGCACGACACCCTCACTGTCTTTCCTCTCCCCGTCTCGAGTAATCAGGATTCGACGGGCCGCTTTCAAAGTTCCTCCTCTAAGATTTGACTTGATTTCTTCCATAGAGACTCCCACTGGCACCCCCCAAATCACTCCTTTACTCCACTTACTCCCTCCTTCAACACGGCTTGAATCCACTACTTTAACCTTACCTATCTCTTTCACCCTACCAGCTCGTAGTAATTGTTCCTCAGTTTTACGTATCATTAAATTTCCATCCCTTAAAACTTTTGCCATATGTATGTCTCCAATCTGGTTTTTTAATATGGTTGTGAGTTTTACTGGACTCATTGAGGCAACTCCTCCTTCCTCTCTAAACCTCAATATAACTTTAAACTCCACTGGCATAGGCCTTTCTCTTTGGGGTCTCTCCTCCATTTCGCTCTCCTGGCCTCCAGTACTCTTTACTTTTTTTGAGCTAGTCCCAGCAGAATTTTCTCCTCTTTTAACCTTCTTAATTACGTTAACTTGGACTGTCTCCATGCTATCGCTATCAGACTCTCCTATATCCGTATCTCCCCACTCCGGTCCATTCACAACATAGTCATGCCTATCCGCCACCACTTCCTTCAATTCACTGGTTTTCTTCATCCTTTTAAGTCCTTCACGTATCCACCTACGCCTTTGAAACATCCCTTTATACCAGGATGATCTATGACACTTGTACTTCTTTGATCCCTTTGCAAAGCGACGAGGTTCCAGTTTCTCTGGACGGTCTTCCCTCCATTGCTCAGCGCTCGTGCCAATCACCTGCACCTGCCGGCCCGCGATGTGTCTCCGCGGGTCTCTCATCAGGATCAGATGGCAGAAAATACATCTGCTGTATGAAATGAACTGCCCCCTGACTTACGGTTTAAACTACAAGGCATTGTGGGAAAATGGGCCGTCTTTTCCATTTTTCCATCAGTAAATCTGGGTTCGATCTCTGGGTCTACCTCTGCAAGCTGTGGGCTGGCACTTAACATAATTACTTACACCTGGCTTGACAAAGCAGCCCCTTTTCATCCTGGATTGGCGTTTATGCAACTGACTAATCCAAAGTGCCCAGGCTAGACTTTGGTTGCGTTCCGAATCGCATACTTTCTACTATATAGTATGTAGAAAAAAGATTTAGGATGTCCCGATTCTTATGGCCAGATTTAGGATGGTTAGAAGTACCCGGATGTCCTACTTCATGCGGCCAAGATTGTTAGTGTTGAAAAGTGCATCCTTTTTGGGCGATTCTGACCCACAATCCAGTGCGCACGTGAAGTGACGTAACATTGACAAAGCCTCCATATGAAAACAAACGGGGATGCGACGGATATAAAAGCAAGAGGCAAGATCAAGGCGCAATGTTATGATGAAATAAGAGAGTAAAGTATGTCCCAATAGTATGCCTACTGCATCCTAACTAGATTTTGTTTATCGTCGGATGTAGTATGTAGAATAGAAAAAAGAAAGAGTATGCGATTCGGAAGGCAACCTTTGTCAAAGCTGGCTTTATCAATCATCCTGGATATCTTAATTCCACTTTTATGCAATAGGCCCCTGCTCTCAGCCTGTGAACGCAAGTTTGTAAACAGCATGGGCTTGCAGTGCCATCTATACCGTGAAGCATATGGCTGTGTGTCAGACATGTTATCAGATCATTTTATTCATATAATACAGTTTTTGTTCAGATATTTAAATATTCATCACTTTAAAATAATGTAGCATTTGATTTTAAATCAATTTCTTTCATTTGTGAGAGCCTGCCTATTTCTTAGACTGGAAATAGACAATTTGGTAAACAAATCAACTCAAATTAGCCTCATTTAAAACAAGCAACGTTGTAGGTGAGATGTTAATTGAGTAAGCTATTTAAACAAGGACTTTGACGGTCATCACACCTTGGCAATGGCAGACCTGGCTTTATTAGAAGATGTTTACGCGCCCGTTGGATGCGAGAGGGTCTTTCAAGGCCACAGGGATCTCTTTTTAGAAAGCAAAGAATGGCTCATAAGTTGCTTCAGTCTCTCCAGCCATGTGTTGATGCAACTTTGTCAAACGTTGGAGCCAAGATTGAAACGGGAAACACAACACTCCCATGCAATACCTGTCTGTGCAGGTGCTCTCCACATTGGGGTTTTTCAGCAAGCAATTTGCAGCACTCCGGAGCTAAATAAACTGATGGACAGGTAAAGGAATTTGATGGAACACCAGCATATTACCTACTGTTTGTGCTGCTCTGTGCAGCTGACAACATCGCATCGTCGGGCATAAGGCTTCATAGTTCAAAAAAGACGTTGCTCACCCTCGGAGTAACCTGTCAGGTCTCAGCTGCTATGTAAATCAGGTGCGGAGTCCGTGCTATGCTAATTAACTGAATGCAAACCAGGTGCAAAGTCTATCAGGGGGGCCGTGCCATGATAATGAACACTGAGTACTTGCGTCACTATTCAGAGTATTTTGGTACAGTGTGTCAATTAACACATTTTTTGACATGAGCAACCCAGAATAAACTGACTAATCCGTCTTTTTGAAGCATTTGTGTGCTGTGAGCGACCCCAAAGACCTAAAATGTGTGCCCAAACACTGGAAAAGTAATTTTTTTCATAATATGTCTTGTTGAAATGTCTGCTGAAAACTCTTTCCATTCACTTGGATAGAAGGGGAGTGAGCAGAACATACAAACGCGTATAATCAATGGTGGATCTCTTGGATAGAGACTAAATGCTTGAAACCAGCAGCTATATAATACTCACATCTGAGAAAGATAAAAGGCACTCAGATCGGCATACTCCCAATGAGTAGCATCTCATTCCCCGCAGCTTGTCAGTAGAACCAGGCTCCCCACTTGTCCTTCACAATGTAACGGTAAAGGTGACGATGCAGAGCCCTGATATTCGCTCACTCCGTCTCAATCCATCAAAGGTGGAGTGGATAGAGTTCAGTTTGTCACTGGGGTTTTGTATTGATCCGTCGTCTTCAGTGAGGAGTCGACTGGCTGTCAGGGGTATCAGTGTGTGTGACCTGCTGACATTCTGGCCCCTTAGCACAAGATATAACTGAATTAACCACTTAATTTGGCTATAGAAAGAACAAAAGAAATAGAAACTAAATGAATTAAAGGCATGACTGATTGTACGGTCTTCATAGCTAATCTTGTTAGTCCCACAGTGAGTCGGATGACCTTTCGTCAAGTGTTTCAATTAGCTGGAAGGGATTGATGTTGGTAAAGGAAACCATATTATCGTAACATGGCCGTGAATGATGACAATATGGTGTAATTGTTATCTCTGTGCAATGATGTAGGATGCAGATCACAGCCTCTACTTAATGTGATTGTTAGCTTGCGCTGT